>NC_141079.1:3709327-4229327 GCF_041138505.1 Cibotium barometz
CGACAACTCCTCCACCAGTACCTCTGGCCACTAACAACACGTATGGAGCTCGGCCTAAACCAAAGGTTCCCCAATCTCCGTCCTCCCAACAACCCCACCCTGTTAGAATTGTGCATCTCATTGTAAAGGGGCTTCTACTATTTATCTGACATTTTATTATATTTCTCCTATTTATTTGTCCTATGAGAGCAGTCGGCCAGCTCATTGAGGCACTATATAAGGAGTTCCCCTTTATTTACTTCTTCATCCAATCCACTTACATATAGTTCAACATTCCGTTTGCTGGCCATTGCCATTATAAATCTTTACTGTTATTATGAAAGGTAATCTAGTCAAACTCTCTCTATCTCCTTTGCACTCTCTCATATGTTTATTGTTTATGCTTTCGCCTGTGCTATCTCCTTATGGTATCATACGCTTAGTTCCAGGCTACTCCAAACCCTGCAAATCTGCCCACTTTTGATGTGCGTTTTACCTCCATCACTTCTTCCGCTATAGATCAGTCCATACAGTTGTTGCTGTATTTTTAGTACCTTGCTACGTTTCTAGTGCATCCCTCTTCTGGTTGTTGTCGGCCAGCCCTACATGTTGTGTTTTTCTCTTTAGAGGCATATCTTGAAGTGTTTTGGCTGTGTTTTCTCCTACAAAGGCTATCCGGCAAGTTTTGGTGGGCTACGTTTTCATCTACAGAGGCAAACGGTGAAGTTGGCTGTGTTTTCTGCACCGGCATCAGATTTGGTGAGTTCTCTTGCATGTGGAGTTGCCAAATGAGTGGCTGTACATTTTCTTCTTTCTCAACGAGTCCCTTACCTTCTGGTAGGAGGTTCCCGGTGGATCTTGACTGTTTTCCTGCTATCCCACCTCTTTCTCTATGGTTTGAGAGGGGGCTGATTGTTCCTGGTGCCTCGCTTCGTTTTGGAAAGCACTTGAGAGAAGTGTTTGAGAGCTGAGATTTGTTCTTTACTGCTGTGGATATGGCTCCCCCCATATGAACAAAGATGACAAGTTGAAAGGACCCAACTACACTCATTGAAAGCTTCAGATGCGGGTCTGGTTCATCCACAAGGGTTTATGGGACATTGTTCAGGGCACTGAAAGGAAGCCCGAGCATCCTCAAAGCTCTCGGAGGTGGACTCGGGATCATGAGGATGAATTTGCTGTGTGGAATTACAAGAATGGGAGAATCGAGACTTGAAGGCACATTTTGTGCTTGTGCGGACCATCACCGAGGAGGTCTTACTACCGGCAATGCAAACTCTCTCCATCATCAGGTATGGTCAAAGTTGGAGGATCTCTTTGCATGAGATTCATCGATGAGGGCAATTACCTTCTTACAAGGGCAGCTCTACAGTTTATTATTTCCTGAAGGCAATTCCATGCAGTCTTTTCTCATGAAGGGCAAGGTTACCCATGACCAGTTTTTATTGGCTATGGGTGTTGCTTTGTCCTCTTTTGAGCTGGCTACTCTTATCCTCACCAAGCTTCCTCCGGACTATGATGTTGTTTCGTGATCTTTGCAGTGCTAGGTCACATCCACTTAGTTGGATTTTGATGACCTTAGCTCCCTACTTTTGGAGGAGGAGGAGTACGTTCTCATCTCACAATGTAAGTTGAAGGTGTCAATCAACAGTTCTGACCAGGCACTTTCCTCAGCTCAAAAGAAAGGTTGGAGTCACTGCTTCTCTCGTGGGAAAAGAGGACATCTGTTCAAGGATTATTTGTCCAAGAAGAAGGACAAGACCAAGGGCAATGCTTCATCTCAGAGAAAAGGCAAAGACACGACACATGATAGTGATAGAGATTCTAGTACCACTTCTAGGAGGGCTCCCAAGACACTCCCGACTTCTAGGAGGATTATTTGTCCAAGAAGAAGGACAAGACAAGGGGCAATGCTTCATCTCAGAGAAAAGGCAAAGACACGACACAGGATAGTGATAGAGATTCTAGTACCACTTCTAGGAGGGCTCCCAGGACACTCCCGACTCAGGAGACCCCAGATGGTGTGCTTCTCTAATACACATGCAGTTTCCCCCCATGTTCTTCCAGCCAGAAGAGGCTTGTGGGGGTGGGAGAGGGGGTTGATTACAGCTCCACTTGTGGGTGCATGATGGGGACCATGATTCGGAGTTCCAAGCATTAGACATCTGGCGGCAAAACATGGTTATCTTTGGTACATTAGAGATTATGAACTGGATCTATTCCAAGTTCATTGTTCAAGGCTTTTAGGACGTGATGTGTTTTGTCCATTGTTGGGGATTATGGGCGCGGTGTGTCTAGAAGCTCATCATCTATTTTTGGAGTTTACTACACACTGGTGTAGGAATTCATGGCCAAGCAAAGTTCCTTGTTGTGGCATCTTGTTTCGAGAAAACAGGTTGGTGGGTGCTCTCTCCGAGGTGATTCCAGTATTCACGGTGCTGTGGGGCGGGTCCATGGTTGCATCTTCATCGACTTATCTTCTTTTGACTCTTGCACACTATGAGCTGCAGAAGAGAGGGGGTGTTAGAATTGTGCATCTCATTGTTCTGGGGCTTCTACTATTTATCTAACATTTTATTATATTTCTCCTATTTATTTGTCCCCTGTGAGCAGTCAACCAGCTCACTGAGGCACTATATAAGGAGTTCCCCTTTATTCACTTCTTCATCCAATCCACTTGCACATAGTTCAACATTCCGTTGTTGTTGGCCATTGCCATTGTAAATATTTATTGTTGTTATAAAAGGTGATCTTGTCCAACTCTCTATATCTCCTTTCCACTCTCTTATATGTTTACTGTTTATGCTTCTGCCTATGCTATCTCCTTCACATCCGACCTCTTATATGCTACCGTTGTGGGGGGAGCATCCACATGCAAGCTCAATGCATTGTACGAGAGGGCTCGCCCCCATGCCTCCATTGTCCGGAGAGCCAAGACCACTACACCACCCGGGATTGTCCTAACACCCCACTAGTTAACATGGTGGAAGTAGTGGTGCCATCTCCCAAAGCTAACGCTCCAACAGTAGTAGTGGTGCCACCTCCCATTGTTGGCTCTCCAATAGTGGGAGCTGTCACCCAGTCCCAAGGAGCCCCAAAGACACCAAATCCTCCTCATGATGGGTTCAGTCTACCCATCCATTGTGGAACAAGCTGATAAGGAGGCCGTGGAGGAATTCACTCAAGCACCACCCATGGAGAAGGAAGTGGCACCTACCTTGGTCATTCCCCCAACCACCACACCTTCTTCAAAGGCAGGGGAGGAGTCTACTCAACCCAAAGTTTGTAATTTAAGTTGGGAGGAAATGTTGGCAGGAGCAAAGGTGGAAATCACCCTTTCTCAATTATGTGGTTTGAGCCAGGAAATAGGAGAGCAACTACTAGGCTTGGTACAACATTGGATGGATTAGAAGGCAACTAGAGTTGAAGCCACATCTAGTAGTAGTGGGTGATGGCCCAGGGAGTAAGAAAGGGTATGCATCACTACCCCAGGAGTGGCTAATCACTGAAGCCTGCGGGTGATAGTCTCCGTGTGGTGGGAAGAACTCAAATTACAGGGGCCGATGTGGATGGTGGTTTTGGTGTTAACATCATGCCTGAATCTACTAGGAAAGTCTTGGGTCTCCGAATTACCGAGCTAGCTCCCTTCGCCATTCGAGTGGCAGACTAGAGAGAAGTGATGCCCTTGGGACTAGTCAGGCAAGTTCAAATCACTTTTGAGGGATTAGTATTTAAAATGAATTTTGTTGAATTAGACCTCCCACTAGCTAGAGGGGCCTATAACTTGCTTATTGGAAGGCCTTGGTTGAGGGCAGCTCCAGTGATCCATGATTGGGGCCAAGACAACTTGCATATCCCTAACCCGGAGGGGGACGATGAACTTGCCCTTGGAAAAAGGCCCCGATGAGCGTGCAAGGGGTACTGCCTATATGACATGATTCCCATTCAGGAGGAAGGAACTAGTGTGACAAGGAAGAGCAGGAGAAATGGCAAGGATTACCAGTGGATGAGGCCTGGGATCCATTCGGCTGAGAAGGAGAGGCGGCGGAACCTCTATGGAATTGGTTAAATTCCTATGAGGGGTTCCCAGTGCAATATGGTGGACATAGTGGAGTTGGACCTAAACCCCATTCAAGAGGTGAAGTAGTAGTACGTGATTGGACATAATTCTTGCTTACTTTGGCTTCCTCCTCTCTGCACCAGTGTCTCAACATGAAGCAATACATGTCATAGGTCTAGGGGAACCAGAGTTTTCTCCACAACCTAGAAAGAAGGTCTCTCAAGAGGAGTCATCAGAGGTGCCTGTAACCCCTCCTAGACTCACCCGCAAGGAGAGGCGGACAGAGCACCTCAAGACTAGGCAGGAAGCCTTTCCAGTGTACCCGCTGGGCTGGATGAAGGAATGCATTGGTGATTTCCCTCTGGACATCTCCCTAGCTCATGACCCCTTATCTCTCCATCAAGAGGCACTCGGCATCACTCCTCTTCCACCCACCACTTACCATGAGCTAAACCTGGGCACATCAGAGGAGCCACGCCCCATCTTAGTGGCATCTTGGGATTGGGAGGACCCTTCCACTCTTTAGAGAATCACCAACTTTTTTAAAGAACAACAAGATGTGTTTGCATGGACCTATAAGGATATTCCAGGGATAGACCAAGCCATTTGCACTCACAAAATTCCACTACAAGAAGGTAGTTGGTCAGATAGGAAGGGCATCTACCACATGAATCCAAAATATTCCGAAGTGGTGAAGAAAGAGCTGGACAAGATGGAAGAGGAAGGTATTATCGTTCCCATTGAGCACTCCGAGTGGTTGTCACCTATAGTGGTGATTCCCAACAAAAAAAAGACCAACAAGATTGATATATGTGTAAACTTCACACCCCTCAATCAGTGCACAATCAAAGATGGGTTTCCCTTGCCTTTCATAGAGCTAGTTTTTGAAGATGTGGCTTGCGAAGGGTGGTGATTCAAGCGGAACATCTGCCTCAACTCACTCTAGTGTTTGTGAAGTGTTAAGTATCGGGTCTCTGTCTCTTTAAAAAAACCCCCCCTATGAGTAATTTTTTCCATTACATGTTTTTTTAAAAGCTAAAAACAAACCAAAAAAAAAGTTTCTCTCTCAGACCTCACCGTCACCCCCTCATCTCCTTCTCTCTCTCTCTCTCTCTCTCTCTCTCTCTCTCTCTCTCTCTCTCTCTCTCTCTCTCTCTCTCTCTCTCTCTCTCTCTCTCTCTTTCACACCTGACCCCTCCCTTGCTCTCATTCCCCATGCCTTCACACAGCCTAACCCCCCCTTCTCACCGGTCAAACAAAAACAAAAAAAAATCCCCCTTAGTATTTTTTCCAAATACCAAAAAAAAACCAATCCCCCCTTAGTATTTTTTTCCATTTAAAAATAAATAAATAAAAGTACTTTTCCAAATACCAACCAAAAAAAACAAGAAAAAAAATGCAGAACTTCTCTCTCTCTCTCTCTCTCTCTCTCTCTCTCTCTCTCTCTCTCTCTCTCTCTCTCTCTCTCTCTCTCTCACCCGCCTTTATCTCTCTCACCCCACCGACCAACCTCTCCCCTTCACTCTCTCTCTCTCTCTCTCGTGACTCAACCCACCAACCACCCTCTCACTCCCCTCTCCCCCACACCCCACCCATCTCTCCCACACTCCACCGACCAACCCCACCCTCCTTCACCACCCCTTCACCACACGGACCAACCCGCCCCCTTCTCCCTCTCTCTCGGGTGCCGCCCCCCTTTCTCTCACCTTGGACCCACCCCACCCCTCACTCTCTTGTGTAGTGCACCAGCCCCCTGCACCTACCAAGCCCCCTCGCACCCGACCCCACTCTCTCGAGTCCCTCGGCGGCACTCACCCAACCTCTAGCCCCCTCTCCCTTTCCTTACCCACCCCACCCCACCCCTCTCTTATCCCCTCCAACCCACCATCCCCCACTTCCTCGCTCACCCACCCCCCTCTCTCACTCACGGCCCCCTCCCCGCCGTCACTCGTGCCAACTTCTTTGGTTTGTTAAAGGATAATGTAGGTGGATCCTTCTCCTCCACCTAATAAGGATGTTCCTGAAACACCACATCACGGTTGAAAATTGTCTTCTTTGCATCTAGGTTGAATAATGAGTAACTCTTTAACTCCATACTATACCCTGAGAAGATACACTTCCTACACTTGGAATCCCACTTGGTTCTGGATAAGTTTGGAACATGCATAAAACCAAATATCTTGAAATATAAATAGGTCTAGTTCACGTTGTGAAATAGGCTCAAGCGCAAAAAAGAAAACGAAACTCAAATCAAATTGAATTAAGTCCGTGAAGTCCATTCACGTCGTGAATCAGGCTCACGTGTGAAATGTTTTTTTAAATTAAATCCGTGAGATCCATCTCACGTTCGTGAAGCCCTCTGCTTCACAGATGTGAAATAGGTCCATGAAGTCCATTTCACGTCATGAGAAACACGTCTGGTTCATGTTGTGAAATAGGCTCATGGGTGAAAAAAAATCAAATCAAAGTTAATTAAGACTGTGAAGTCCATTTCACATTGTGAAACACACCTTAAAACAGGCTCATGCATAAAAAAAATAAAATTAATTAAATCCGTTAGATCCATCTCACATTTGTGAAGCCCTCTGTTTCACGGACGTGAAACATGTCTGTTGAAAAAAAAAATCAACTTTAATTAAGTTTGTGAAGTCCATTTCATGTCATGAAATAGGTTTGGTTCACATCGTGAAACAGGCTCACGTGTGGAAAAAAAATCAAATCAAATTTAATTAAGTCCATGAATTCCATTTTACGTCATGAAACAGGTCTAGTTCACGTCGTGAAATAGGCTCATGTGCAAATATTGTTTTTAAAATTAAATCCATGAGATCCATCTCACAATCGTGAAGTTCTCTGTTTCACGAATGTGAAATAGGTCCGTAGGCAAAAAATAATAATAATAATAATAATTAAGTCTGTGACGTCCATTTCATGTCGTGAAACTTTTCTAGTTCACGTCGTGAAACAGGCTCACGCACGAAAAAAAAAGCTGAATAAAATTTAACTAAGTCCATGAAGTCCATTTTATGTCATGAAACAAGTCTGGTTCACGTTGTGAAATAAGCTTATGTGTGAAATTTATTTTTCATTAAATGCGTGAGATCCATCTCACATTCGTGAAGCCTTCTGTTTCATGGATGTAAAAGACGTCCATGGGCCAAAATTTTTTAATTAAGTCTATGAAGTCCATTTCATGTCATGAAACAGACCTAGTTCACATCGTGAAACAGGCTCACGCGCGAAAAATAATATCAAATAAGATTTAATTAAGTTCATGAAGTCCATTTCACGTTGTGAAATAGGTCTGGTTCATGTCGTAAAATAGGCTCACGCGTGAAAAAAATAAATTGAATTAAATCCGTGAGATCCATCTCACATTCGTGAAGCTCTCTGTTTCACGGATGTGAAACAGGTTTGTGGGCAAAATAAAATTAAAAGTAATTAAGTCTGTGAAGTCCATTTCACGTCGTGAAACAAGTCTGGTTCACGTCGTGAAACTGGATCATGCGCAAAAAAAAAATCAAATCAAATTTAATTAAGTCCGTGAAGTCCATTTCCATCGTGAAACTGGTCTAGTTTACATCGTGAAACTAGCTCACATGCAAAAAAAAAATTATTTAATTAAATCCATGAGATCCATCTCACGTTCGTAAAGCTGTGAAAGAGGTCCGAGGAAAAAAATTCAAATTCGTAAAGTCCATTTCATGTCGTGAAACAGGCTTGGTTCACGTCGTGAAACAGGTCCACAAGGAAAAAAACAATTCAAATTTAATTAAGTTCGTGAAGCCCATTTCATGTTGTGAAACAGGTATGTTTCATGTTGTGAAAGAGACTCACGTGCAGAAAAAGATTTGATTAAATCTGTGAGATCCATCTCATGTTTGTGAAGCCCTCTGTTTCATGGATGTGAAACAAGTCCATGGGGAAAAAGAAAAATAATAAATTAAATTAAGTCCGTGAAGTCCATTTCATGTCGTGAAACAGGCTCACGAGTGATTGTTTTTTTTTAAAAAAATCCATGAGATCCATCTCACGTTTGTGAAGCCCTCTATTTCATGGACGTGATATAGGTCTAGGGACAAAACAAATAAATTTAAATAAGTCCATTTCACATCATAAAATAGGTCTAGTTCAGGTTGTAAAATAGGCTCACACGCGAAATAAAATAAAATCAAATTTAATTAAGTTCATGAAGTCCATTTCACATCGTGAAATAGATCGTGAAACAGGATCAAGCATTAAAAAAATTAAATTAAATCCGTGAGATCCATCTCACGGTTATGAAGCCCTCTATTTCATGGACGTGAAACAGGTTCATGGGGAAAAAAATCAAATTTAATTAAGTCTGTAACGTCCATTTCATGTCATGAAATAGGTTTGGTTCACGTCGTGAAATAGGTTTGGTTCACGTCGTGAAATAGGCTCACGCGTGAAAAAAAAATCAAATCAAATTTAATTAAGTCTGTGAAGTCTATTTTGCATCGTCGTGAAACAAGTCTGGTTCACGTCATGAAACATGTTCATGCATGATGTTTTTTTTTTAAATTAAATGTGTGAGATTCATCTCACAATCATGAAGCCCTCTGTTTCACGGACGTAAAATAGGTCTGTGGGCAAATAAAAATAAAAATAATTAAGTCAGTGATGAAGTTCATTTTCCTAATGCACATTGGAAAGTTCATTTTGAACTTTTGTTTTTACAAGGGAATCCATTTTAGACACTACGAGGACAGGTCTAGTTCATGTTGTGAAACAGGCTCACATGCAATTTTTTTTTAATTAAATCCATGAGATCCATCTCATGTTTGTGAAGCCCATTGTTTCACACACGTGAAAGAGGTCCCTGGCAAAAATAAATAAATTTAATTAAGTTTGTGAAGTCTATTTCACGTTGTGAAACAAGTCTGGTTCACGTCGTGAGACAAGATCACGCTTGAAAAAAAATCAAATAAAATTTAATTAAGTTCGTGAAGTCCATTTCACGTCGTGAAACAGGTCAGGTTCACGTCATGAAATAGGCTCATAAGCGATTTAAAAAAAATAAATCCGTGAGATCCATCTCACGTTCATGAAGCCCTCTATTTCACAGACGTGAAAGAGGTCCGTGGGCCCAAAAAAAAAATTAATTAAGTCTATGAAGTCCATTTCACATTATGAAATAGGTTTGATTCACATCATGAAATAGGCTCTTGCACGAAAAAAAAAAAGAAATCAAATTTAATTAAGTCCGTGAAGTCCATTTCATGTCGTGAAACAGGCGCACGTGCGAAAAAAAAATTAATTAAATCCGTGAGATCCATCTCACATTCGTGAAGCCCTCTGTTTCACGGATGTCAAACAGGTCCATGGGGAAAAAGAAAAAAAATAAAATTTAATTAAGTTCATGAAGTCCATTTCATGTCGTGGAGGCTCACGCACAATTTTTAAAAAGTAATAAAATCCATGAGATCCATCTCACGTTCATGGAGCCCTCTGTTTCATGGACGTGAAACAAGTATGGACAAAAAAAAAATTAATTAAGTCCGTGAAGTCCATTTCACGTCGTGAAACAAGTCTGGTTCAGGTTTTGAAATAGGCTCACACGCAAAAAAAAAAACAAAAACAAAAACAAAAACAAATTTAATTAAGTCCGTGAATTCCATTTCAAGTCGTGAAATAGATCATGTAGTAACAGGCTCATGCACGAAAAAAGATTAAATTTAATTAAATCCGTGAGATCCATCTCATGTTTGTGAAGCCCTCTGTTTCACGGATGTGAAACTGGTCCATGGGGAAAAAATCAAATTAAATTAAGTCTGTAAAGTCCATTTCATGTTGTGAAATAAGCTCACGTACGAAAAAAAGAATCAAATCAAATTTAATTAAGTCCGTGAAGTCTATTTCACGTTGTGAAACAGGTTCATGTGTTAAAGAAATTAAATTAAATCTGTGAGATCCATCACACAATCATGAAGCTCTCTCTATTTCATGGACGTGAAACAGGTCCATGGGCAAAAAATAAATAAATTAATTAAGTCTGTGAAGTCCATTTCACATCATGAAATAGGTCTAGTTCATGTCGTGAAACAAGCTCACGCACGAAAAAAAATCAAATTTAATTAAGTCTGTCAAGTCCATTTCACGTTGTGAAACAAGTTTGGTTCACGTCATGAAAGAGGCTCATGCGCAAAATTGATTTTTAATTAAATACATTAGATCCATCTCACGTTCGTGAAGCCCTCTGTTTCACGGATGTGAAAGAGGTCTATGGGTAACAAAATAATCAAATTTAATTAAGTATGTAAAGTCCATTTCACGTTGTGAAATAGACTCACAAGTGAAAAAACAATCCAAATCAAACTTGATTAAGTCCGTGAAGTCCATTTCATGTCATGAAACAGGCTCACATGTCATGAAACAGGTCTCGTTCATGTCGTGAAACAGGCTCAGGTGCAAAAAAATTAAATTTAATTATATCTATGAGATCCGTCTCACGTTCATGAAGCCCTCTATTTCACGGACGTGAAACAGGTGCGTGGGCAAAAAAAATAAATTTAATTAAGTCCGTGAAGTCCAATTCACATCGTGAAACAAGTCTAGTTCACATTGTGAAAGAGGCTCACGTGCAAAAAAAATCAAATCAAATCAAATTTAATTAAGTCCATGAAATCCATTTCACATTGCGTTACAAGTCTGGTTCACATTGTGAAAGAGGCGTGAAAATTTTATATTTAATTAAATCCGTGAGATCTATCTCAGTTCGTGAAGTCCTCTATTGCACGGATGTGAAACGGGTCTGTGGTGGGCAAAAAAATTCCAAATTTAATTAAGTCCATGAAGTCCATTTCACATTGTGAAACACGCTCACGTGTGAAAAAAAATCAAATTTAATTAAGTCCGTGAAGTCCATTTCACATCGTGAAACAGGTTTGATTCATGTCATGAAATAGGCTCACATAATAGGGAAAAAACATTTAATTAAATCCGTGAGATCCATCTCACGTTTGTGAAGCCCTCTGTTTCACGGCGGTCATGCAACAGGTCCGTGGGGAAAAAGAAAAAAAAATCAAATTTAATTAAGTCTCTGAAGTCCATTCCATGTCATGAAATAAATTTGGTTCACGTTGTGAACTAGCTTACTCACGAGAAAAGAATCAAATCAAATTTAGTTACATCCATTAAGTCCATTTTACGTCCTGAAATAAGTGAGATTCACGTCATGAAACAAGCTCACATGCAATTTTTTTTTAAAAAAAATCCGTAAGATCCATCTCACGTTTCTATGGTTTCATTGATGTGAAACAGGTCTATGGGAAAATTTAAAAATTAAAAAAAAACAAATTTAATTAAGTTCGTGAAGTCCATTTTATGTTGTGAAATAGGTCTGGTTTACATCGTGAAACAAGCTTAGCAAGAAAAAGAATCAAATCAAATTTAATTAAGTCCGTGAAGTCCATTTCACGTCATGAAATAGGCTCACACGTGATTTGTTTTTAAATTAAATCCATGAGATCCATCTCATGTTCGTAAAGCCCTCTGTTTCATGGACGTGAAACAAGTCTGTGGGTTTTAAAAAAAATAAATTTAATTAAGTTCGTGAAGTCCATTTCACATCGTGAGAAACAAGTCTGGTTCACAACATGAAACAAGCTCACGCGTGAAAAAAAAATCAAGTTTAATTAAGTTCGTGAAATCCATTTCACGTCATGAAACAGGCGCATGCGTTAAAAAAATTAAATTAAATTAAATATGTGAGATCCATCTCACATATTTAATTAAATATGTGAGATCCATCTCACATTCATGAAACCCTCTGTTTCACGGATGTGAAACAGGTTCGTGGGTAAAAATAATAATAATTTAATTAAGCTTGTCAAGTCCATTCCACATCATAAAACAGGTCTGGCTCATGTCGTGAAACAGGCTCACGCATGAAAAAAAAAATCAAATCAAATTCAATTAAGTCTGTGAAGTCCATTCATGAAATAGGTCTGGTTTACGTCATGAAATAGGCTCACGCATGTTTTTTTTTTAATTAAATCCGTGAGATCCATTTCACGTTCTTGAAGCCCTCTGTTTCACACAGACATGAAAATAGGTCCGTGGGTTAAATATAAATACATATATATGTGTGTGTGTGTGTGTGTGTGTGTGTGTGTGTGTGTGTGTGTGTGTGTGTGTGTGCGCGTGCGTGCTTAAGTCCATGAAGTCCATTTCACGTCGTGAAACATGTCTAGTACAGGTCGTGAAATAGACTCACATGCAAAAAAAAAAATCAAATCAAATTTAATTATGTCCATGAAGTCCATTTCATGTCATGAAATAGCTTTGGTCCACGTTGTGAAACAGGCTCACGCGAAAAAAAATTTAATTAAATGTGTGAGATCCATCTCACATTTGTGAAGCCCTCTATTTCACAGACATGAAAGAGGTTCGTGGTGGGCAAAAAACAATTTCAAATTTAATTAAGCCCATGAAGTCCATTTCACGTCATGAAATAGTTCTAGTTCATTTTGTGAAATAGGCTCACGTGTGAAAAAAACAAATCAAATTTAATTAAGTCCGTGAATTCTATTTTACATCGTGAAACAGGTCTAGGTCATGTCGTGAAAGTGGCTCATGCACGAGAGTGGTGCACTTTGGTGTGTATTGCATGATTTCCCTCGGGAACCTTTGAAGATACTATGAAACTGCCTTTTGCACACACACAATGCAGTCCAGAAGAAGGATCAAGAGTGAGTAGTTTTGCTTTACACATAATAGTTAGGCTAGTATGGAGAGAGATTGTTCATGCTCCAAGGATTTGCAAACATAAGCAACCATCTACAAATATCAACATAGCAATGTGATGCGTGTCAAAGTTATACATGTCAACTAATGATGAAGGTATCCTACTCCAACTATAGAACAAACCCATTAAAAAGAAATGATTAACCACCTTATCCCCAAAGAGAATGTGGGGGAGAGAGAGAGCTTGAGTTCCTTGCAAGCAAACACACACACAAGAGAGTGTAAGACACAAGAGAGAGATGGATGGCTGAATTTTCTTCTATCTTCTTCTCTTCTCTACAACCATATAACTAAAAGATAAGAGTACATACATAAAGGGAAAGTACTCTCCTACAACAACATACAAAATGGTTGGTCTATAGTGTGAACTTGACTATATGAGCTAGCGCTATAGCTATGCCATAACTCTAGTGCTCCAAAGTGGCTATCACATAGCTTGTCATCCATTGGCGGCATATCGACCATAATCTCACCAACTATGCCAGTGGCATAAGTGCAGAAGCTGTCACCCAAACAGGTCATCAATGTCCGCTCAATGTCCGCCCGTGGCACTAGTTGAGTTTGATATCTCAAGACTCCCCCTCGACCTCAACTCCACACACTGCACTCCAAGTAAGCTCCTAAACGTGTGGAGCTTCTCTATGCCCAATGCCTTTGTGAAGATGTTAGCCACCTAATCCTCTATGCTGACATATACCAGATCTACATCACCTACTAGAACCTTCTCCCTCACAAAGTGATAATTCACCTCAATGTGCTTCGTTCTAGCATAGTATATTAGGTTACTAGCCAACTATATGCTACTCATGCCAGTTGTCACAATAAATGACAACTGCCCTATCCACAGGTGCACCCATATCACAAGTAGCTTCTGAAACTAAGCGACCTCACAAGTTGCCATAGCAGCACCCCTGTACTCTGCCTCTGTACTCAACAAGGAAACTGTTGTTGGCTACTTCTTACTACTCCAACTCATAGCCGGACTCCAAATGAGAACATAAAACCAATGGTAGATCTCCTGTTTGCAACACTACTAGCTTAATCAGCATCTATGTACCCATGTAGTTATATCTCTATACTAGCCTCATAGAAGAGTCCATAATCAATTGTGGACTTTATGTACTTGAGAATCCGTCTAGCCACATCCAAGTGTGGCTTCCTAGGGGCTTGCATAAACTGACTCATAATTCCAACGTCATAACTCAAGTCTAGCCTAGTAATAGTCATGTAGATCAAGTACTCGCTATGCACCTGTATGTAGTGGGGTCCTCCAAAAGCTCACCTGTATCTACGAAAAGCTTTATGTTCTGCTCCAATGGCACTAAAATAGGCTTACAGCCTATCATACTATACTTGGCCACATTGCCTCTGCAATAACAAAATGCCATGAGGTGATCTCACCACCTCTATGCCCAAAAATATTGTAGCTCACCTAAATCCTTCATCTCAAACTTTTGATTCAAAAGCCTCCTGACATCCTATATGTCAACATCACTATCATAGTGATAATCAAGTCATCCACATAGATGACTAATAGCATGATCCCTCTATCTATATTTTTCACATAAAGTGAAATATCTGCATAATTTGGATATCTGAAATCCAATGGTAGTAACAAGATACTCCTCGATCTTGTTTGACCATGCTCTGGGTGTCTGCTTCAGGCCATACAAGGCTTTGCGTAACCTGCATAAAAATTTTGGGTGTGCATCACTCTCATAACCTGGAGGCTGCATCATGTAAACTTCTTCTTGCAAATCACCATGCAAGAAGGCATTCTTTACATCCATCTGATATAAAGACAAACCCTTTGCTACAGCCATAGCAATGACAGCTCTCACGGTTGCCATTCTTGCAACCGGGTTGAATGTCTCTTCATAGTCAATGCCATAAGTCTACGCATAGTCTTTGGCCACCAATCTTGCCTTATACCTACTCATTGTGAACCATCAATGGTGTGCTTGACTTTATACACCCACTTACATCCAATCGCCTTCTTTTCCTTAGGCAAAGGCACTAACTCCCATGTTGCATTTCCCATTTCTTATTTCCAAGTGCTTGCTCAAAACAAGTGGGCTCTTATTCTTATATTACTTTAACCATGTAAACATAATGATGGGATGTATATACATCATATCTCAACTTGTCAATAGGGTACCTAACCCTCGTAGACCTGTGTACACCTAGATCATTGTTGCTAGGTATCCTCAAAAGAGCCCTCATTCTCCTTACACTAGGGGTAACCACAGATGGGATACCAAGCTCCTCATTAGGGCTTTGCTCGGAGCCGCTCTAGAGTCACCATCCACATATGAGGGACCTGCTGACAGATCAAGCAAAAGGTTGATCTACCTTTTCCTTCCCTCTGTGTTGTGATACATGTGTACCTACATCTGTCCTCAACCATCCACATATGAGGGACCTGCTGACAGATCAAGCAAAAGGTTGATCTACCTTTTCCTTCCCTCTGTGTTGTGATACATGTGTACCTACATCTGTCCTCAACCTATCCTCAACCTGCCTGATAATGGCTAACATTGGATCCACTGCTAGAGGACTCTCCAGGTCCACTAAGCACCTATGATTGCTACTCTACATGTGGTGTAGCATCGCACTTCTTACATCTGCATCTTCTGTTGCCTTCACTATTGGTGCATGCCAGCTACTCATCTCGTCAAAGACAACATCTCTACTTACTCGCATCTCATGAGCGGAAGGGTCATAACATCTATAACCTTTCTGATCCATAGCATAACTAATAAAGATGCATTTCTCTGCCTTTGGATCCAACTTTGTTCTCACTTCATCAAGAACATGCACATATGCAATACACCCAAACACTTCCAAGTGAGACACATCCGGTCTTATGCCTATAAACTTCTGTTCCAGGCATCATACCATGAACAACTACAATGGGTGTCATGTTCATAATATACACAGCAATTGCTACTTGCTACTACTTGTGCCCAAAAATAATGTAGCATGTTCTTTTCAGTCATCAAGGCACGTGCCACTTCTGTAATGTGCCTGTTTTTTCTTTCTGCAATACCATTTTGTTGCGGAGTGTACCTGCATGTAAACTATCTCTTGATTCCCTAGTTCCTCTGTAATGTGCCTATTTTTTCTTTCTGCAATACCATTTTGTTGCGGAGTGTACCTGCATGTAAACTATCTCTTGATTCCCTAGTTCCTCTCAAGAAATCACTAAACTCATTGAAGAAATATTCTCCCCCACCATCTGATCTCAGGCATTTATTTGCATGCCATTTTCCTTCTCTACACCAAGAACACCATATTAGTGAATTTAGAAATTTCCCAATTCCCATTTTTGAATACTTAAAAAAGGGGACATGGATAACATGTTTGTAAGTTTCTCAAAACCCTATCATACGACCTATCATTGGAAAGCGCTTGAAAAATGGAATCTAAAGAGCTATAAAGCGCTCATTTTGGATTAGTGGTGTTCAAGTTATGGTTAATCCAAACTTTTGACCACGTGTCCCAAACTTGTGGGAAATTCCCATATTCCCCAATATGGTGTTCAAGGCTTTAAATCTCTGAAAGTGAGCAAACACAACGCTTTTCTCCTTCATCATGAAGTAAACCCACACTTTCCTAGTGTTGCAATCTTGGTCGGTCCCCATGCATCTCAATGTATGAAATCTAATGGCCTTGCATTGACATGATTTTCCACAGTATGCAGCTCTTGTTTTAGCTACAATTTCCTTTCCTTTGTGTTAGTCTGGAGCATCTGCACCAGATTCTGCTGCGTAACTATTGGAGTGTTGGCATCCTATATGGGTCCTTGCATTGTGTCTATGACACTAATTGAAAGCCAATACATGACTTTCCTTGCACCTTGATTCTAATCCTTGAATGCCTTTATATCTGCTGGAGTGGCATTCTCTTCAGACAACTGAGGAGGCTCCTCATTGTCTCCTTCGACATAGTCCCAGACATAGTCCCAAAATCCTTTACCCATAAGGAAATTGGTCATTCTGAACTTCCAGGCATGGAAGTTATTCTTGTCCATTTTTTTTTGAAACCTGGTAGTCACTATCCCAAAACCTTATTCATCCCTTGGTCGACCCTCTTCTGCTCTCTTGCTTCTGATAGAAAAACTCACAGAAATCCGCCTCAGTCGTCGCAAAAATGAACAAATTCAGATGGAAGTTTAGTAAAGGTGTTTGCAGACAGAATCATGTTCGCCTATCCTCCAGAATATCCCCACCAGTGGCAGCTAACTACAAACACTTGATTCAAGTCTCCTTAAACCTGTCAGCTCCCAT
This sequence comes from Cibotium barometz, assembly GCF_041138505.1. Classification (NCBI taxonomy): domain Eukaryota; kingdom Viridiplantae; phylum Streptophyta; class Polypodiopsida; order Cyatheales; family Cibotiaceae; genus Cibotium; species Cibotium barometz. The sequence continues at coordinate 3,726,425 of NC_141079.1, forward strand.
CTACTGATGCCTTGTCAACTCTATTCTGCCCTAGATGCCAGTAAACTGGTTCAAATACCTAACGCAAAATTCAACCCCAATATTTGTCCCCCCAGATTTCTTATTGTCCTCCTCGATAAGCTAGCATCAATATTTCATCCCCAAAGCCATACTAGACATCCTCCTATGTTCTGTTGATCTTACGCTCACATTGATCTAGTCTTTACTGTTACCAATTTTGCGTTCGGAGGCAGAACCATCCGACCTTGTATCTGTGTTTGAATCAGTAACTCTCACTTTATGTCTGCCGCATCCTCCTAGCCCCCTTAGGCTACCCTGATCTCATGAAGTTATGGCTCAAAAGACATTTTGTTGTCAACAACCGACTACTATTGAACTGATCTGACATCATATTGTTGATTGCTATGACGGTTAATTCAACTAGAGCAGACTCTCTCAGCTCTGAGTCCTCTAAGACCTCTAAACCCTCCAAACACTCAAATCAAACCAAAATATGACCCTCCAGACATCTAGCTGATCACTATCAAGTCACAGCTGCTCCAGATTGAGCAATTTTTCCATGACTCTATCAGACTTTTGTTTGTCTTCAAACTATCAGACTAGACTCAAAATAGCTTTCCTTGTGCCCAAAATGATCAAAATAACCCTTTTACTTGATCTGTTGCCCCCTAGACACATGGTTGTCTATAGATGATACTCTTCTAACCAATTCTGAAAACAAACTTTCAACAAAAGAAGACTATCTCTATCATCATGGAAGCAACTCAAACCACCCAAATCATCAGAAACTTCCCCACAGATGTTCTAACTCAACACAATCAAATAGAACAACTCAATCCAAACTCCAAAACACAATTTCTCAACACAGATACAGGCCTCAAATTCAATGTTTTCTCCTCAAAGCAAAGAAAGACTGTCTCAACAACCCTAAGACAATGGGTTAAAAAACATCAAACAAACACACTGAAAACTTGTAATTTCTTCACCTATATACTCAAGCTTCTATCCAAGCTATAGTGAACTCACTATCACAGACTGTATGCCTTCCCTAGATAAACCCAAGTCAGAACCCAGCTAACTTACGACAATAGCAATTGAACACATTTCTAGATAAAATCATGTCTCTAACAGAGAAGCCTCACAGAAACCATCAGGTACACTGCTCCCAAATGATTCTCTAGACCCTAACACCTTCTGTGCTTTGATTTTTCCATATCCACCTTGATTGCACTAAACATCTCTTCTACTCCCTTTGAAAACTAGATGAACTCTTCTCTGCAGATAGATTGCTTCACTGTAGATACTTCTCCTGCTTCACTTACTTCTTCACTTGTCGTAGCTCCTTTTTTTCTTCTTCTTCATTTGTCTTGTCAATTGTCCCAAAAACCTCTATTTTTCCCATCGTCGTCTCGCTGTCTTTCTAGAACCTTTGTACCATCTCTCTCCTTCGACCACCATACACCTTCACACCTTCTATTTTGGTTTTCCAATACCTGCTCTTATTCTCCTCGTACACTATCCTTGCCACCTTGGAATCTTTACACATCATCATATATTTATTATTTTTTGGCACCCTCCATATTTTTTTGAGCCTTGGGCACGTCTCACAATGTGAGTTGGTTTATTGTGCTATATGTCGATAGAACCACACAAGCACATAGTGTCCATATTTGAGGGTTGGGCCCCAAATGATTATGTATTGTGCACACTACAAAAGATACGGCAATCATGACACCAACCGCCAATGCTATAGTCAACATAACCCACAAGTGTAAAATTATGGACAAAAATTATTACCTACTCCTCCTCAAAGGCAGATATTAGCCCTACCTACTCCTAATGCTACACAGCCACCACAAGCTACAAATGTTGTCCAACTAGCACTTATGGCTAGCCAAAGGGGAGAAATCCGTCTTCCTCATGCACCTCTCCCACCATCTATCCTACCTCCACAACCACCTATTCCAAGAGTAACACCAATATAAGGCATGTGGTTGTTAAAGAACATCTAGAATATGAGGTTTCTAAGCCTCAGGAAGTTGAGTAGGTAGAAACTCCTAAACTAAGCTGCTACATACACGATGAGTACTCGAAGCCGATTTCATTCTATTATCAAGCGGGAAGTTCATCTAAGGCCATGAATATGAACAACCCCATACAAAGATAACCCTTGAAATGTTACCATTACCAAGGTTCACACATGATTGCTGAGTGTCCAACCAGACCTCTTAGATTCTCAAATAACCAGTACTAGCCCTTGCACTTGTGCAAAATGCTATAAATCTTGCACCTATGTGCAATGACTACAGAGTCACTCATCTTTACAAATATTTCTTGTTCAAGAAAACTGCTGCATTTATGGACTGTGAGTTTGGAGTGTCAACCAATGGAGTCATCTAAGCAATTCCATTGAAAGTTATTACCAGACTCCAAGTAAAACAAAGCACTATAAACAAAAAGAATTGGACATCTCAATCCCCAGCTCAAGAACAACTTCCTCTCAAGGAAATGAAGGGACTAGAAAAAAGATTGATTCCCCATCTAGCGCGAAGAACAAGGCTGCAAAGAGCACATTGTTAGAATGATAAGCAAGGGAAAAGAGATTGTTTCTATACAAAGTGGGTCTAAGTATTCAAATACGGCTTCACTTGCCTCTCAAGAGAAAAACCAACAATCTAAGAAAGAGGTTGTTTCTATACAAAATGGGTGTGAGGATTCAAATATAGCTTCATGTGCCTCTTAAGAGGAAATCAACGAGCTAAAAGATAAAAACCTTGTAATTGTAGCCCAAAAGGGCACACAACCCTCAAATAAAACTCTTTGAAAACCCTAATCCAATTGTTGACAAGGAGCAAATCAAATATGCACAACATTTGGTCAAACAGTTTGCAAGAAGAAATTGAACCCTTACTTGACAAGCCACTGAGTATGAACCACTTATACCCCAAGAGACTAAGGAGATCCATGATCCACCAGAACCTATGCAAGATGTGAATCCATCTTTAACATTGGAATTGGATTGGACAAGAGGCCCTTAATTTACCAATTGAGGACACCTTGAACCCACCCACAACTCTTCTAGATGGAAGGGTTGAGGATACAATAGGAGGCTCAAACAAACTACCTATGGGACAAGGCACACTCTTTTCTCAAGTGATAGGAGACTATTTCATTAGTGAACCTAAAGATCCACATATTGAGAGCCATCCACCAAATCAAAGATCCATGACATTTACTTATGTAACTTACAATAGGTCTACCCTGCCTTCTAGTGAGTTATGATATAGACCCCATTATATTCTAGGGTTAACATCATTCTTATCTTCGCAAAGTGAATTTCTAGTAGGATATAAAAGATTAGATGGAGAGAAAATTGTAGGCCAAAGTGGATGAGTAATCTAATGATAGTGACAACATGGGATAAGCTCAGTTGCAAAAGTACTAATGAATAAATTGGGCCAATGCTTTGAGCATGATGACCTAAATGCAATTTTAGCATGATGACCTAAATGCAATCGTGTACAAAGGAAAGCAAAAAATAGCAAACGTAGATGGTGGTATTAGTGTCAGCATTATCACTAAGAAATTTTGGGAGTCTTGGAAAAAAGCACCCCTCGAACACACAAACCTAATAGTGAAACTTCCAGATGGGAACACTTCAAAATCTAAAACTTGCAGATGGGTACACTTCCAAACCTATGAGAATTCTCACTGATGTTAAAATTAAAACCTTGGGAATGGGCTTCAAAACGCACATATGTAGTCATGAATTTTGAAAGCCTGGGATTGTATAACATGATTATTAGAATCCTTACATACGACAAGCATGATTAGGAGACCAATCAGATCTATTTGCATAAGGGTGATCACACAAAGTGGATTTGAAGACATGGAAGATTAGTACTAATCCTACATCAATCTAGTGGGATCAATCTAGTGGGATCAATCTAATCTAAGATGGGTGGCATCTAAGCACACACATGATGAAAATTTGCTAAGTTAATTAAGCTGAAGACTCAAGCATAATTAGGTTACAAAATTGACACTTGTACTCATAATTAGGTTACAAAATTGACACTTGTACTCATAGAGAGGCTTGAGAGCTTTCTTCATTTTTCAGTGCTTGAAATGACCCCTTTTTATATGGGTGGGTACAGCATTGGCTTTGCTAGCTCACGTGGGAAAATTCCACCTTTTCTCATGTGGCTTCTTGTTAGGCTTGTACTTTATTTGAACTACTCATACTACTCACTCCCTACTACCAACTCCTGTGCTCAATGGCATGACATTTCTCAACACCCCCCCTTGGTGCCATATTTTTTAGGCTACTACAAGGTGGTCAAATGCAAGGTTTACAAATACTTCACCATCCCTTAATGTAGGTGGTAGGTGGGTTGACATTTGGATTTAGACATGGGACATCTCCCCCCTTGGGAGGTTGATTAGTTACCCTCACGTGGTCAAGAGTGTTTACATTTGCATCACTTTCCCTAGGTGCTCTCTAGCTACTCTTAGGTAGTCAGGCATGCTTACAAATACATACAATTATCTATTCATTTGGTGGCTTACAACATATGGATTGATTAGGTTAGGGCAGTGGTTGGTAGCTCCTTTTTTGCTTAGTGCTACTGCTTGCTTGAGATCTTCTTGCTTTTGCTTGATGAAAATCCCTTGTTGCTTCTTTTGCTCTTAGCTTTATTGACTCTGGCTTTTGACTACTTGTCCTTTCTTGTTTTGTATCCACCTTTTGGCGTTGTCTTCTTCATTGTGCCTTTGGTGTAGACCATTCTCTTGATGCCACTTGATGCTTATGCTTGGTGCTTTGATGCTTTCTTTAATGCTTTGTATATGAATGCCATGCTTTGATTCTTCCTTTAATGCTTTGTATATGAGTACCATGCTTTGTAAGCAGTCACTCCATGCATTTGTGCTTTTAGGATGCTTAGGATAGTATTTAATGCACCTTTTCTTTGCTTTTGATGCTTATGCACATGTGTTTTCCCATTTTGAATTTCCCATGAATTTAACCCTTCCCCAAATGACACTTTGAAGTGCAAAAGGCTTGCCAATTGAGAAAGTCTTACCACAATGAGCTTGTGTTTTACATCATTGTGTGGTAGTGTCTAATCTCAAGTAAGGATGTCTTCCCTCCTTATCAACAAGTAAGGATGTCTTCCCTCCTTATCAACAAAGTGGCAAAATCACTTATTGCAACATTCTTAGGCTTCTTAAGGGTTACATATTCATCTAGAAAAGAAATATTCAACTCTTTTATAACCAAGCCAAACTCAAACCTAGCTCAAAAACTTCATCCTTGCAAGTGGAGAGCCAATGTCTATGTCATGTACCTCCCACCTATGTTTTCACATGATTCCTTCTCCCGAAATGGGTGGTGTCTTATAACCTTCCCTCACTCCCTAAACCCTAGTTCATGAGAGAGTAAAGAGAGCATGCATTCTATTGCACAAATGGAATAATATGATTACAATCGTGTTCTTACCATCATGGGAGATTGGATTTTATTCGCAGATGCTGTTTCCCACCACTATGTTGCTTGGGAATAACTGACTAGAGGCGCCCATATGACTTGTTATGAGGCATTTATAAGCAATTGCCTTTACAAGTTGGGTTCTCCATATTGAAACCTTGATATCCATGAATTGGGAGCATCTTATGAGCACCTATAACATTGGAAACACGAGATTACAATACATAAATCAAGAGTTAAACCTGAAAGTATACTTGAGTTAAACCTAAAAGTGTACTTCAAAGAAGGCAAGAGAGAAAGAGAGAAATTGTATCAACTTCATAGCTAAGACAACCATACGTCCATGTTCATGTATTGAATCCCTTGCATCAGTTATATGGCACAATTCCCTTTCCAAGGCCACCATCTTAATGCATTGCATGATTTTTTAATGAGAAAAAAAAAGTATAGAATGCTACCTTGATGCATTGGCTATAAGAAAATTTATAGATTAGGTTAAATCTCCCATAAACACTTTGAAATAAGGCATTTGATGGTAAATATTCGCTAAAATCACCAACTGGATGCAATGCATCAAGTTTGTGCAAATTTTTTCTAAATTTGAACACTGTTTCAATGTAATACATTAGCAAAGCATTTTAGTTTTGAGAAAAAAACACCAATTTGACCACTCGTGGCCCAACTAGATAGGGCACAAGGGCTTTGGGGAGAAGGTCCCAAGTTGGACAATCAATTGTTCCATGCATGTGGGGCATCATTGTAAGGGGGGGGGCTTATAAAACATGGCAATGCAATCAAATGATAAAATTTTGCAAGAATTAAGCTATAAGTTTTGAAATGTGATAGTTGGAACATTAAAATTTTAATTTTTCCTAGCCTTAAAATTGGGGGATTTTTAATTTTAAGTGTAATATTTTAAGCCTTCAATATGAATTTAATTTATTAACTGAAGATTGAGTGTTTGAGATTGAAATAGAGAAGACCATCATGGTCCGTGTACTAGGACCATAGTTTCAAATGCTTCCTAGTCTATATGTGAGAATAATTGAAGTTTTCCATTATCTCCAAAATCCACTTAGTAACATCTAATACTAAAATCTCTATGCATGGCTTATGATATGGCATTACCATGGCGTGATTGCCAACACAAGTCATCTAGGCAGTTAGACCATAAAAAGCAAACTAATGATGTGCTTACATCTAGGCAATTAGACAATAAAAAGCAAACTTTGAGTGCCATGCTTTGTAATGTGGTCACTCCATGCATTTGTGCTTTTAGCATGCTTAGGATAGTATTTAATGCACCTTTTCTTTGCTTTTGATGCTTATGCACACGTGTTTTTTCATGTTGAATTTCCCGAGAATTTAACCCTTCCCCAAATGATGCTTTGAAGTGCAAAATGCTTGCCATTTGAGAAAGTCTTACCACAATGAGCTTGTGTTTTACTTCATTGGCACGGTCTAATCTTAAATAAGGATGTCTTCCCTCCTTATCAACGGCTTTGAGGAGTGGCAAAATCACTTATTGTAGCATCCTTAGGGTTCTTAAGGGTTGTGTATTCCTCTAGAAAAGAAATATTCAAGTCAACTCTGTTATCACCAAGCCAAACTCAAACCTAGCTCAAAAGCTTCATCCTTGCAAGTGGAGAGCCATGTCTATGTCATGTACCTCCCGCCTATGTTTTCACATGATTCCTTCACCCCAATGGGTGGTGTCTTATAACCTTCCCTCACTCCCTAAACCCTAGTTCATGAGAGAGTAAAGAGAGCATGTATTCTATTGCACAAATGGAAGAATATGATTACAATCATATTCTTACAATCATGGGAGATTGGATTTTATAGCGCATTTTCTTTTTCCCACTACTAGGTTCCTTGTGAATAACTCACTAGAGGTGCCCATATGACTAGTTATGAGGCATTTATAAGCAATTGGCTTTACAAGTTGGGTTCTCCATATTGAAATCTTGATATCCATAAATTGGGAGCATCTTATGAGCACCTACAACATTGAAAACATGAGATTACAATACATAAATCAAGAGTTAAACTTGAAAGTATACTTGAGTTAAACCTGAAAGTGTACTTCAAAGAAGGCAAGAGAGAAAGAGAGTGATAGCAATTGTATCAACTTCATAGCCAACACAATTGATTTTGCAACAATGTGATGAGATATGGTGGATCAAATGCAAAGATCAACATGATTAGAAGGTGATTAGGACGAGAGTAGTGAACAATTAATCTAATAGGATAATGTAGGCATGGATACTCAAAAACCAGCTATTTCTCATTAGGCCAATGCCTCAATTTATAGGTTTTACATCCACAAGATGCCAAGCATCTAATCCCACTGATTTCTCCTTGATTTGTGCCACCTCCCCTACATCTGCTGGGGGCACCTTTTCCTAGAATCTTTCCACACCCCTATATTCACTCATGCTACCCTTGATTCTATCATCACTAGATTCTTCTCACCTTTTCACTGCTACCCACTCAATTATAGACTCCCTTTTACAGTCTCTATAAGGGCTTGTTCCCGCACACACCACCCATTCACTTGCATATTTCAACACCTCCCCTCAAGTGAATAATTCTAACACACCTGGACCCTATACCAAGTTTTCCTCTTACTTTGTAGCCCACGACCAGTGCTTCAAGTCCCTAACTCATCGTCCTTGACACTCTCTCTATGTGTCCAAGGCTACTACAAGTGCCCGTGACCTTGACTAAAGTGCTCACACATACATCTACCACATGGCCTACATCATCGGTGGCTCAGAGGTGGTTTTACTCTATTGGGGCAAGTTACATTGGGTTGTGCGGTGTTATGGCTCACCCTAACCCTCCTTGAAACACATCAAAAAGAGATTACCTGGTGAACTGCAACTGTTGTGAGGATCTTTCCAATGGCCGAGCTCGTAACCCTGGAGGTCTCCAAGCTCTACAACTCCTTGAGAAGCAATTCCACCGCGTCTCCCGTGAGCGTTGTCACATTGCCGCGTTGCACTATGGGTCCTCGTCCCTCCTCACCTCACTTCACTCGCACACACTCACTAGCATGCATTAGGGAGAGAGATTAGCAAGAGGATTAGCAAGAGCAAGACTCAATTGCACAATGGGAGAGTATCTTGTAGTATTATGAGAGAAATTCACTTATATACATGGCCACCATAAGTGTTCACACTCACTTAAACTGTGGCTGGCCGAGCACTTTAGGCTCATACCAGGCCTAAAGTGACTACTCATACGAGGCCTAAAGTGACTACTCTCATTATATATCCATGAAGTACATCACTTAGGACTTCATCCTAACTTGTTACCACAGAGCGGGAATTGCTATAAATACTCCGCCACACCATTGCAGGCGCTCGTCCAAGTTGTAGCTTTGGACACTATTGCTTCATATCATGAATGTATGACCCTTTGGTGTATCTACCATGATTCCTTGATGTAAGATAATGGCGGTAGCTCTTGTTAATCCTAGAATTGGATTAACGTGGGATTTCTCTCTCTTTCTCTCTCAGAAAAGATATCATGACTCCTCTGCTGTAGGAGTCTCCATGAAGTTTGATGATGCCGATCCTTCTTCATTTGGTTTGTTGTAGAGCAATCTCTAGCCATGTGTCTTGGCATCCCACAGTTGTGGCAAGTGAAGGTCCTTCCTCCTCCCCTGTCGCCTCTTCCTCGTCCTCGTCCTCATGCGAGCTTTCTCCTCTCCAGTTATTGGTTCCATTCCTTTCTTCTCTTTGACCTTGTTCTCTTGCTCTAGTAGAGTTCCTTCTATCTCATGAAGCTTTAAATCTAGTACATTCTTTAAGGTTGCCACAATGTTCTCATACTCTCCCTTGTCCACACTCTTCAGAAGCACTGCTAGCGCCTCGTCATCTTCTACTTTCTTCCCAATGGCTGCCAATTGTTGCTTAATGCTTTTGTATTTATTCAAGTGTGTGGTTAGAGGTTCACTTTCCTTCATGTCAAGTTTGTAGAATTGCATTAGCAGATTTATCTTTGAATTTTTTGCTTGAGTGCCAAATAATTTGTTAAGTTCATCCCATGCATCTTTAGCTTGTTGTATCCCTGCAATGTGGTGAATGATTTCATCATTTAAGCTAAGTGCAATGAGCCCTAATGCTTTCTCATTTCTGTTCTTCCACTCATTCTCCCCACTCTCCACTGGACACTCATCTCTTCTCTCAATTAGCCCCCATAGATTCTTCCTCATGAGCAAATACATGGTCTTTGTTTGCCATGTATGGAATTGCTCCCCGTTAAATTTAGCTATTTGTTGTTCAGTGCTCATGATGATGTGAAGGGGGTCTTACCTCTTGATCCAATTCAAGACTCAAGGTCAGTGTCTACCCTTTTACAACTCCATTTTGGTGTTAAATGATTATTACAACAGATTTACAAACATGAATACACCAAAAATTGAATAAAGCCAAGGGTAATTGATTTATACTAGATGGTTGGGATATCAAACTAACTTCAAATTGCAATCTAAAGTGATAGAGATCTATATCAGATACCCAATGGTAAGTTTGAACCATCAATTGCACCAAAATATAGTGATTAGTACTAATTAATCACTAATTAGTGAAATAATCTCCTATTTTATGTGTAAAAAATAGAGTGTATGGAGAGGCCAGATCTTGTGCCTTAGAGTTCAAATGAGCTCAGATCCTTTCAAGGGCATCAATAGCAATTAGTCTAGTATCAAGCCAAGAAACAAAAGACTTGACCAAACATTGAATGCTTAATCTCTGTTTTACCAAAGTCACTTGCAGATTTGATGCAGAGCTTGATGCCACTTCTCCTTGAAGAATTTCTCAAATCTGAGATCACTAGCATGTTCAGCACACCCAAATACCCTTGGGGTTAGCTCCAATTCCAAGTAGTGAACATGAATTTAAAGTTTTTCTTAGAAAGATAGGCGCTGGCAAAATTACGATTTTCTGCAGTTTCTCCCGACAGTTTGATGTGCTAACTTAATGGACTGTAGCATGGGGAAGGTAGCTATGTGTGGCTAAAATCTTTTTGCCTAATGTTGAGGCTGGAGGGAGATCAAGCCCCTCCACCAGCTGGGGTGCAAAGTATAGTTGAAAAGGGGTTAAGAAATGGGATTAACTTCTAATCATGATTAGCAAGATAATTATGCTTAAAAATTGGATGAATGCTAGGCTATGGCTCTGATACCAAGTTGATTTTGCAGCAATGTGATGAGCTATAGTAGATCAAATGCAAATATCAACATGATTAGAAGGTGATTAAGATGAGATTAAGATGATATTAGTGAACAATTAATCTAATAGGATAATATAAGCATGGATACTCAAAAACCAGCTATTTCTCATTAGGCCAATGCCTCAATTTATAGGTTTTACATCCACAAGATGCCAAGCGTCTAATCCCACTAATTTCTCCTTGATTTATGTCACCTTCCCTACATCTGGGGACACCTTTTCCTAGAATCTTTCCACACCCCTATGTTCACTCATGCTACCCTTGATTCTCTCATCAGTAGATTCTTCTCCTTTTCACTGTTACCCACTCAATTACAAACTCTCTTTTACAGTCTCTTGCTAAGGACTTGTTCCCGCACACACCCATTCACTTGCATATTTCAACAAACGCAACCATACATCCATGATAATGTACTGAATCCCTTGTATGGCACAATTCCCTTTCCAACGCCACCATCTTAATGCATTGCATTGATTTTTTAATGGAAAAAGAAAACTATAGAATGCTACCTTGATACATTGGCTATATGAAAATTTATAGATTAGGTTAAATCTCCCATAAACATTTTGAAATAAGGCATTTGATGGTAAATATTGGCTAAAAGCGCCAACTGGATGCAATGCAACAAGTTTGTGCAAATTTTTTCTAAATTTGAACACTTTTTTTATATAATACATTAGCAAAGCATTTTAGTTTTGAGAAAAAATCACCAATTTGACCACTCTTGGCCCACTAGATAGGGCACAAGGGCTTTGGATAATCAATTGTTCCATGCATGTGGGGCATCATTGTAAGGAGGGCCCTTATAAAACATGGCAGTGCAATCAAATGACAAAATTTTGCGAGAATTAAGTTATATGTTTTGAAATGTGATATTTGGAACATTAAAATTTTGATTTTTCCTAGCCTTAGAATAGGGGGATTTTTAATTTTAAGTGTACTATTTTAAACCTTCAATATGAATTTAATTTCTTAACTAAAGATTGAGTGTTCGATAATAATTCGATCGAAATAGAGAAGACCAACATGGTCCGTGTACTAGGACCATAGTTTCAAATGCTTCTTGGTCTATATATGAGAATAATTGAAGTTTTCCATTATCTCCAAAATCCACTTAGTAACATCTAATACTAAATTCTCTATGCATGGCTTATGATATGGCATTACCATGGTGTGATTGCAAACACAAGTCATCTAGGCAGTTAGACCATAAAAAGCAAACTAATGATGTGCTTACATCTAGGCAATTAGACCATAAAAAGCACCGATGGAATCCTTCTGTTAGACACCTTCTGTGTATTAAAATGTGATTCTGCTGCAGGATGCAGACCCACCCTCATGGTACATGAGTTTTGACTCCTGGTGGACACATTGCATGTGGTTGATCCCACACTGAACCCAAAAGTTTTGGTTAGTGTCATCTTACATCTCCAAGAATACGTGTATTGTTCCCTAGAGTATGTACACCATACCATTCTTGAACATGAGAACAGTTGTACCATTCAAATGGGTATGCCGGTACCGTATGGATTTAAAATGTGTCTGCCCATTCCAATGACTGTTTTATATGGGATTTGTTGGTGGCCCTGGCGTTAGATTATTAGCGATAGCAAGGAGCTATGTGGCAAGGAGCTATGTAATCAGAATTCCAAAATTCGTCTCTAAAAGAAAAAAGGAATATTGCCACCTCAGCAAGAGTGGAATTTGAAGTTTAATATGTTGTATACAGCTGACAAATCAACATGTCTAGAACATAAAGACTGAAACATCATGAAAATTGTTAATCTAAAGCAAATGTACACACAGCGTCTCGTGGCAAGAAGCCAGAAATAGTCACATCAAAACAGCAAATACATTGCCAAACTGAGTTTCTTTAAGGTGGTTCTTTGAATTTATAATATGTATGGAAAGTAATCCCAAATACATTGATTTCCATAAAACAAAAGGTAGTTAAGCTCTTATCCAAGTGGCACTTCACCCCATGGTGACTGTATCAGAAAAGTAAACCTAAAGTTGTACATTATCATGTGCATTGTGACGGTGTATGCATCCTATCTGCTGTAAAACTACACAACGTCATGCAGCCTACAACAGCCATGCCAAGTGAGAAGTATATGAGAGGAAAGCCACAGTACCCCAACAAGAGGGCTAGTGGCCATCCACAACTTAGCAAAACATCAACCCAAAAAGAAGTTAATCAATGCTGAGGCTTTAATGCTCTTCAGAAAACGCGACATTTCACAAGCGATTATTCACAACTTACTCTCCAGCGCTAATGCAAGGGTGTACCCAATGTTTGACACCTAGCCAAGGGTCAACACCCTTGTCAATTGGAAATAAAAGAGTCTCATGCACCAAACGAGGCTAACAAAATTTCCTGTAGATCCCACTGATGGAGCATCCCAACTCTGTTTTCAGCTAACATCATTGGAAAATGCTGCTCACAGAACTGTCATCGTAAACGCGCCAGATGGTCTCACCAAGAAGGTTTGCTACTGACAAGACTGTCAGTTGTGGGAAATAATTCTTCTCTTTTACGGGGATTGTATTTGTGATGATAACTTCTTGGAAAAGACCTCCAGATAGCCGTTCAATGGCAGGCGGGCTGTCAAAAAAGGAAAACAGTATTTTAGAGAGAAGAGAGCTGCAAAAAAAAGGATGTTTCAGCCTTGGCGGATAGCTTTGCATGTGCCACAGCAAGGCTAACCTGAAGACTGCGTGTGTGCTACAAGCATAAACTTCACGGGCACCTTCATGGTGTAAAAGGGCTGCTCCATTGGTTATGGTCCCTGTTGGAAATAAAAATAGAGAGCGTTACTTAGCCCCACCCACCGTCATATTAACCATAGAGACCTTCCAAACCTGTTAACTGGGATGTCAAAGAAAAGAGGATCAAGCATGACAACTATGGTAGATCCAAGTGTTTTCTTACCGGCTGTATCTATCATGTCATCTACCATGACTGCAACTTTCCCCTTGACATCTCCAATAAGGTTCATGACCTAAGAATTTCACAAAAAGCATCAAACAATGTCCACTAAAGAGTCCTTATACGTGTCACCTGTAATAAGAGTCCAACCCTTCCCACACCACAAACACCAAAAATCCCTGGTAAGCCTAGCTCTTTCTTAATCCATGGTTTTAGCCCCTATCTCGCTGCTTAACGGAGGAGTTTCGTCCCGCTTGCCATTGCCCTGAAATAGACTAAGGACAACGTTTACCAAACAGACGATAGGGTCGTTGTGATGATGGCCGCTTGCTGCTTGAAAAGCCTGGCTCATGGCACTACTTCCATGAAGCCGACCTACAAGCTATTTAGCAAGAGGAAGTGCACGCCCACAAAACCTGTCACAATGTACCCTTCTTTCACGTATGTTGCTTTGGCTGCCTTGCAGAGATTACCATCTTCAAATTCTCTTTGCGTTTGGTAATGGAAAGGCTGGAGCTTATCCTTTGATAATTTATGGCATTATTAGCAAGGTAGAAAAGGCGCTAAAAAAACATAAAGCTAGCCCACATACATGATATCCTCTGATTTCTTACAAAGAGTTTAACATCTATGGATGTAAGCAAAAAATAAAAACCTCTGCAACATTATGTCCTTGCCGCCTTTTGTCAACAATAGCAAGAGGTGCGTCTGATAGCTTTTTTGCAAAGGCTCGAGCTCGTGCAACGCCACCGACATCAGGAGAGACCACCACCAGATCTTGTGACGAGATCATCTTGCTGGCTAAGTAGTCCAGTATAACAGGCTGTTTGCCCCCCATCCCCACCAACCACCACCACATCACATACACACATACACGTTTTTTATAATAAAAAAATAACCGCATCTACCGAAAAATATAAAAAAACAATATTTATCCTGCAAATTTACGAACAAAGAAAACAAAAAATTGGACCAACCTGGCCATAAACATGGTCTACAGGGATGTCAAAATATCCCATAGATTGCCCGGAGTGCAAATCACATGCAAGCACACGATTTGCCCCAGCTTCTGTAATCAAGTTCGCAACAAGCTTTGCAGCAATGGATTCGCGGCCATGAGTCTGTTAAAGAGAATGAAACAAAAAGATATATTATTGCAGCCATATAGCTATATTTGCACTTCTTTGTGCTCTTCATGACATCATGCATATTATAAGCTAGCTGTTATGGGCCACAGAATCCTCGAAAAGGATTACTTTGCCTGCATCTGATGCAACATGGTTTTGGGAGCTACCTTGGGTACAAAACCCGAGATACCACATGGGACTTACAATAATGTGCGTATTGTCTGCCCGTTTTACATGGTAAGCCATGGCTGAAGATACAAATCATTTCAACCACTCAAAACCATAATCGATTGTTTTGATTCACCTTGCGATCTGCTCTTGCGTAGCCAAAATATGGGATAACTGCCGTGATAGTTTTTGCTGAAGCTCGCCGGCATGCATCAATCATAATCAGTAGTTCCATCAGATTCTCATTTGCAGGGGGACAAGTAGGTTGCACTAAGAAAACATCACACCCTCTCACACTCTCTTGTAGCTGCACATAGATTTCACCATCTGCAAACCGTTTGATGTTGATCTTGCTAAGGTCAAGGCCCATGTAACAAGCAATCTCCTGTGAAATCCAGACAAGGCTCTTGAATCAGTATAACAAAGCACATATTGACATCATCTTCAAAACAGCTGACTCAAACCTTAGAGTTGGTGGAGAGTCGAGACACAATATATGCATACTTCGAGAGTTGAATGAGAGTCAAAACAACTTTATGCGCAAAACAGCAATTCAGCCCATTAGGAGGCACAAAAGGCATCGTCCTGCTTTCCATCTTTTCTGTGCTTGCACTTCTCTTGCCTCTCATTTCCTCTCAGCTTTCTCACCTTCCCACTCCCATCAGCCCGCCCCCTGTTTTTATTTCTTCCACTTCCCCTTCAGCCTTTTCATCTAGCTTGTTCTATTTCCTACTACTTTTTCTCATGATGGGTGGACACAAGTTGGGCACAATAACAACATGCTTAATGATCTTTTAGATTGTATTTTTGGGTTGGGCAAGGGCTGGCGGACCAGCATACTACTCGCCATCAGATTCCTATATAAATGCAAGTGAAGGGTCATTTGTAAGCATCCATTAGCCAGAGTCTGCAGACCAAAAGCAAGGCAGATTAGGTGCATGGTGGATCACCAGAGGAGCTGTGAATCTGCAGGACAGAAATTCTCATGTGTGTTAAGAGCATGCACAAGTGGAGGACAGCCAAGAACTTTTTGTATGCATTGTAGCTAGTTTGCACAGCATATCAAATTAGATCTTAGTGATCTAGGATCTTCATTGTATGTTGGCAATGTGCAGTACACTAGGGTTTCACATCTCTTGTCTCTCTTCTCTATTGAGTACTAGTCAAAAGCAGGATTATACTCCTGGAACTCAACCCATGCATGGTACATGGGATTCACAGATTTTCCTAGTTTGACAAGTGTTCAAACTTCAAGCTCCTAGCTTTTGCATGCAAACAGTTTGAAATTCCTTTGTGCATATAAGTTTATGTGTAGTCTGAAGCCCTTTTAGAATGCTCTAGAATGCCAAGTTTGATACCTTTTTTCCGCACCTGTAATGGTCCAACAGAATACTTATCATAATTCCTGTTCCAAGAGCACGTGCAGCATAAGCTAGTGTGATTCCCTAATAAAGTACTTCATGCATATATTATGAGATTGATCATTGTATAAGCAATAGGCCACTTATGAACCATGGGCACCCCGAGTGGAGCCACTTCAAGAGGGTGTGAACACATAGGGCCTTGTATTTTCTCATATTGCAAATATACTCTCCCATTGTGCAATTGAGTCTTGCTCTTGTTATCACCATTTGGTCCTAACACCGTGACCTCTAACCAGTGTTCGGTGAGACTGGATGAGCATGTGGCCAAGTGCAAGAAGACATGCGAACGGTAGATTTCCAAACTGCATATGCGTATGCATAGCTCATGGCTTGCATATGCTGGTTAGATGATTTGCTAGAAGTATGCCATGTTTTCTTGTGCTGTTGTTGTGAGTCTATAGAACACTTGTGCCTATGAGCTAGGGTTTTCAGAGATAGAAAGAAGAGTGTGGCAGAGTTACACAACACACACAAGTCCTAAACTAATGTCTGTATTATGCACAAGAAAGAAGTAATACAACTCAATCTCTAGTACAATGGATATGCCTTAGTGAGAATGTCAATCACAGCCCTGTGACCTACTATACAATCCTGGCTAGCACTTCACATACTAAGAAACGCTCTGTGAAGGTCCAACGCCGGAAAGCAGATGGATACGACGATTTGGCTACCCAAAAGTAAATTCAAAGTACATAAAAAAAGGGTTTTCTATGAAAATGGGGAAATTGTCTAGCCTTATCTAGTCTATCCAAATCTTGTATAGAATCTAGGGAACACTTTTGGTGGTCAAAGCACATGCATGAGGTGAGCCATAGGTTGTTCAACAAGGATTGACCATATGTAAGACCCATTGCATAAAGCATAGTGTATGCATGTCTGAATGCCTACCCCTCCACAACACCAAACCAAGCATATATCCAAACAACCGAACCATCTTTATAGCAAGTCAAGCAAGGGAGCTTTTCTGTAAGTGGAAGCTTGAAGGGAGTAATAAGTATCACCCAACATTTGGGCTTGCAAAAGGCTGGCCAGTGGAGCAGTTATGAGCCTTTTAAATAGCACGGCTAGGGTTAGATCTCAGCATTCGGTCACACATCTGCAGTGCCAAGTCCCCATGCAATATAGAAAAGCCTAGATCAGCAGTCGAAAGCCTCGGCACAGCAGGTATCATCCCTGTATAGCTTGGAGCAGCAAGTATAGTAAGGACACATGCATCAACAGCTGAACGCACTAAATTAGGAGTCCAGATCGAAGATTATGTGAATCTCTTTCCTTTTCTATGTGCATGTCCTGTGACATGCGGGGCATTGATCGTAGTAAAACAACCTTAGGCTTAACTAAACTGCACTTAATTATACTTGAGAGATAGACAATGGTGTCAATGCAATGCAATGCAACTATATTAAATGCAATGGTTACAATAAAGATCTATAAATAGATCTATGATGATGTCCTAAATGAATATCCTTCTCAAAATGAGAGAGATATGCTGAATGCTGATGGTGAATGACTGTTCCTTTCTCCACTGCTGAGGTCCACCCTTTGGATGCTGGCTTTCCTCTATCTAGGAGGCAGGAGAATGACTGTTTGCTGCTGAATGTTTAACTGTATGCTGAATCTGCTGTCTACAACTGTGTGCTGCATATGATGCCTTTGCTCTTCAGGCCAGAAATGCTGAGAAGAGAAGGTGATCTGAATTAATGATCCGCTTTGCTTATATATGATATACTGATGCTGGTCGGGCAGAAGGCTGCTGTCGGCCAGATCTCCACGACCCATAAATGCTAGAAAAAGCCCTTATAAATGCTGTCGGCTGGTGTAAACTGCTGTCCATTCCAGTCGGCTGCCCACAATACTTGCTCCATGCTTGAATACAATGCTTGATGCTGAAATGCCATGCTTGGGAACATGCTGTAAATGCCAGGATAATACTTGATGCTCATTAATGCTATCTGCTTAATGCTTATGGATGCTAAGAATGCCATGTCACTTGTACACCGACTGGGAGTGCACGTGACATGTCCAGTATGTGCATTACTTGCAGCACATCATCAGTATGCTCTCTCTTAACATGTTATGTTTTCGCATGTGCATGTTACAATAGGTTACAATGACATCGGTGGATCTTAACAGGCCCAACACTGAGGGAAGATGATCCCTCTGCCTCAGGCTTTGCAACTAGCCTCTTTAATACCTATCCTGGAACTCAGCCTAAGTTTGTGTAAATTCGAACCTTGCCAAGAGAAGGCTAATCTCCAGCAGTTTTTAGTAGGGTGCATGGGAGTACTTTTTGATGGAATTCAGGTCCACCTCAGCCCTTTGGTGGCCTAGATGTTCTAAAAAGCTCTTGACACAGCTTGGCTGTAGCACACAAGCAAGCTTCACACATCTCACACGTGAAATAACCATCCTTGGGAAGTGGCATGAGTCAATAGGCTCACCCCATCCAACCTTATAGGGCCCAGTTTCTCTCCTCAATGCAGTGTCATTGCCTATGGGACACCATATTGGACAACTATTGCACAAGGATGACCTGCTAATCACTTGGAACCCAGTTGCCTCATCCATGGAGACCCTTCCTGCCCGATCCACTATGAGAAAGACAAGGGGGGCTAAGCACTACACATAAATCATCATTTGATTACCACCACTGAGGAACCTGCCACACACTTCCAACCACATGGCATATTTCCATGTCTCAAGGCTCTTGTTGGGATGTGACCACTTCTGGCACATCTGGGCAAGCCTGCTATCTCTGTACATTGCAACCCTCTACCTTCAGCACCAGATGGACCAAGCTTACAAGGCCAATGAAAGTGCATACAGTGAACCTATTGTGTTGTTGGGGAGCCAGCTTTCCTTTGCATTTAGGATAAGGAAGGTCCTCAATGTTGCCTATCCACCAACCCAAAACCGTCCCTCCAAGAACCGCAAACCATGAAAGGAAACTTACCTCTTTTGAGGGTTTGATCAACTTTGCCTGCTGTATGATTCAGTTTACCTTTTTTGTCCCTTTTTGTGTAAAATGACAAACCATGCAGAAAACTAGCTTATAAATTTTGATCGTAATTAAGATAGATTAGTATATCTCTAAGAGCTTGAGTATGTGTTCCAACTTCCTACAGCTATGGATGCTTATTTATGATATTCTAAACCATATGAGGCTTGTAAGATGTTTTCATGGTAGATGGTAGATAAAGGAAGCAATTCACCAAATTGACAGTCAACCAGACAGGACATAAAACATGATTGGTCCACGCACCTGAGACAATGGTAGATTGGCTGTGCCTGAAAATATACGAAGACGAGTAGTATCATGTGTGTCTTCTAAACCCATGTCTTTGAGATCTCTTGTGTAGGGGAACCCAGAGCTTTGTGCATGCCGCATTGGTATCAGTGGTGTTGCCAGCCTTCCATTCCATACACCCGAATCAGCAAGAGTACATTTCTGTAGCAAAGCAAACCCCATCAATAAAATGCATGTGATGTAAACACCAAGTATGCTATCTCACCTTCTAATATTGATCTTTATTCTGATTTGAGGAGTTGGAAATCCACAGCCACATGTGATGATAAAATGCAGCCCCAAACAGTTCAGGCATCAGAACATGGAGATGGGGACACATGCTATGTCCTAAACATGCTTTTAGCAATAATATGCCATGATAATTAGAGATGTGCGTTCCACATCTGGTGACAATATATGCTCAGTGAAGGCCCACGTCTAAGTGAAAATAAGTAAGATGCAACAGAATACTTGAACTAACTGAAAAGCACTCATAGATACCTAAAGTTTTGTATAGAATACTGTATATTCTATACATAAATACTTGACCTAACTCAAAAGTATTTATAAATACTGAAAGTTTGTATAGAATACTGTATATTCCATTACTGCAGTGAGCAAGCCTGACCATAGAGTGGCTGAGGCTGAAAACTGAAAAGAATGCTGGTAATGCCCTCTATGGCCTCGCTGCGGTGAGCATGACAAATGAGCCATGCTGCTATACTACTGATGATCCCCCAACTTTTACACGGGCCTGTGGTACTCCTCCCTGCTGGGCTGCTGATAGCGGGGCTGTCGTGATACTGTGGTGAGAGAGAAGAAGGGCGAGGTCCTGTTCCATCTCCTCATATGCTAGGGCCAATGCCGACTCAGAAGCTCAGTCTACCGCACCCCAGGTAATGGTGCGGGCAGACGCCTGGTCCATGGTGAAAATACGGAGGATCAGCAACCAAAGCTGCTGTGCCTTGGGAGTCGGGACAATCCCAAAGGCAATGACATTGTGACTCCTGTGGGTGTCCACACCTAGAAAAAAGGGCAGGCTGACCTCCATCTGCCAGCCAAGTGCCCAATGCCAAGCTCCTATGAGCTATCTGCCAAAGGAAAAGAGTAATCTGCTGTGGCCGGAAAAGGTCCCACGACAGTTTCCAAAAATCACGGAGGAAATGCACAAGGATGTCCAGAGTCTACCAGTGTACTGTTGCGTTGACCCTCCCCCGACCAAAGTGGCTAGAGAGAGATTTTGGAGATTATGGTTATGGAAGGGCCGACCATTGATGTGGCTGCAGTGGGATCTAGGCGAGTGGTAGTGACACAATCCCTTTGCCCCCGAGGACACCCCCGACTTTCCCTTTGAGTATATAGGCCGTCTGGGCTGCAAGATTCAGATACCAGAGGTTGATAGTACGCCAGCACGAGCACCCTGGATCAGGACCTGACTGTGACACGTCAAGTATATGGTGGAGACACCTCGGATCCAAGTGGCGAGGAAACCCATCATGCATATATTCCCCTCAAGAAAGCCCCAATCCACGCTGTCGCAGGAGAATCGCTAAGTCTTGTTACTGTGGACAGGGACGGGCGCAGAGGCCCCTCCAGTTCAAAGAGCAAGAGCAAACCAGTGGTGTGAATATTGCAAGTGATATGGAAATCACAAATCATCTAATTGCTACCATGCCCAAAGAATAATGAGAATGGCGGGAGTGCCAGCATTACCAGCACCTCCTCTACCATTAGCCTGTTGGGTATGGGGGAAGGTTTGCAAATACACAAGCACATAGCTCAAGCATAGAAAACAGGAGAGAGAGTGTGCGCTGAAAAGAAGCTGAAAAGGTACTTGATAATTATAAAGAATGAGAAAGTACAAAGTACAATATAGTCTAGGTCTAAAAGACCAACACACAAGTATGTTCACACGGGAAAAAAACCATGTCCAACCATGGTAAAAAGTGCCAGTGAGTAGACTAGTTCACACCAAAACTTCTATGAGGAGAAATGGCTAACAAACCCCCTAGAGTGAATGATGTGAACGTAAACAGGGTGTAGCAGACCACCCTGGTAAAGGCTAGAGGTTTAAAGCTTTGTGATTCCAAACAATTGCCAAAGCACTCTAACTGCCAGTGTAGATGGTGGTAGAAGACAGCTATCTAATACCAAGATCGGCTAATAGACGTCATAGCCGAACACATTCCATAGTAGCTGTAAAAACTGCCCTGTTTTCAACTTCACAACTAGAAGTGGCCACTGTAGGCTACTTCTTGTTGAGCCATGAAATGCATGAACCACCAAGAAGATAACAGTTTCCACTGGTAGACACTCGCGTGTCATAGTATCCTACCCAGTCACTCTCTGTAAAAGCAATCAAGCACAATGTAGACGAGCTGCCATAAAACAGCGCAAAGTCAATGGTTCCTTTAAGGTAGCAAAAGACACGCTTACATGCTTGCCAATGCTGAGTGCCAGGGCTATGCATAAATATGCTCAACTGTGAAACAACAAACTAAACATCTAACAGGTAGTGCATAGATAAATAAGGCATACCACAGCCTGCTGATAAGGGCAGCATCAAATGGCTCACCAGCATCCTCAAGTGAAAGTTTTAAACTTGGTTCCCTAGGAGTAGAAATAGGTTTACACCAACGCACAAGTCGCATAACTCTCAAGTACTGTTCTTTTCAATAGAGTCCAACTCCGAGCGCATGGTTGCAACCCAATGCTCATCCTCCAAAGCATAAGCATGAGAAATAGGCTCCTCATTACATGCAGTGGCAACAAGAGCACTGTCAACAAAATGAGAAGATGCATGATAAGATGCAACACGAGTACGACCAAGCATAAGACACGAATAGCTGCATTTCCATTGTCAAATGCATCACCCAAGGTTTCCTAATCAACATATGACACATCAGGACCAATTTGAGTAGTATTAAGTTGCTGAATTTCAAGAATTTTAGCATTATGTGATGGCTATAAACGAGCCAAAGCGGGCTCTACATCATCAGCATGTGACCCAAATAAAGGCAATGTACATATAGAGCTTCATCCAAGCCCCCCGATTCGCATGTGGGATTACTCCACGAGTTCCTTGGCTCCTCATGCATTCCACGACAATGCATTGGTGGCAACCCAATTCTAACACCTTCATTCAACAATGCATGTGAACCCCCTTGCCACATGGTCAACTCTTGCCACAAGATTGTCAACTCAACAGTCGGAAAGGAGTAGTTCATTGACGTCAGCATAGCTAACCAGAATCCTTGCACTGTTGCATTCTCGCATGAACATCTCCCAGAGGTCCCTAGTCCCACGTACCTCCACTAGCCCTTTGCAATGGATCCTCATCGCTATCAGCAACCACCTCTCACCATCGCTTGGAGGAAGATCTTCATAGGAAGGCAGCAATCCCCATCACCTGTTGCCCCCCTCACGTCCACACAAAACCTAGGTAGGGAAGATACCTACGAGCCATGCCCACTATGCTACATATAGAGCTCCATCGAGCCCAATGAGGGCACATAGGCAGAGGGAGAGGGGGCATCGAATAGGAAGGCGGGTAGCCCAAGGGGAAGGCGGGGGCAGCAGCGCTGGTGAAAGGTGGGGGAGCGCAGAGAACCGCACAAGAGGAGGGGCTAGGGGCGGCACAGAGTAAGGCGGGCTGCACAAGGGGAATGTGGGGTGAGCAGCGCAGGAGGAAAGGTGGAAGAGGAACAAGGGCAAGGGGGGTGGAGGCGAAGAAGGGGAGGGCAATGGCGAGGGTGGAAAAGAGAGGCAGCGATGACAAGGATAGGCATAAGCTACAGCAGGGGGAAACCAATACCTTTTTTAGGAATATTTGAAAACCCCTGATTCTTGGAATGTAACCCTAGGTTTCCTTCTCTATTGGTAGCGCAATTTCTCCTTGATCCCTTGTTATGACTTGCAACCGCAGACCTTTCTTCTCCCTTTACCATGGCGGCATGACTCCACTTTGTTGATGATGTTTCTGACCACGAGGAAGATCGTCCTCAGGGGTCAATGGGACACTAGGAGGTGCAGCAGGAGGTGGTCGAGGGGGTTGAGAAAACTTATTTCGAGGAGCAGATGGCTCAACATCATGCAAAGTTCCGAGAAGAGATCCAACTTTTGCGAGATCAGATGGTTGTACTTTAGAGAGCGGTGATTGGTGCAATGGCTCTTGTGGGATTGGCACCATTCGCTCCTTCGTTCGCACTTAAGGTCTATTCGGGTGAGGAAAAGGAAAGGACCCAAAAGGTGGTTGACTCTTTGCTAAACCACTGGAACGTACACTTTGAGTGTCACCCGTTTCCAAAAGCTTGGAAGTCGCAGATGGTTAGAAAGCCCTGAAATGGTGGAGAGAACTCAGGAATAAACCGAGTACTTGGGCGGATTTTGAGACCATGTTTCGTGATGAGTTCCTCCAAACGGAGGATGAGTTTGATATTGTGGACAAGTTTACAAAGTTGGACATGAAGAACCTGTCTTTCGACACATACTTGCAGAGATTCAAAGAGTTGTCCTCCAGCGGTACACATGGATGCCACAACGTTGTGTGGGTTTTTTCTTCGTGGGTTGGCGCAGGACACAAGCTCCAAGTTAATCATAGCAAGACCCTGGCAGATGCCATCTAGTATGCTAGGATTTATGAAGAGACGATGGCCGGCCAGACTCAAAAGAACGTCTCTTAGAAACCTCAAACCATAAGAACCTCTGAGCAGGATTCCAAGCGTAAACGAAAGTTTAAGAAGGATCCACAAGACCAAACCCAGTTTTTGGGGAACCCAGTCCGAAGCAAGATAAGAAGCATCGGTAGATCCTCCATAGCATTAGGGAGGGCCGGTGTTTTTCTGTAGTTAGAAGGGCCATTTGAAGGCAGCTCATTTGACCCAAGTCACAGGTAACCCTTACGTTCTTCCATAGACATTATTAGTTATGTCAGAGTGCTTGAATTTTATTTGTTTCAGCATGGTAATCTTCGGTCCTAATGACTTGATACATATGTATAAGTCAGTGTTAGGGAAGACTATGCACATCCTTGTAGACCTTGGTTAAACTCACAACTTTGTTGATGCCACACTTGTGCAGAAGCTCAGAGTGAAGACGCACCTGAGTGAATCGTGATCACATGTATCGTGTGAACTTGGCGGCAAGACTTGGACATATCTGGGACAAGCATGTGTCTCAGTGAGACTAATATATATTCAGAGTTATACATCCATGTAGATTGATAGGGTCATGTTTGTCCTTTGTAATGGAAGATGCTCCTGTATTTTGGAGGGAGATTTTGCGGTCCCACTCTCTATTTTTTGTAACTCAGCAAGACTTCATAATATAATGTATATTTATTATGAAGTGTTTAAATGTGTTGGTACCCTTTCATCTAATGTTAATTGTGGTTTATAACGGTTAAGTTGGATGTTTTGGGGACACTGGGTTAGGAAGCATCACTGAGCGGATTCACA
This sequence comes from Cibotium barometz, assembly GCF_041138505.1. Taxonomy (NCBI): domain Eukaryota; kingdom Viridiplantae; phylum Streptophyta; class Polypodiopsida; order Cyatheales; family Cibotiaceae; genus Cibotium; species Cibotium barometz. The sequence goes on from NC_141079.1 coordinate 3,751,544, forward strand.
TATGTTTTCTCTACTGAGTGAGTTGTGGTCTTCTAGTTGGACGGTTGGTTGTAATTAAAAAAAGGGTCTTAGCCTTTGAGGATGAGCTACCTGGGGGAGGAAGAGATTTCCGTGTTAGAATTGTGCATCTCAATGTTCTGGGGCTTTACCATTTATCTGGGTATTTTATTGTATTTCTCCTATTTATTTGTCCTGTGAGCAGTCAGCCAGCCCTAGAGGCAGTCACCCAGCTCACTAATGCACTATATAAGGAGTTCCCCATTATTCACTCCTTCATCCACTTCCCTTGCACATAGTTCAACATTCAGTTGCTGGCCATTGCCATTGTAAAGCTTTACTGCTGTTATAAAAGGTGATCTTGTCCAACTCTCTCATTCTCCTTTGCACTCTCTCATATGTTTACTGTTTATGCTTCCACCTATGCTATCTCCTTCATGGTATCATACGCTTAGGTCCAGGCTGCTCCAAACTTAGCAAATCTGCCCACCTTTCCCTCCTTTTGCTGTGCGTTTTTCTCCACATCTCTCCCGGCTGCAGATCTGTGACAACAGTGGCTGCGTTTCCCCAACAGTGCTGCATTTTCAGGTCCAGCCAGCCGGCTGTTTGCTGCAGGCCAGTTTTGGTGGCTGCGTCTTCTCCTACAGAGGCAATCCGGCTAGTTCACTTGGCTGTGTTTTCTGCACCGGCATCACATTTGGTGAGTTCTCTTGCATGTGGAGTTGCCAGACAAGTGGCTGTACATTTTCTTCTTCCTCCACGAGTCCCTGCCCATCCGGTAGGCGGTTCCTGGTGGATCTTGGACTGTTTTGCTACTGTCCCGCCTCTTTCTCTCTACGGTTTGAGAGGGGGCTGATTGTGCCTCGCTTCGTTGGTAAGCACTTGAGAGAAGTGTTTTTGAGAGATGAGATTTGTTCTTTGTTGCTATGGATATGGCTCCCCCCTGTATGAACAAAGATGACAAGTTGAAAGGACCCAACTACGCTCATTGGAAGCTTCAGATGCGGGTCTGGTTCATCCACAAGGGTTTGTGGGACATTGTTCAGGGCACTGAAAGGAAGCCCGAGCATCCTCAAAACTCTAGGAGGTGGACTCAAGCTCAGGAGGATGAATTTGCTGTGGAATTACAAGACTGGGAGAATCGAGACTCAAAGGCGCATTCTATGCTTGTGCGGACCATCACCGAGGAGGTCTCACCGGCAATGCAAACTCTCTCCAGTGCTCATCAGGTATGGTCAAAGTTGGAGGATCTCTTTGCACGAGATTCATCGATGAGGGCAGTTACCTTGCAAGGGCAGCTCTACGGCTTGTTATTTCCTAAAGGCAATTCCATGCAGTCTTTTCTCATGAAGGCCAAGGTTATCCATGACCAGTTACTAGCTATGGGTGCTGCTTTGTCCTCTTCTTAGCTAGTTGCTCTTATCCTCACCAAGCTTCCTCCGGACTATGATGTGATTTCTCGATCTTTCCGGGGCCAGGTCACATCCACTCAGTTGGATTTTGATGATCTTAGCTCCCTACTTTTGGAGGAGGAGTCCGTTCTCATCTCACAGGGTAAATTGAAGGTGTCAGTCAACAGTTCTAACCAGGCACTTTCCTCAGTTCACAAGAAAGGTCGGAGTCGCTGCTTCTCTTGCGGGAAAAGAGGACATCTGTCCAAGTATTGTTTGTCCAAGAAGAAGGACCAAACCAAGGGCAAGGCTTCATCTCAGAGAAAAGGCAAAGACACGACACAAGATAGTGATACAGATTCCAGTACCACTGCTAGGGCTCCCAGGCTCAAGAGACCCCAGATGGTGTGCTTCTCTAGTACACATGCAATTTCCCCCCATGTACTTCCAGCCAGAAGAGGCTTGTGGGCGGGAGAGGGGGCTAATTACAGCTCCACATACTGGTGCATGGGGACCGTGATTCAGAGTTCCAAGCATTAGACATCTAGCAGGACATGGTTATCTTTGGTACAGCAAAGATTATGAACTGGATTTATTCCAAGTTCATTGTTCGAGGCTTTTGGGACGTGATGTGTTCCGTCCACTGTTGGGGATTATAGATGCGGTGTGTCCAGCACCTCATCATCTATTCTTGGAGTTCACTGCACACTTGTGTAGGAATTCGTGGCCAAGCAAAGTTCCTTGTTGTTCATGGTGGCATCTTGTTTCGAGGAAACAGGTTGGTGGGTGCTTTCTCCGAGGTGATTCCAGTATTCGCGGTGCTGGAGGGTCCATGGTTGCATCTTCATCGACTTATCTTCTTCCGACTCTTGCACACTATGAGCTACAAAGGGAGTGTTAGAATTGTGTATCTCAATGTTCTGGGGCTTTACCATTTATCTGGGTATTTTATTGTATTTCTCCTATTTATTTGTCCTGTGAGCAGTCGGCCAGCCCTAGAGGCAATCGGCCAGCTCACTGATGCACTATATAAGGAGTTCCCCATTATTCACTCCTTCATCCACTTCCCTTGCACATAGTTCAACAGTCAGCTGGCCATTGCCATTGTAAAGCTTTACTGGTGTTATAAAAGGTGATCTTGCCCAACTCTCTCATTCTCCATTGCACTCTCTCATATGTTTTTTGTTTATGCTTCCGCCTGTGCTATCTCCTTTATTCCTGACAATAGTTGGAATATCTCAGAATTGGGATAGATCGCATAGTATATTTCCCTATGGAAGCTCTATTAGAACGAGAGTTGTTGGATGTGTAGACTTGTGTGAATTATTTCACTGTTATTCCAATGGTTTACCTGTAGGGCGGACCATGAGGTGTAGTGCACCAAGGCTTAGTTGGGAAAGGATTGATCACCCTGACTTGACTTTACAAGTGTCAAGGAATTTTATATGGTGTGTATCCTAGTGGTATGGGACGCTAGGATTTGCACAAATAGACTTTCTAGGTGTGTCTATATTTTCTAACCTTGCTATGTCCTATCGTTATAGACGGTAGTTACCCTAAGGTAGACAAAGTTACACACGACTTGAAAAGAAAATCGAAAGGGTAACTTGGATAGGGTTGCTAGAATTGGGTGGGTGAATCTTTTACCCCGTTTTGTGCTAACTTGTATGATTGCTTGAGAGGGCTATGTCGGGCCGATGTGTGCTTCACTCAGTATTGGCAGTAGGTCCAAGCAGGGAGCTCCATTGACTTAGACCAAGACTCAAGGACATAGCCACAAGGGATGGGGAACGGTAACGGGAGATGGGGACGGGGACGGGATGGGGGATGGCCGTAAGTAGGGAACAGGGACGGGGGAGGGAACGGCACTCAAAAAATACTTTTTTTTTAGTTTTTCTACTCTACACTTATTCTACTTTGGAAGTACATCAAAACGAGCACAAATTTACACTAAAATGGCAAGCTTTTGAGTCGTATTAACAAAATACGCCGATCAAAGAGTGAAGGCATTGACGGTTGATTGTATTAAAGATTAAGTAGATACAAAATGAGTCATGACTCAAGAGTCAAGACTAAGCCTTAAGGAGGCACAATACATGGAAGGACTCAAATGGGTCAATGACAGAAAGTGCTAAAGCCTAGAGGCTAGAGCTAAGTAGTAAGGCCCATGAATCATGATCCATGAATGATCATCCACGTGAAGTACTCGCCTCATGGTCATGGGTAGCTTGTGCCAAAGGAGCATCAAGCTCATCCTCACTCTCATCCTCACTGGCATGCTGCTGTTGCACCTCATCCTCTTGTTGCTCTTCTTGTTGACTCATCTCCCACTCGGTGAAGGGATCTGCCTTCTTGGTCACACACTTGCAAAGCATTCGCAAGTTCGCGCTGACGAAGACAAGGTCATTGGCACGCTCTACCCCAAGTCGGTTCCTCTTCCTAGAGACAATGTGGTTGTAGGTGCTCCAAAGTTGCTCAAAGCAAGAGGAGCTGACAGCCTAGCTAAGTATGCGGATGGCCAGCTCTGCTCCTGTAGCTCCGGTGCATCCGAACCAAAGTCCTCCCACCATAGAGCAACATCAACTTTGGAGCGGTCGATCTGTGCATCATGACAGCCATAGGAGCCATGAAATGACCTGTACATGGAAAGCTAGTCCCTAATCTTACGCCTGACCGATGCATCAGGCACAAGACGGTCCAAGATGATCCTCCATCCAGCGCTCACCTCCCGGTCGCTCTCCTGCTTGTTGCCTTGGAATTCTGGGTCCACCACATAAGCTGCTGCATGCAATGGAGAGTAGTAGGAATTCCACCTTCCTAGACACAAGGCATGGATCTCCTGGTATTTGTCTTCGTCAGGCACGAAGTCTTTCAACTTCTCTATCATGCGATCCATGGCCTCGTAGACCTTGCTTATGCATGGTTGCATAGCGTCTACAATCCTCAGTAGGTGGACTATGGGCCTCACCATAGCATCTGTGGTCTTCACACTCTCCCACCAAGAGGCGTCATCCGCTCGTAACCTACACTCATTGGCCAGTGTTTGTACAGGACTCTTGCATGTCGACAAACTCATCACTAAGGAAAATCCCCCTCAAAGCACCGCTCCAATCCTTCAACCGGTCCACCATCAGGAAGTTGTAGGCAAACCGGGTGTCATAATATTTGAGGAGAGAGAGAGAGAGAGAGAGGACCTCTTGTTGAACTCATGCCAAAGTCTTTGGTGGTTGAGGACAAAGGAGACCGTGGTGTTGGCCTCCTCAATGAGCGAACTGATCCATGGCAATGCCCCTATGTCCTTGAGGAGGTTGTTTAGGCAATGAGCCATACGAAAGGACACCATGACATGTCCATACATACCTTGGAGGATAGCTCCCGCTGCCCTATTGGAAGGCTCCCCATCCGCAACAAAGCCCACTACATGCTCGGGGACCAATGATCTCCATGGTGGTAGCCCACTCCGCCGCAAGCACATTCACACTCTTCCCGGTGCCGGATGCAGCATGAGATGAGACGAAGTACATCTCTCCGCGGGAATATGCAACCACGCCATGAATACTCCTCTTGCGGGTGTCGCTCCATCCATCCACAATGAGGGAGACTCCGTTCCTCTCCCATTGTCGCTTTGTGTTGCCGGCCGCTTGCTCTACAATACGCTTCTCCTTCTCCAGCAATGTAGTGCGCAAGCTCTCAGATGAGGGGGGCATATAGATTTTGCTATACTCCCCAATCTTCTTAACCATGACCTTGAAGTATTCCGACCTATTCCAGAAAGCAATTTACTAATGAGAAGGGGACTAGGATGATGAAAACATGAAAGATGAATTGGCAATGATTAATCGCACTTACATAGCCACTTGAAAGGCAATGTGGTCGTGGAAGAAGAAGCGGGCCACCGCCATATCCACCTCCTCCTTCAACTTGGGGTTCCAATTATCCCCCAGTGTAGATTGGACCACGCAAGGGTTGAGAGTCCATGGAGATGGAGGGTGCCAGCGTCATGGATGTTGAAAGGCAGTGTGGTCGTGGAAGAAGAAGCGGGCCACCGCCATATCCACCTCCTCCTTCAACTTGGGGTTCCAATTCTCCCCCAGTGTAGATTGTCGCCATAGGCCACACAAGGGTTGAGAGGCCATGGAGATGGAGGGTGCTAGCGTCATGGATGGAGCAACATTCCGACTCGATGGTGAACGTGATGGCGTGCATGATCCCGATCCACCACATGACTCCATCGTAGAGGCTTGAGTTCCTCTCCCCATCATCGCGGGATCCATGGCCACTCGTGTCCTTCTTGCCGCCTCGATCACCTAGTAGACAGCAAGCTTGTCAAGAAGTTCCCGTCTCAATTCGGGCGTGACATTCGTGCAAAACCGCACCTCATGCCCACTCTCATGTAAGAGGTGGGCTCACACTTTGTCGGCGCCACCCATTCACCAATGCAGGCAAAGCTTGCATGCCCATGGCAGAGAACCGTCTCCATGAGCGGATGGGGTGTAGTTAACCTCCTCCCACCATGTCCATCCCGTCATCCTTCTACGGGAAGCCTCGGCACGTGAGGAGGATGCGATGGTTGAAGATGGCTTGAGCCTTGAGAGAGGGAGAGTGAGGGAGAGAGAGGGAGAGAGGCTCCAGGGAGAGAGATTAGAGACTAGAGTGCTTGTGTGAGAGCCTAGTGGCTTGGAAGTTGGAAGAGGCTTGAGAGGGGAGAGAGACTAGATAGTAGAGCTAAGAGAGTACACTCTAGACTCTAGAGACTAGAGTGGTTGAGCCTTGTGTAAGAGGCTTGGAAGTTGGAAGAGGCTGGAGGGAAAGAGACTAGAGAGAGTAGATACTAGAGACTAGTCACTACAGTGTGGCTTGCCGCTTGAAGCTTGAGCAATGAGCAAAGTGCCAAAGACTCAAGAGACTTGAAAGTTGCTTGAAGGTGTGTGTGTGAGGAAGTGTGTGTGTGTGTGTGCTTGTTCTTATATAGATAGGCAAGAGAGAGACAGAGGCAAGGGCCAAGCCTCAAAGGCCGAGGCAAGAGGGCCAAGGCAAGTGCCAAGGCCCAAGAGGAGACGGCATCCCCAAACGACCACTTAAACGATCGAAAAATGGCCATAAAACCAACCGTTGCAAAGCGCAACGGCTCTCTGTCATCCCCCCACAGGGCCGTCCCCCACAACGTCCCCGGCCAGTAACCGTCCTCGTCCCTCGTCCCTTGTGAGGGACACCTCCAGGAGGACGTCCGTCCGTCCCCTTCCCTCCCCGTTGCTGCCACGTCCTGGACGGCGTCCCCGCGTCCCAAGCTCCCGTCTCCTACGTCCCCTGTGACTATGCTCAAGGATCATTCCACTTGTTAGAGTGGAAGGTAGTCAATGCTATTTATTTGGAACCAATTGTTGTTCCAAGATGATAGAGTCTATGCACCAGATTGTGGTGGGATTAGGAGGGGAATTCCTTATGATAGTTGCAACGCTCCTCCAGCAAGTCATCTAGAGATTCAACGAACTTGTGTTTTTCTAATCATCCTCAATCCGATGGGCAGACGGAGAGGGTGGGATCAGGTTCTGGAGGTTATGGTATGTGCATACGGCTCCAAGCGACCATGGTGTTGGGAGAGGTACATCCCTATGGTCGAGTTTGCCTATGGTACACTACTGAGTATATGGTTCTAGCAGCAGCTAGAATATGTTTGGTAGGAGTTGGGTCAAAACGCAAATTCCCTCAGACTTTGATAGCTTGAAGGAGACATAATTGTGGTGCCTCATATTTAGAAGTCTCTGAGAGGGAGGTGTGACATCCCCTAGGTATGAGGATTTCCCACATCCTGGAAAGGATGGGTATTATGTTACAACTAGCAGATATTTGTCCAGTGATTTCAGGTTTCCAATTCCATGAGGAGTTGGAGGATTGAGGGATGGTTTATATTCTGATGGTTTATATTCTTCAAGGACCTGGAAAGGTTCTACTTTTGTCTTGTTTCCACGGTCATATGTTGGAGGAACACTAGCTTCTGATGAGAAGGTTTCTTGATGTGTGGCTATGTGGATGTTGGAATGGATTCTTGCCCTCCGCTTCTCACGTTGCCATGTCCCACATAGTGGGTTGGGGTCAACTCATTGGTCTCCCCTCATCCCCCACCTTTATGGTGGTTTACGAGATCTTCAGGTGGGGAGGGACCCAGCCGGTTGTTGGCCTCCGTCCACGTGCTGCCCCTCCACTCTACGTGTGGTACTCTACAGTTCCGTGTTCTTTCATGGTATCAAAGCCTCGTCAGCTCCTGCTCGGTTTCAGGCTTCGCATGGAAGGGGGGGTGTTGGAATGAATTCTTGCCCTCTCCTTACATCTCATTGAGGGCATCCCTACTGCCCTCAATGACCGCTTGCTCCCATATGAACAAACTCTAGGAGATATGGACAAGATTCCAAAAGCTGTGGCTTTTGAAAGAGAATCCAACAGCTCAATTCCTGTGTGTTTGTCCCTATGATATTATTAGGCGTATCCATAGCATAACTACACGCCATTGGCTTGGCCAGAAAACTTGTAGTAATCAATTTTCTAGAGGCAGTACTACATACCTTGGACATTGAGAAACTTGCAGGAAGCCTGTAGAGACAACAATCTTATGCTTTGCACCATTTTGGAACTCTAGCCTTGCATGTTGAAGTTATGAATTCTATACAGTTTAGGAAAGCACTGAAAAAGCAAAAGCAGAAAGAGGGTGTGTAGTGGAATACCGTTACTTGCAGGCGTTGATTTCTGGAGCAGCCCAGAACGCAATTCCGATTGTGGGCAAGTTTGGAGATGAGCAGGTGGGTGCTGGTGTCAACGGTGGGCAAACACAGCGCATGATCAGACACCATGTCTTGAGCTGCAACAATTGGGCGGAGAGTGAAAGCCCAACACTCCTTATGAAGGAGCTAGAACTGGTGACTTTGCGAGCATCTCTCGCTCTCTCTGAACGCTCTGTTATAATATAAGGAATGCGGGCTCTTCAAACGAGCACCGATTCAAAAGGAGAAGTGGGTAGCCCTTGTCCGTCCGCATGTCCCTTTGGTGCCCCCACTTCACAAGGCCATTTTGAAGATGTCCCCCAACCCATCCCAACCCACACACACGCGCGCGCACGCACACACACACAAGGCTCACTTTTTAAAGTTTTTGCCCACTTCACAAGGCCATTTTGAAGACCCAACCCACCTCCACACACACACACACACACACACACACACAAGGCTCGCTTTTTAAAGTTTCAAGAATAAGCTAGTGAGAATAAAGGTTTGCACAACACTTCTCATTTTCAACAATCCAACTTAGTTTCGGCCCCCCACCCCTTAAGGTTCACTTTTTTGCCCACTTCACAAGGCCATTCTGAAGACCCCAACCCACACACACACACGCACAAAGCTCACTTTTTAAAGTTTTGAGAATAAGCTAGTAAGAATAAAGGTTTGCACAACACTTCTCATTTTCAACAATCCAACTTAGTTGTGCCCTCCAACCAATTTCATTTTTTCCCCCTACCATCGTGGAAGAGTATGGCCGCTTTTTGACTTTCTTTGTATCTTCCCATTAAAAAAAGAGGAAATATCATGTTATCAAGCGCATGTATGTTGTCATGTCACTTAGGATCTTTACACCGTTATATAGTATGGGCAAGAGAAAGGATTGATAGATGAGCAATGTCGCCACATGATAACAACAAGAGAAAGGGTTCATACACAAGCAATGTTGCTAAGTGGACAGTGTGTATCTTGCTAATTTCTCTCAACATCAAAGGACCATGAGACCGAATTGATTATCCCAATCATATGCTTTAGGACTCTTGCCAAACAAGCACTTTCACAACCTTTTTGGACCCCTCACCTATTAATAGGTTGGCCCTTAAAAGGCCAATGAGGGTTTCCTTCATCATCATTGTCATTGCTTCCCAGTGGCACAATCAAATGAAAAATTAAAATGGAACCATTTAGCCTTAAAGATATCGACAAAAACATTTTTATATTGCTTGAAAAAATGGACATCTCACCTTCTCAAATCTATGACCATGGTAGAAAAATCTCCAAGAATAAATGTTCTTGTAATGACTACTAACAACAACTAAAATCATTTTAATGAAAACATGTGGGCAAGGGTGAAAAAAAAATGAATTCCCACATGTCATTGCAAACCCTTGAATTCATGTGTCAACACATGTTTACTTCAAGAGAAACACGGTTTATTTTCAATAAATAATCATTGTATAAAAAATGTATCTAACATATTATAATTTGCAAGTATACTAAGCAAGCCATGAATAGTACACGAGTATTAATATCATTAAAGGATGTAAATACACATTCCGTTAAATGGCCATAGCAATTGTGTGCTTATATTTACTTTCAATATTGTATTTTAAAACATGCATGATTTTTCATATACAATAACAAAACGTTAGCAATAGAAAGATGATTTGCTTTTATAGACTAGTTTAAAAGTTGAATCTAAGGAGGATTAAATCATAAGATTGACTCCAAGATAGATTAAAATAATAATGACACAAGAAATGCAATTAATAAGTCTTAACAATAAGCATAAACAAAAGCTCTATTGGTGGATAACATCAACTTATAGCTCACATCTAGATCCACTTCTTTCTCTATGATTCCTATAATTTCTTTGTTATTATTTCTCCAATAAATTTCCCTTTAAAATCTTTCAATCACTTGAAATATTTCATTTGTAAGAATTCTTCATCTTTTACCTTTTGATCAACCTTTAAATTAATAAGCCATGCCATAATCCCACACGTTGAGTCCCACATGTCCCTTTCTAATCAACAATTTACCTACCCTTCAATATATATCAATGAACCACTCACCATTCACCAGCATGTAGATCCAATATTTTTTACAATAATGTACAAGTTACACCTAGAAACGTACATCATGATGGTGACTTAGAAGGAGTGTGTGTGGGGACTTAAAAACATACAAGAATTGATAAGCCATGCAATAATCCCACACATTGAGTCCCACATGTCCCTTTCTAATCAATAATTTACCTACCCTTCAATATATATCAATGAACCACTCACCATTCACTAGCATGTAGATCCAATATTTTTTACAATAATGTACAAGTTACACCTAGAAACGTACATCATGATGGTGACTTAGAAGGAGTGTGTGTGGGGACTTAAAAACATACAAGAATTGGTCTAGGAACGTACGTGGGTAAGTTTGGGAATGTACATTTGTAGATAGATGTACGTACATGGGGATGAAGGTACCTACATGGCAAGGTGTCAACAAACATGGATATGAATAACCCAAAAGAAGCTCCACCTTGAGCTCCTTCAACTTTGTAGCTATCCTTTGTTGCAACTCCCACCATTGTCACCATGGTTTATTGATGCTCTGCAAGGGTTCACCCACTCACAACTTGTAGCTTTTGGTGGTGGAGAAGATAATATGCAAGCCGCACACTACCATTCTCTCTCTCACACTACCATTCTCTCTCTCACACCCCCTAGAGTGAAGGATAAAAAGAAGAGTATGTAGATAAGAGCTCTCTATCTCACACAACTGGAAGCCCATTTCTCAGTAGTTGAGTTATCCTTTATACAAAAAATACAAAAGGTATAAGTGGTTAGGCACCCAATTTGGGTATTGCCTATAACATCTATGTGACATAGGCTACCTAATATATATTGTGAGATTGATGCCAGCATCACCCTTAGTATGGTCATCCCTTGTTTACATCGTTATGAGCTCATTAGAGTGGAAAAATCCATAAAATATACATTTAGTGAAAAAACACTCGAGCAGGTAAAAATTACGAAGTGATACAAAATAAACTATTTCTCTTGTCAGTCACTTGTAATAATTCTAACTTCATCTATAAATTATTAGTGGGGCTCATCAAAGACACCCGCCTAGTTAACCATCGTAATGTGGTTAACATCTCTCCTTGCCTTACATAGGTCCATCCTACATTGAAGTGCAAAGTTGAGGGGAGTGGTTTAAAGATAAGAAAACGAACCTTTAGAAGAGATCCTTCATTGTCATCATTGAAGTGCAGTTTAGAACCTAGTGGAAAGATGCAATTGAAGAGGTTGAAAGATGTAGGATGTTGGTGAAGAAGCACTCCAAGTAGAGAAACATCTTTAGTCTGTGTGGCTACCTGACAGCAACAAATAATGGGGACAACAACAAGAATTATTGAGGGAAAAATGGATGGTGATGTTGAGGAGCTTTATGTTGGTGTAATGGAGTGGGAGTTTGGAGCGAGCTTTTTTTAGCAACCACTCTCTCTCTATACCCATACCTCCCTACTTCTTCTCGCTCTTATTTTTTTGGTGTAATGGAGTGGGAGTTTGGAGCGAGATTTCTTTGACAACCACTCTCTCGCTATACCCATACCTCCCTACTTCTCACTCTTCTTTCCGTCTCCTCACTCCTCCCCTCTTCCTCCTCCTAGCCTATAGCCCAGCCTGGCTTGGCTTGCCTAGCCCTTCAATCCTCTCTCTCTCTCTCTCTCTCTCTCTCTCTCTCTCTCTCTCTCTCTCTCTCTCTCTCTCTCTCTCTCACACACACACACACACACACACACGCACGCACGCATGCACACACACACGCACGCACGCACGCATGCACACACACACACACACAGGAGCATTACATATGTTGTTGCCTAGTATACTATAGATCTTGTGGGAGGTTTTACTATCTGTTCCATGATGGATTTGGTCCACTCTCTAAGATCATTGATTTCCTGGAGGACCAACATTGCCTAGGGCTCTTCCTGCTTGAGCTCCAAAGACACAGGGACATTTTCTTTAGAGAGCTTCAACCCCAGCCACCCCAAATTCTCCCTCGCCATGCCAACCATCACCATCTTCTTTTGGACCCACTAGGACAAGGAGGACACCCATACTGTGGATCCTCTGTGGATCCTATAGACCCACCTCATGTTGCTCCAGACCCAACATACCTGAGAGGAGCTACCTCGGACCAAGCCTTTGCATTCCAACATGCCCCTGGATTTCGGCCACAATTCCCTCATCATCTCCAGATCCATGACATGCTCCACATCCATTGATCTACCTTTCCACATGACGTAGTTGAGGGAGAACTTTCAGTCATAATCATAATCCCCATGCTTGATATTTTGGAGAGTGATATACCATCTATTAGGGTTGATGCTCCTCTCATGCTCCATGTTCTTGGTATTTCATGATGAGATTCCATGGACAATGTTGTATCACCCAAATGATATATCTTTGTTTTTTTTCTATTTTATTTTCCATTCCATTATGAGTTGGTCTTATAGTCTCATTAAATGCTTAATATACTTTTCTTTCTTTCTCTTTACTTTTTTTCCTTCTTCTTCTTCTTCTTCTTCTTCTTCTTCTTCTTCTTCTTCTTCTTCTCTCTCTCTCTCTCTCTCTCTCTCTCTCTCTCTCTCTCTCTCTCTCTCTCTCATACACACACACATACACACACGCGCGCGTGTGCGCAAACACACACAACCCTCTTGCTCTCCTCCTCTTCCTTTATGTCCCTCTCTCTCCCTCTCTCTCTCTCTCTCTCTCTTTGATATATATATGTGTCTTCTCTCTATCTGTCTCTATCTACCTCCCTCATTGTCCTCTCTCTCTCTCTCTCTCTCTCTCTCTCTCTCTCTCTCTCTCTCTCTCTCTCTCTCTCTCTCTCTTTGATATATATATGTGTCTTCTCTCTGTCTGTCTCTATCTACCTCCCTCATTGTCCTCTCTCTCTCTCTCTCTCTCTCTCTCTCTCTCTCTCTCTCTCTCTCTCTCTCTCTCTCTCTCTCTCTCTCTCTCTCTCTCTCTCTCTCTCTCTCTCTCACGCACACACACACACACACACACACTCCTTGTCCCCCCATGTAAGCATAAAACAAACTTAGAGCAATTCTATCACAAAGAGGATATTAGTAATCATTTTAAGAGAGAGAGAGAGAAGAAGAGAGGCCAACACAAAAGAAAGTCCATCATTTAGTGTTAATTGCATATTCTACATTTTGATATTAAGTACTGATCATGAGAAGAAGAGAGTACAAACACAAAAAAGCTTTAAATGCTCAACATTATATCCTTTACAATTTGCTCAATGGCACTAAAACCTTGTTAACAATATGCTCCTAGGGCTCTACACAGACTATGTCTATACTTAGATCTCTCACAACTCTTACTAGGTCTCTAGTCCCAACAAAGAGGCCTAGCACCACATCTCCCAAAACAGTCAGGTACTTCAACAACTTCTTCTAAAAAGTTCATCAAACTTAGGAAAGAAACACCCACCTCTATATGCTTCTCCACGACTATCTATTTACCACTCCCCTACTTTGCCTTCATCTATATGCTTCTCCACAACTATCTATTTACCACTCCCCTACTATGCCTTAATCTTTATAATAATTCAGCTCAGATTATATGTAAGACGGTACTGATGACACCCTCACAAAGAAAGGATAGTATCAGATTGTATACCTTAAAAATGTAAAAACATCAAAGGTACCAATGACACCCTTACAAAGAAGGATAGTATTAGATTGTATGCCTAAAAATGTAAAAACATCAAAGGTTCTTTAAATCAAAACTATTATTATTTTTCGATAGTTTTTAAGATTCAAGACTACACATTGGAATATCAACTTACATCAAGCTTCATGGATTATGCCAACCTCTGTTTTTATACCTCAATGTGTGCATCATTACAAGCTCCCATCCATACAAATGGCTATCACTGGTGGTAGAGTACAAAATGCTTATAATAAGGGAACAACCATTGTTATAAACTAGCCTGTTAGCAATCTCCCATATATTTTACTCTTCTCCAACATTATAATTATACTATGGAGACACAATTTCACCAACCCATGTACGCATCCTCCTGATGGGACTTTATAAACCATTAGAGAGAAAGCATTCGATACAACCTCATTGTTTTAACTAAATCGAGGAGTCAACCTCCCCAAAGCATTGTGTGAAGAACAAAATCTTGGGATATCTCATCTCCCCTTAACACCAAGCCAATTTTGGAAAGATCACCGACCACAAGCTCAATCTTGCCCAAATTGCAAGTGTCTATTATATACACATAGAGAACTACATATAAGCTAGGGATACAATTCACTACTTTGTCTAGTGGTTAAATTCTTGGTCTTGCCTTTTGTTATGGGCTTGTCTCTTAGAGTTGTTTCATGCCTTAGTTTGGTGAAGCCTAACTTTTAGATGGCAGAGCCTGAGTTTCTACATGTTGCTTAGGTGGAGCATGTGAGTGTGCTTGTTGATTAGGTGGAGGGTAAGATTCTACTTGCTTCTTGAGTCGATCACAATTCGATTCTTTAGTTGACCTTGGTATTCTACTTGTTGCTTGGTTGTAACATGAGTTTTTTCCATGTTTCTTATGAGGAACCTAACTTTCTTTAAGTGCCCCAATTTACATATAAATTTAGAGTTTGCTTGTAAATCATTACAACCAAATATCACTACCATTATACCTTGCCAACCTTAAATCATTGATTGATTGATTGGGGGCTCATCAATGCTTGATGTGGATGCTTCATAATCATGTAGCATATCATCATCACCAAAATTTTCAAGCACAAAAGTTGAATGAATGGATTTGGAGCTTCTTACCCTAAACAACTTATGTAAATTTATATGTTAGTCTTAAGTTATGAAGTAGAGATGCACTAACGTATTTAAAATACCTTATTCAAATGTGATGTGCATGGTATTGAGATGATGATAATAATATAAAGTATGTTGCTCTTCTGGGCCCTTATTTTTCATGTCAATATAAAGTATCTCTGTCAAAATTTCCACTGCCTCCTTTCAGTGGTCTCTGGTAATACCACAATAAGCCTCATAAAGTAGCATGCAAGGTCTGGGATTCTCCTCCAAGATGTGATCCATAGAAGAAGACCCTTTGTCTGACTCTCGATGCTATTAAATTATGCTAGATCAAACAATGAAAAATTATGGCAAGCATGTGAGTCTTCTTTCTATTCGGCTACAAACTCTGCCGGGTGAACCTCTCTTTGACTAGCATGAAGATGAGGTCTACCCACTGCTATTTTGATAAAGCCCACATGTGTTGCTAGCCGTAACCTCTATGGGGATGCACATTATTTTATTTTAGGATATTTTATTTTGGATGTGCCTTTTATTTATACCATTTACCAAGATTAATGTGTTTAATAAGCTATGTGCAGCACTGACTAATATATAGGCGATGATTGAGTGGCAGATTATGTGTTAATCATGGGTGGAACATATGTTAGACCACTATGAGATATTTTGGAAGATATGTGAACACCTTTTATGGTTTTATGTTTATGCATTAATATTTTGTAAGGCTAAGGCCTCAAACCTTTATACATACCAATTAGTATTTTATACTTTTGGTAGGTGCAAAACTTTTTAATTGTTGCTTACTATATTTTTGTTGAGCTTTTACGCTCAAAAACTCAAAAGCACTTGTGCTTTGTTTTTGGAGTTGTCTTTTTAAAAGTAAGATTTTTCTAATATATATAAATATAGGTGAGTGGCATAAGGGCCACACTCATCCAAGGGAGATTCATCCTAATCTTGTGTCAATGTTGATCTCTTCTCTATTTTCCATCTGTCTTGTTCATTTAATTTTGTTTATTAAGGTTTATGCGTTAATTTGTGCAAGTTTATGTATGCTCTAATTTTTGTACTTGAGAATTAGAATTTCATCTCCAATAGTCTTAAAGGTCGTGATAGTGCTATCAGAGCTTTGGGGACCACTCAAGGAGAAGGATTTTAAAAAAATATATTCAAAAGCAAGGTTTAGGCAAATATTTGAAGCAAAGAAGGCCAAATATTTGATTTTTGGTAAATACTAAAGCTTCAAATAAAGAAAGAATACTTGCACTAGAAGGCCAAAGAATTAGATCAATGTCAAAGAAACTTATTGTGAAGTGGAAGAGTATAAGTACTTTGGAGAAAGGAAGAAGCTCACAAAAAAATTAAAAGGATAAAGAAGGCAAGGGTATGAAAACCTTTGAGCAAAGGATTGAATGATTATGTGATTTTTGTGAACCATTGGATAAAGCTTTAGATCAAGGGCTATGGTTTTATGTCACCTTTCTCCAAAAACTGCCTCTTTGCAAAGCAAAAACCACCCTTCTTCTAAGAAAACCACTTTTTGATTTCTTCACCCTCTCCAAAATCCAACCGTATAGATGAATCTCTTTTATTTTCAAAATTTGCAGAGCTTCTCAACTCAGCAAATCTATAGTGGACTATGTGGAGAGGCTTCTCTAATCCATAAGGATTTTTTAAAAACTCCAAATCCGCTTAGCACTGCCTGTTGCCTGCAATTTCTTTTTTTCTCTCTCTTCTAATTGTGCTAAAACCACCAGCACCTTATTTTTCCTCTTCTCTTTCTTTTCAAATTGCACTGATGAGATACTCTCTCTCTCTCTCTCTCTCTCTCTCTCTCTCTCTCTCTCATATTTGCCCCATCATCGATGACTCCTTTTTTTTTTCTGATTATGTGGACTTTTCTTTTCCTTCTCTCTATTGTTGTTTGCATTGCCCTCTTGGTGCCTTTTCACTATTGCCGCCTGTTTATTTTTTGGCCTGTCGCCATGGGCAAGGCCTTAATGATTGGTTCCCTTTTTTGGCTAAGGAAAAAAATCATAAGACGTAGTGGGCCGTTTCAGTACATCATGCTTTTTTTAATCATGGCTTTTTGTGGGTGGTTTATTGACCTTTCTTTTTCTATTGGCTAAAAGGGTTGCATAAAGATCACTCTCTTTTTCTAAGCCCAACTAGCCAAAAATGCACGTAGCTATGGAAAATAAGCAAAAAAATGCTATCTTTGGTTAGGAAAATAAGCGAAAAATGTTTGCTGATTATTAGAGGCTTTATAAAGGAGCTAAGATTAAGGTTGGAGGCTTTACAAAGGATGCTAAGATTAAGGTTGGAGGCTTTACAAAGCTCCGCGGCTCTCCACCCACATTTGGGTCGCACATGCTTGTGCCTCTCTCTGTGATGTTATGCCTCCAGCCACACTTGGGGTCTCCTCCTGGCTCTCAATTCCTCTGCTCTCTCTGCGGTCACCCCACGTGGTACATCAGCTGGCACTGGCATAGCTCTCTGGAAGAAATCTGTGAGCTGGGACTATCTCCCCCTAGTCGATCACAAGTTTCTCTTCGATTCTTTAGTTGACCTTGGTATTCTACTTGTTGCTTGGTTGTAACATGAGTTTTTTCCATGTTTCTTATGAGGAACCTAACTTTCTTTAAGTGCCCCAATTTACATATAAATTTAGAGTTTGCTTGTAAATCATTACAACCAAATATCACTACCATTATACCTTGCCAACCTTAAATCATTGATTGATTGATTGGGGGCTCATCAATGCTTGATGTGGATGCTTCATAATCATGTAGCATATCATCATCACCAAAATTTTCAAGCACAAAAGTTGAATGAATGGATTTGGAGCTTCTTACCCTAAACAACTTATGTAAATTTATATGTTAGTCTTAAGTTATGAAGTAGAGATGCACTAACGTATTTAAAATACCTTATTCAAATGTGATGTGCATGGTATTGAGATGATGATAATAATATAAAGTATGCTGCTCTTCTGGGCCCTTATTTTTCATGTCAATATAAAGTATCTCTGTCAAAATTTCCACTGCCTCCTTTCAGTGGTCTCTGGTAATACCACAATAAGCCTCATAAAGTAGCATGCAAGGTCTGGGATTCTCCTCCAAGATGTGATCCATAGAAGAAGACCCTTTGTCTGACTCTCGATGCTATTAAATTATGCTAGATCAAACAATGAAAAATTATGGCAAGCATGTGAGTCTTCTTTCTATTCGGCTACAAACTCTGCCGGGTGAACCTCTCTTTGACTAGCATGAAGATGAGGTCTACCCACTGCTATTTTGATAAAGCCCACATGTGTTGCTAGCCGTAACCTCTATGGGGATGCACATTATTTTATTTTAGGATATTTTATTTTGGATGTGCCTTTTATTTATACCATTTACCAAGATTAATGTGTTTAATAAGCTATGTGCAGCACTGACTAATATATAGGCGATGATTGAGTGGCAGATTATGTGTTAATCATGGGTGGAACATATGTTAGACCACTATGAGATATTTTGGAAGATATGTGAACACCTTTTATGGTTTTATGTTTATGCATTAATATTTTGTAAGGCTAAGGCCTCAAAGCTTTATACATACCAATTAGTATTTTATACTTTTGGTAGGTGCAAAACTTTTTAATTGTTGCTTACTATATTTTTGTTGAGCTTTTACGCTCAAAAACTCAAAAGCACTTGTGCTTTGTTTTTGGAGTTGTCTTTTTAAAAGTAAGATTTTTCTAATATATATAAATATAGGTGAGTGGCATAAGGGCCACACTCATCCAAGGGAGATTCATCCTAATCTTGTGTCAATGTTGATCTCTTCTCTATTTTCCATCTGTCTTGTTCATTTAATTTTGTTTATTAAGGTTTATGCGTTAATTTGTGCAAGTTTATGTATGCTCTAATTTTTGTACTTGAGAATTAGAATTTCATCTCCAATAGTCTTAAAGGTCGTGATAGTGCTATCAGAGCTTTGGGGACCACTCAAGGAGAAGGATTTTAAAAAAATATATTCAAAAGCAAGGTTTAGGCAAATATTTGAAGCAAAGAAGGCCAAATATTTGATTTTTGGTAAATACTAAAGCTTCAAATAAAGAAAGAATACTTGCACTAGAAGGCCAAAGAATTAGATCAATGTCAAAGAAACTTATTGTGAAGTGGAAGAGTATAAGTACTTTGGAGAAAGGAAGAAGCTCACAAAAAAATTAAAAGGATAAAGAAGGCAAGGGTATGAAAACCTTTGAGCAAAGGATTGAATGATTATGTGATTTTTGTGAACCATTGGATAAAGCTTTAGATCAAGGGCTATGGTTTTATGTCACCTTTCTCCAAAAACCGCCTCTTTGCAAAGCAAAAACCACCCTTCTTCTAAGAAAACCACTTTTTGATTTCTTCACCCTCTCCAAAATCCAACCGTATAGATGAATCTCTTTTATTTTCAAAATTTGCAGAGCTTCTCAACTCAGCAAATCTATAGTGGACTATGTGGAGAGGCTTCTCTAATCCATAAGGATTTTTTAAAAACTCCAAATCCGCTTAGCACTGCCTGTTGCCTGCAATTTCTTTTTTTCTCTCTCTTCTAATTGTGCTAAAACCACCAGCACCTTATTTTTCCTCTTCTCTTTCTTTTCAAATTGCACTGATGAGATACTCTCTCTCTCTCTCTCTCTCTCTCTCTCTCTCATATTTGCCCCATCATCGATGACTCCTTTTTTTTTTTCTGATTATGTGGACTTTTCTTTTCCTTCTCTCTATTGTTGTTTGCATTGCCCTCTTGGTGCCTTTTCACTATTGCCGCCTGTTTATTTTTTGGCCTGTCGCCATGGGCAAGGCCTTAATGATTGGTTCTCTTTTTTGGCTAAGGAAAAAAATCATAAGACGTAGTGGGCCGTTTCAGTACATCATGCTTTTTTTAATCATGGCTTTTTGTGGGTGGTTTATTGACCTTTCTTTTTCTATTGGCTAAAAGGGTCGCATAAAGATCACTCTCTTTTTCTAAGCCCAACTAGCCAAAAATGCACGTAGCTATGGAAAATAAGCAAAAAAATGCTATCTTTGGTTAGGAAAATAAGCGAAAAATGTTTGCTGATTATTAGAGGCTTTATAAAGGAGCTAAGATTAAGGTTGGAGGCTTTACAAAGGATGCTAAGATTAAGGTTGGAGGCTTTACAAAGCTCCGCGGCTCTCCACCCACATTTGGGTCGCACATGCTTGTGCCTCTCTCTGTGATGTTATGCCTCCAGCCACACTTGGGGTCTCCTCCTGGCTCTCAATTCCTCTGCTCTCTCTGCGGTCACCCCACGTGGTACATCAGCTGGCACTGGCATAGCTCTCTGGAAGAAATCTGTGAGCTGGGACTATCTCCCCCTAGTCGATCACAAGTTTCTCTTCGATTCTTTAGTTGACCTTGGTATTCTACTTGTTGCTTGGTTGTAACATGAGTTTTTTCCATGTTTCTTATGAGGAACCTAACTTTCTTTAAGTGCCCCAATTTACATATAAATTTAGAGTTTGCTTGTAAATCATTACAACCAAATATCACTACCATTATACCTTGCCAACCTTAAATCATTGATTGATTGATTGGGGGCTCATCAATGCTTGATGTGGATGCTTCATAATCATGTAGCATATCATCATCACCAAAATTTTCAAGCACAAAAGTTGAATGAATGGATTTGGAGCTTCTTACCCTAAACAACTTATGTAAATTTATATGTTAGTCTTAAGTTATGAAGTAGAGATGCACTAACGTATTTAAAATACCTTATTCAAATGTGATGTGCATGGTATTGAGATGATGATAATAATATAAAGTATGCTGCTCTTCTGGGCCCTTATTTTTCATGTCAATATAAAGTATCTCTGTCAAAATTTCCACTGCCTCCTTTCAGTGGTCTCTGGTAATACCACAATAAGCCTCATAAAGTAGCATGCAAGGTCTGGGATTCTCCTCCAAGATGTGATCCATAGAAGAAGACCCTTTGTCTGACTCTCGATGCTATTAAATTATGCTAGATCAAACAATGAAAAATTATGGCAAGCATGTGAGTCTTCTTTCTATTCGGCTACAAACTCTGCCGGGTGAACCTCTCTCCAAGGGTATGAAAACCTTTGAGCAAAGGATTGAATGATTATGTGATTTTTGTGAACCATTGGATAAAGCTTTAGATCAAGGGCTATGGTTTTATGTCACCTTTCTCCAAAAACCGCCTCTTTGCAAAGCAAAAACCACCCTTCTTCTAAGAAAACCACTTTTTGATTTCTTCACCCTCTCCAAAATCCAACCGTATAGATGAATCTCTTTTATTTTCAAAATTTGCAGAGCTTCTCAACTCAGCAAATCTATAGTGGACTATGTGGAGAGGCTTCTCTAATCCATAAGGATTTTTTAAAAACTCCAAATCCGCTTAGCACTGCCTGTTGCCTGCAATTTCTTTTTTTCTCTCTCTTCTAATTGTGCTAAAACCACCAGCACCTTATTTTTCCTCTTCTCTTTCTTTTCAAATTGCACTGATGAGATACTCTCTCTCTCTCTCTCTCTCTCTCTCTCTCTCTCTCTCATATTTGCCCCATCATCGATGACTCCTTTTTTTTTTCTGATTATGTGGACTTTTCTTTTCCTTCTCTCTATTGTTGTTTGCATTGCCCTCTTGGTGCCTTTTCACTATTGCCGCCTGTTTATTTTTTGGCCTGTCGCCATGGGCAAGGCCTTAATGATTGGTTCCCTTTTTTGGCTAAGGAAAAAAATCATAAGACATAGTGGGCCGTTTCAGTACATCATGCTTTTTTTAATCATGGCTTTTTGTGGGTGGTTTATTGACCTTTCTTTTTCTATTGGCTAAAAGGGTCGCATAAAGATCACTCTCTTTTTCTAAGCCCAACTAGCCAAAAATGCACGTAGCTATGGAAAATAAGCAAAAAAATGCTATCTTTGGTTAGGAAAATAAGCGAAAAATGTTTGCTGATTATTAGAGGCTTTATAAAGGAGCTAAGATTAAGGTTGGAGGCTTTACAAAGGATGCTAAGATTAAGGTTGGAGGCTTTACAAAGCTCCGCGGCTCTCCACCCACATTTGGGTCGCACATGCTTGTGCCTCTCTCTGTGATGTTATGCCTCCAGCCACACTTGGGGTCTCCTCCTGGCTCTCAATTCCTCTGCTCTCTCTGCGGTCACCCCACGTGGTACATCAGCTGGCACTGGCATAGCTCTCTGGAAGAAATCTGTGAGCTGGGACTATCTCCCCCTAGTCGATCACAAGTTTCTCTTCGATTCTTTAGTTGACCTTGGTATTCTACTTGTTGCTTGGTTGTAACATGAGTTTTTTCCATGTTTCTTATGAGGAACCTAACTTTCTTTAAGTGCCCCAATTTACATATAAATTTAGAGTTTGCTTGTAAATCATTACAACCAAATATCACTACCATTATACCTTGCCAACCTTAAATCATTGATTGATTGATTGGGGGCTCATCAATGCTTGATGTGGATGCTTCATAATCATGTAGCATATCATCATCACCAAAATTTTCAAGCACAAAAGTTGAATGAATGGATTTGGAGCTTCTTACCCTAAACAACTTATGTAAATTTATATGTTAGTCTTAAGTTATGAAGTAGAGATGCACTAACGTATTTAAAATACCTTATTCAAATGTGATGTGCATGGTATTGAGATGATGATAATAATATAAAGTATGCTGCTCTTCTGGGCCCTTATTTTTCATGTCAATATAAAGTATCTCTGTCAAAATTTTCACTGCCTCCTTTCAGTGGTCTCTGGTAATACCACAATAAGCCTCATAAAGTAGCATGCAAGGTCTGGGATTCTCCTCCAAGATGTGATCCATAGAAGAAGACCCTTTGTCTGACTCTCGATGCTATTAAATTATGCTAGATCAAACAATGAAAAATTATGGCAAGCATGTGAGTCTTCTTTCTATTCGGCTACAAACTCTGCCGGGTGAACCTCTCTTTGACTAGCATGAAGATGAGGTCTACCCACTGCTATTTTGATAAATCCCACATGTGTTGCTAGCCGTAACCTCTATGGGGATGCACATTATTTTATTTTAGGATATTTTATTTTGGATGTGCCTTTTATTTATACCATTTACCAAGATTAATGTGTTTAATAAGCTATGTGCAGCACTGACTAATATATAGGCGATGATTGAGTGGCAGATTATGTGTTAATCATGGGTGGAACATATGTTAGACCACTATGAGATATTTTGGAAGATATGTGAACACCTTTTATGGTTTTATGTTTATGCATTAATATTTTGTAAGGCTAAGGCCTCAAACCTTTATACATACCAATTAGTATTTTATACTTTTGGTAGGTGCAAAACTTTTTAATTGTTGCTTACTATATTTTTGTTGAGCTTTTACGCTCAAAAACTCAAAAGCACTTGTGCTTTGTTTTTGGAGTTGTCTTTTTAAAAGTAAGATTTTTCTAATATATATAAATATAGGTGAGTGGCATAAGGGCCACACTCATCCAAGGGAGATTCATCCTAATCTTGTGTCAATGTTGATCTCTTCTCTATTTTCCATCTGTCTTGTTCATTTAATTTTGTTTATTAAGGTTTATGCGTTAATTTGTGCAAGTTTATGTATGCTCTAATTTTTGTACTTGAGAATTAGAATTTCATCTCCAATAGTCTTAAAGGTCGTGATAGTGCTATCAGAGCTTTGGGGACCACTCAAGGAGAAGGATTTTAAAAAAATATATTCAAAAGCAAGGTTTAGGCAAATATTTGAAGCAAAGAAGGCCAAATATTTGATTTTTGGTAAATACTAAAGCTTCAAATAAAGAAAGAATACTTGCACTAGAAGGCCAAAGAATTAGATCAATGTCAAAGAAACTTATTGTGAAGTGGAAGAGTATAAGTACTTTGGAGAAAGGAAGAAGCTCACAAAAAAATTAAAAGGATAAAGAAGGCAAGGGTATGAAAACCTTTGAGCAAAGGATTGAATGATTATGTGATTTTTGTGAACCATTGGATAAAGCTTTAGATCAAGGGCTATGGTTTTATGTCACCTTTCTCCAAAAACCGCCTCTTTGCAAAGCAAAAACCACCCTTCTTCTAAGAAAACCACTTTTTGATTTCTTCACCCTCTCCAAAATCCAACCGTATAGATGAATCTCTTTTATTTTCAAAATTTGCAGAGCTTCTCAACTCAGCAAATCTATAGTGGACTATGTGGAGAGGCTTCTCTAATCCATAAGGATTTTTTAAAAACTCCAAATCCGCTTAGCACTGCCTGTTGCCTGCAATTTCTTTTTTTCTCTCTCTTCTAATTGTGCTAAAACCACCAGCACCTTATTTTTCCTCTTCTCTTTCTTTTCAAATTGCACTGATGAGATACTCTCTCTCTCTCTCTCTCTCTCTCTCTCTCTCTCTCTCATATTTGCCCCATCATCGATGACTCCTTTTTTTTTTTCTGATTATGTGGACTTTTCTTTTCCTTCTCTCTATTGTTGTTTGCATTGCCCTCTTGGTGCCTTTTCACTATTGCCGCCTGTTTATTTTTTGGCCTGTCGCCATGGGCAAGGCCTTAATGATTGGTTCCCTTTTTTGGCTAAGGAAAAAAATCATAAGACGTAGTGGGCCGTTTCAGTACATCATGCTTTTTTTAATCATGGCTTTTTGTGGGTGGTTTATTGACCTTTCTTTTTCTATTGGCTAAAAGGGTCGCATAAAGATCACTCTCTTTTTCTAAGCCCAACTAGCCAAAAATGCACGTAGCTATGGAAAATAAGCAAAAAAATGCTATCTTTGGTTAGGAAAATAAGCGAAAAATGTTTGCTGATTATTAGAGGCTTTATAAAGGAGCTAAGATTAAGGTTGGAGGCTTTACAAAGGATGCTAAGATTAAGGTTGGAGGCTTTACAAAGCTCCGCGGCTCTCCACCCACATTTGGGTCGCACATGCTTGTGCCTCTCTCTGTGATGTTATGCCTCCAGCCACACTTGGGGTCTCCTCCTGGCTCTCAATTCCTCTGCTCTCTCTGCGATCACCCCACGTGGTACATCAGCTGGCACTGGCATAGCTCTCTGGAAGAAATCTGTGAGCTGGGACTATCTCCCCCTAGTCGATCACAAGTTTCTCTTCGATTCTTTAGTTGACCTTGGTATTCTACTTGTTGCTTGGTTGTAACATGAGTTTTTTCCATGTTTCTTATGAGGAACCTAACTTTCTTTAAGTGCCCCAATTTACATATAAATTTAGAGTTTGCTTGTAAATCATTACAACCAAATATCACTACCATTATACCTTGCCAACCTTAAATCATTGATTGATTGATTGGGGGCTCATCAATGCTTGATGTGGATGCTTCATAATCATGTAGCATATCATCATCACCAAAATTTTCAAGCACAAAAGTTGAATGAATGGATTTGGAGCTTCTTACCCTAAACAACTTATGTAAATTTATATGTTAGTCTTAAGTTATGAAGTAGAGATGCACTAACGTATTTAAAATACCTTATTCAAATGTGATGTGCATGGTATTGAGATGATGATAATAATATAAAGTATGCTGCTCTTCTGGGCCCTTATTTTTCATGTCAATATAAAGTATCTCTGTCAAAATTTCCATTGCCTCCTTTCAGTGGTCTCTGGTAATACCACAATAAGCCTCATAAAGTAGCATGCAAGGTCTGGGATTCTCCTCCAAGATGTGATCCATAGAAGAAGACCCTTTGTCTGACTCTCGATGCTATTAAATTATGCTAGATCAAACAATGAAAAATTATGGCAAGCATGTGAGTCTTCTTTCTACTCGGCTACAAACTCTGCCGGGTGAACCTCTCTTTGACTAGCATGAAGATGAGGTCTACCCACTGCTATTTTGATAAAGCCCACATGTGTTGCTAGCCGTAACCTCTATGGGGATGCACATTATTTTATTTTAGGATATTTTATTTTGGATGTGCCTTTTATTTATACCATTTACCAAGATTAATGTGTTTAATAAGCTATGTGCAGCACTGACTAATATATAGGCGATGATTGAGTGGCAGATTATGTGTTAATCATGGGTGGAACATATGTTAGACCACTATGAGATATTTTGGAAGATATGTGAACACCTTTTATGGTTTTATGTTTATGCATTAATATTTTGTAAGGCTAAGGCCTCAAACCTTTATACATACCAATTAGTATTTTATACTTTTGGTAGGTGCAAAACTTTTTAATTGTTGCTTACTATATTTTTGTTGAGCTTTTACGCTCAAAAACTCAAAAGCACTTGTGCTTTGTTTTTGGAGTTGTCTTTTTAAAAGTAAGATTTTTCTAATATATATAAATATAGGTGAGTGGCATAAGGGCCACACTCATCCAAGGGAGATTCATCCTAATCTTGTGTCAATGTTGATCTCTTCTCTATTTTCCATCTGTCTTGTTCATTTAATTTTGTTTATTAAGGTTTATGCGTTAATTTGTGCAAGTTTATGTATGCTCTAATTTTTGTACTTGAGAATTAGAATTTCATCTCCAATAGTCTTAAAGGTCGTGATAGTGCTATCAGAGCTTTGGGGACCACTCAAGGAGAAGGATTTTAAAAAAATATATTCAAAAGCAAGGTTTAGGCAAATATTTGAAGCAAAGAAGGCCAAATATTTGATTTTTGGTAAATACTAAAGCTTCAAATAAAGAAAGAATACTTGCACTAGAAGGCCAAAGAATTAGATCAATGTCAAAGAAACTTATTGTGAAGTGGAAGAGTATAAGTACTTTGGAGAAAGGAAGAAGCTCACAAAAAAATTAAAAGGATAAAGAAGGCAAGGGTATGAAAACCTTTGAGCAAAGGATTGAATGATTATGTGATTTTTGTGAACCATTGGATAAAGCTTTAGATCAAGGGCTATGGTTTTATGTCACCTTTCTCCAAAAACCGCCTCTTTGCAAAGCAAAAACCACCCTTCTTCTAAGAAAACCACTTTTTGATTTCTTCACCCTCTCCAAAATCCAACCGTATAGATGAATCTCTTTTATTTTCAAAATTTGCAGAGCTTCTCAACTCAGCAAATCTATAGTGGACTATGTGGAGAGGCTTCTCTAATCCATAAGGATTTTTTAAAAACTCCAAATCCGCTTAGCACTGCCTGTTGCCTGCAATTTCTTTTTTTCTCTCTCTTCTAATTGTGCTAAAACCACCAGCACCTTATTTTTCCTCTTCTCTTTCTTTTCAAATTGCACTGATGAGATACTCTCTCTCTCTCTCTCTCTCTCTCTCTCTCTCTCTCTCATATTTGCCCCATCATCGATGACTCCTTTTTTTTTTTCTGATTATGTGGACTTTTCTTTTCCTTCTCTCTATTGTTGTTTGCATTGCCCTCTTGGTGCCTTTTCACTATTGCCGCCTGTTTATTTTTTGGCCTGTCGCCATGGGCAAGGCCTTAATGATTGGTTCCCTTTTTTGGCTAAGGAAAAAAATCATAAGACGTAGTGGGCCGTTTCAGTACATCATGCTTTTTTTAATCATGGCTTTTTGTGGGTGGTTTATTGACCTTTCTTTTTCTATTGGCTAAAAGGGTCGCATAAAGATCACTCTCTTTTTCTAAGCCCAACTAGCCAAAAATGCACGTAGCTATGGAAAATAAGCAAAAAAATGCTATCTTTGGTTAGGAAAATAAGCGAAAAATGTTTGCTGATTATTAGAGGCTTTATAAAGGAGCTAAGATTAAGGTTGGAGGCTTTACAAAGGATGCTAAGATTAAGGTTGGAGGCTTTACAAAGCTCCGCGGCTCTCCACCCACATTTGGGTCGCACATGCTTGTGCCTCTCTCTGTGATGTTATGCCTCCAGCCACACTTGGGGTCTCCTCCTGGCTCTCAATTCCTCTGCTCTCTCTGCGATCACCCCACGTGGTACATCAGCTGGCACTGGCATAGCTCTCTGGAAGAAATCTGTGAGCTGGGACTATCTCCCCCTAGTCGATCACAAGTTTCTCTTCGATTCTTTAGTTGACCTTGGTATTCTACTTGTTGCTTGGTTGTAACATGAGTTTTTTCCATGTTTCTTATGAGGAACCTAACTTTCTTTAAGTGCCCCAATTTACATATAAATTTAGAGTTTGCTTGTAAATCATTACAACCAAATATCACTACCATTATACCTTGCCAACCTTAAATCATTGATTGATTGATTGGGGGCTCATCAATGCTTGATGTGGATGCTTCATAATCATGTAGCATATCATCATCACCAAAATTTTCAAGCACAAAAGTTGAATGAATGGATTTGGAGCTTCTTACCCTAAACAACTTATGTAAATTTATATGTTAGTCTTAAGTTATGAAGTAGAGATGCACTAACGTATTTAAAATACCTTATTCAAATGTGATGTGCATGGTATTGAGATGATGATAATAATATAAAGTATGCTGCTCTTCTGGGCCCTTATTTTTCATGTCAATATAAAGTATCTCTGTCAAAATTTCCACTGCCTCCTTTCAGTGGTCTCTGGTAATACCACAATAAGCCTCATAAAGTAGCATGCAAGGTCTGGGATTCTCCTCCAAGATGTGATCCATAGAAGAAGACCCTTTGTCTGACTCTCGATGCTATTAAATTATGCTAGATCAAACAATGAAAAATTATGGCAAGCATGTGAGTCTTCTTTCTACTCGGCTACAAACTCTGCCGGGTGAACCTCTCTTTGACTAGCATGAAGATGAGGTCTACCCACTGCTATTTTGATAAAGCCCACATGTGTTGCTAGCCGTAACCTCTATGGGGATGCACATTATTTTATTTTAGGATATTTTATTTTGGATGTGCCTTTTATTTATACCATTTACCAAGATTAATGTGTTTAATAAGCTATGTGCAGCACTGACTAATATATAGGCGATGATTGAGTGGCAGATTATGTGTTAATCATGGGTGGAACATATGTTAGACCACTATGAGATATTTTGGAAGATATGTGAACACCTTTTATGGTTTTATGTTTATGCATTAATATTTTGTAAGGCTAAGGCCTCAAACCTTTATACATACCAATTAGTATTTTATACTTTTGGTAGGTGCAAAACTTTTTAATTGTTGCTTACTATATTTTTGTTGAGCTTTTACGCTCAAAAACTCAAAAGCACTTGTGCTTTGTTTTTGGAGTTGTCTTTTTAAAAGTAAGATTTTTCTAATATATATAAATATAGGTGAGTGGCATAAGGGCCACACTCATCCAAGGGAGATTCATCCTAATCTTGTGTCAATGTTGATCTCTTCTCTATTTTCCATCTGTCTTGTTCATTTAATTTTGTTTATTAAGGTTTATGCGTTAATTTGTGCAAGTTTATGTATGCTCTAATTTTTGTACTTGAGAATTAGAATTTCATCTCCAATAGTCTTAAAGGTCGTGATAGTGCTATCAGAGCTTTGGGGACCACTCAAGGAGAAGGATTTTAAAAAAATATATTCAAAAGCAAGGTTTAGGCAAATATTTGAAGCAAAGAAGGCCAAATATTTGATTTTTGGTAAATACTAAAGCTTCAAATAAAGAAAGAATACTTGCACTAGAAGGCCAAAGAATTAGATCAATGTCAAAGAAACTTATTGTGAAGTGGAAGAGTATAAGTACTTTGGAGAAAGGAAGAAGCTCACAAAAAAATTAAAAGGATAAAGAAGGCAAGGGTATGAAAACCTTTGAGCAAAGGATTGAATGATTATGTGATTTTTGTGAACCATTGGATAAAGCTTTAGATCAAGGGCTATGGTTTTATGTCACCTTTCTCCAAAAACCGCCTCTTTGCAAAGCAAAAACCACCCTTCTTCTAAGAAAACCACTTTTTGATTTCTTCACCCTCTCCAAAATCCAACCGTATAGATGAATCTCTTTTATTTTCAAAATTTGCAGAGCTTCTCAACTCAGCAAATCTATAGTGGACTATGTGGAGAGGCTTCTCTAATCCATAAGGATTTTTTAAAAACTCCAAATCCGCTTAGCACTGCCTGTTGCCTGCAATTTCTTTTTTTCTCTCTCTTCTAATTGTGCTAAAACCACCAGCACCTTATTTTTCCTCTTCTCTTTCTTTTCAAATTGCACTGATGAGATACTCTCTCTCTCTCTCTCTCTCTCTCTCTCTCTCTCTCTCATATTTGCCCCATCATCGATGACTCCTTTTTTTTTTTCTGATTATGTGGACTTTTCTTTTCCTTCTCTCTATTGTTGTTTGCATTGCCCTCTTGGTGCCTTTTCACTATTGCCGCCTGTTTATTTTTTGGCCTGTCGCCATGGGCAAGGCCTTAATGATTGGTTCCCTTTTTTGGCTAAGGAAAAAAATCATAAGACGTAGTGGGCCGTTTCAGTACATCATGCTTTTTTTAATCATGGCTTTTTGTGGGTGGTTTATTGACCTTTCTTTTTCTATTGGCTAAAAGGGTCGCATAAAGATCACTCTCTTTTTCTAAGCCCAACTAGCCAAAAATGCACGTAGCTATGGAAAATAAGCAAAAAAATGCTATCTTTGGTTAGGAAAATAAGCGAAAAATGTTTGCTGATTATTAGAGGCTTTATAAAGGAGCTAAGATTAAGGTTGGAGGCTTTACAAAGGATGCTAAGATTAAGGTTGGAGGCTTTACAAAGCTCCGCGGCTCTCCACCCACATTTGGGTCGCACATGCTTGTGCCTCTCTCTGTGATGTTATGCCTCCAGCCACACTTGGGGTCTCCTCCTGGCTCTCAATTCCTCTGCTCTCTCTGCGATCACCCCACGTGGTACATCAGCTGGCACTGGCATAGCTCTCTGGAAGAAATCTGTGAGCTGGGACTATCTCCCCCTAGTCGATCACAAGTTTCTCTTCGATTCTTTAGTTGACCTTGGTATTCTACTTGTTGCTTGGTTGTAACATGAGTTTTTTCCATGTTTCTTATGAGGAACCTAACTTTCTTTAAGTGCCCCAATTTACATATAAATTTAGAGTTTGCTTGTAAATCATTACAACCAAATATCACTACCATTATACCTTGCCAACCTTAAATCATTGATTGATTGATTGGGGGCTCATCAATGCTTGATGTGGATGCTTCATAATCATGTAGCATATCATCATCACCAAAATTTTCAAGCACAAAAGTTGAATGAATGGATTTGGAGCTT
This sequence comes from Cibotium barometz, assembly GCF_041138505.1. Lineage (NCBI taxonomy): Eukaryota > Viridiplantae > Streptophyta > Polypodiopsida > Cyatheales > Cibotiaceae > Cibotium > Cibotium barometz. The sequence goes on from NC_141079.1 coordinate 3,782,686, forward strand.
CTTACCCTAAACAACTTATGTAAATTTATATGTTAGTCTTAAGTTATGAAGTAGAGATGCACTAACGTATTTAAAATACCTTATTCAAATGTGATGTGCATGGTATTGAGATGATGATAATAATATAAAGTATGCTGCTCTTCTGGGCCCTTATTTTTCATGTCAATATAAAGTATCTCTGTCAAAATTTCCACTGCCTCCTTTCAGTGGTCTCTGGTAATACCACAATAAGCCTCATAAAGTAGCATGCAAGGTCTGGGATTCTCCTCCAAGATGTGATCCATAGAAGAAGACCCTTTGTCTGACTCTCGATGCTATTAAATTATGCTAGATCAAACAATGAAAAATTATGGCAAGCATGTGAGTCTTCTTTCTACTCGGCTACAAACTCTGCCGGGTGAACCTCTCTTTGACTAGCATGAAGATGAGGTCTACCCACTGCTATTTTGATAAAGCCCACATGTGTTGCTAGCCGTAACCTCTATGGGGATGCACATTATTTTATTTTAGGATATTTTATTTTGGATGTGCCTTTTATTTATACCATTTACCAAGATTAATGTGTTTAATAAGCTATGTGCAGCACTGACTAATATATAGGCGATGATTGAGTGGCAGATTATGTGTTAATCATGGGTGGAACATATGTTAGACCACTATGAGATATTTTGGAAGATATGTGAACACCTTTTATGGTTTTATGTTTATGCATTAATATTTTGTAAGGCTAAGGCCTCAAACCTTTATACATACCAATTAGTATTTTATACTTTTGGTAGGTGCAAAACTTTTTAATTGTTGCTTACTATATTTTTGTTGAGCTTTTACGCTCAAAAACTCAAAAGCACTTGTGCTTTGTTTTTGGAGTTGTCTTTTTAAAAGTAAGATTTTTCTAATATATATAAATATAGGTGAGTGGCATAAGGGCCACACTCATCCAAGGGAGATTCATCCTAATCTTGTGTCAATGTTGATCTCTTCTCTATTTTCCATCTGTCTTGTTCATTTAATTTTGTTTATTAAGGTTTATGCGTTAATTTGTGCAAGTTTATGTATGCTCTAATTTTTGTACTTGAGAATTAGAATTTCATCTCCAATAGTCTTAAAGGTCGTGATAGTGCTATCAGAGCTTTGGGGACCACTCAAGGAGAAGGATTTTAAAAAAATATATTCAAAAGCAAGGTTTAGGCAAATATTTGAAGCAAAGAAGGCCAAATATTTGATTTTTGGTAAATACTAAAGCTTCAAATAAAGAAAGAATACTTGCACTAGAAGGCCAAAGAATTAGATCAATGTCAAAGAAACTTATTGTGAAGTGGAAGAGTATAAGTACTTTGGAGAAAGGAAGAAGCTCACAAAAAAATTAAAAGGATAAAGAAGGCAAGGGTATGAAAACCTTTGAGCAAAGGATTGAATGATTATGTGATTTTTGTGAACCATTGGATAAAGCTTTAGATCAAGGGCTATGGTTTTATGTCACCTTTCTCCAAAAACCGCCTCTTTGCAAAGCAAAAACCACCCTTCTTCTAAGAAAACCACTTTTTGATTTCTTCACCCTCTCCAAAATCCAACCGTATAGATGAATCTCTTTTATTTTCAAAATTTGCAGAGCTTCTCAACTCAGCAAATCTATAGTGGACTATGTGGAGAGGCTTCTCTAATCCATAAGGATTTTTTAAAAACTCCAAATCCGCTTAGCACTGCCTGTTGCCTGCAATTTCTTTTTTTCTCTCTCTTCTAATTGTGCTAAAACCACCAGCACCTTATTTTTCCTCTTCTCTTTCTTTTCAAATTGCACTGATGAGATACTCTCTCTCTCTCTCTCTCTCTCTCTCTCTCTCTCTCTCATATTTGCCCCATCATCGATGACTCCTTTTTTTTTTTCTGATTATGTGGACTTTTCTTTTCCTTCTCTCTATTGTTGTTTGCATTGCCCTCTTGGTGCCTTTTCACTATTGCCGCCTGTTTATTTTTTGGCCTGTCGCCATGGGCAAGGCCTTAATGATTGGTTCCCTTTTTTGGCTAAGGAAAAAAATCATAAGACGTAGTGGGCCGTTTCAGTACATCATGCTTTTTTTAATCATGGCTTTTTGTGGGTGGTTTATTGACCTTTCTTTTTCTATTGGCTAAAAGGGTCGCATAAAGATCACTCTCTTTTTCTAAGCCCAACTAGCCAAAAATGCACGTAGCTATGGAAAATAAGCAAAAAAATGCTATCTTTGGTTAGGAAAATAAGCGAAAAATGTTTGCTGATTATTAGAGGCTTTATAAAGGAGCTAAGATTAAGGTTGGAGGCTTTACAAAGGATGCTAAGATTAAGGTTGGAGGCTTTACAAAGCTCCGCGGCTCTCCACCCACATTTGGGTCGCACATGCTTGTGCCTCTCTCTGTGATGTTATGCCTCCAGCCACACTTGGGGTCTCCTCCTGGCTCTCAATTCCTCTGCTCTCTCTGCGGTCACCCCACGTGGTACATCAGCTGGCACTGGCATAGCTCTCTGGAAGAAATCTGTGAGCTGGGACTATCTCCCCCTAGTCGATCACAAGTTTCTCTTCGATTCTTTAGTTGACCTTGGTATTCTACTTGTTGCTTGGTTGTAACATGAGTTTTTTCCATGTTTCTTATGAGGAACCTAACTTTCTTTAAGTGCCCCAATTTACATATAAATTTAGAGTTTGCTTGTAAATCATTACAACCAAATATCACTACCATTATACCTTGCCAACCTTAAATCATTGATTGATTGATTGGGGGCTCATCAATGCTTGATGTGGATGCTTCATAATCATGTAGCATATCATCATCACCAAAATTTTCAAGCACAAAAGTTGAATGAATGGATTTGGAGCTTCTTACCCTAAACAACTTATGTAAATTTATATGTTAGTCTTAAGTTATGAAGTAGAGATGCACTAACGTATTTAAAATACCTTATTCAAATGTGATGTGCATGGTATTGAGATGATGATAATAATATAAAGTATGCTGCTCTTCTGGGCCCTTATTTTTCATGTCAATATAAAGTATCTCTGTCAAAATTTCCACTGCCTCCTTTCAGTGGTCTCTGGTAATACCACAATAAGCCTCATAAAGTAGCATGCAAGGTCTGGGATTCTCCTCCAAGATGTGATCCATAGAAGAAGACCCTTTGTCTGACTCTCGATGCTATTAAATTATGCTAGATCAAACAATGAAAAATTATGGCAAGCATGTGAGTCTTCTTTCTACTCGGCTACAAACTCTGCCGGGTGAACCTCTCTTTGACTAGCATGAAGATGAGGTCTACCCACTGCTATTTTGATAAAGCCCACATGTGTTGCTAGCCGTAACCTCTATGGGGATGCACATTATTTTATTTTAGGATATTTTATTTTGGATGTGCCTTTTATTTATACCATTTACCAAGATTAATGTGTTTAATAAGCTATGTGCAGCACTGACTAATATATAGGCGATGATTGAGTGGCAGATTATGTGTTAATCATGGGTGGAACATATGTTAGACCACTATGAGATATTTTGGAAGATATGTGAACACCTTTTATGGTTTTATGTTTATGCATTAATATTTTGTAAGGCTAAGGCCTCAAACCTTTATACATACCAATTAGTATTTTATACTTTTGGTAGGTGCAAAACTTTTTAATTGTTGCTTACTATATTTTTGTTGAGCTTTTACGCTCAAAAACTCAAAAGCACTTGTGCTTTGTTTTTGGAGTTGTCTTTTTAAAAGTAAGATTTTTCTAATATATATAAATATAGGTGAGTGGCATAAGGGCCACACTCATCCAAGGGAGATTCATCCTAATCTTGTGTCAATGTTGATCTCTTCTCTATTTTCCATCTGTCTTGTTCATTTAATTTTGTTTATTAAGGTTTATGCGTTAATTTGTGCAAGTTTATGTATGCTCTAATTTTTGTACTTGAGAATTAGAATTTCATCTCCAATAGTCTTAAAGGTCGTGATAGTGCTATCAGAGCTTTGGGGACCACTCAAGGAGAAGGATTTTAAAAAAATATATTCAAAAGCAAGGTTTAGGCAAATATTTGAAGCAAAGAAGGCCAAATATTTGATTTTTGGTAAATACTAAAGCTTCAAATAAAGAAAGAATACTTGCACTAGAAGGCCAAAGAATTAGATCAATGTCAAAGAAACTTATTGTGAAGTGGAAGAGTATAAGTACTTTGGAGAAAGGAAGAAGCTCACAAAAAAATTAAAAGGATAAAGAAGGCAAGGGTATGAAAACCTTTGAGCAAAGGATTGAATGATTATGTGATTTTTGTGAACCATTGGATAAAGCTTTAGATCAAGGGCTATGGTTTTATGTCACCTTTCTCCAAAAACCGCCTCTTTGCAAAGCAAAAACCACCCTTCTTCTAAGAAAACCACTTTTTGATTTCTTCACCCTCTCCAAAATCCAACCGTATAGATGAATCTCTTTTATTTTCAAAATTTGCAGAGCTTCTCAACTCAGCAAATCTATAGTGGACTATGTGGAGAGGCTTCTCTAATCCATAAGGATTTTTTAAAAACTCCAAATCCGCTTAGCACTGCCTGTTGCCTGCAATTTCTTTTTTTCTCTCTCTTCTAATTGTGCTAAAACCACCAGCACCTTATTTTTCCTCTTCTCTTTCTTTTCAAATTGCACTGATGAGATACTCTCTCTCTCTCTCTCTCTCTCTCTCTCTCTCTCTCTCTCTCTCATATTTGCCCCATCATCGATGACTCCTTTTTTTTTTCTGATTATGTGGACTTTTCTTTTCCTTCTCTCTATTGTTGTTTGCATTGCCCTCTTGGTGCCTTTTCACTATTGCCGCCTGTTTATTTTTTGGCCTGTCGCCATGGGCAAGGCCTTAATGATTGGTTCCCTTTTTTGGCTAAGGAAAAAAATCATAAGACGTAGTGGGCCGTTTCAGTACATCATGCTTTTTTTAATCATGGCTTTTTGTGGGTGGTTTATTGACCTTTCTTTTTCTATTGGCTAAAAGGGTCGCATAAAGATCACTCTCTTTTTCTAAGCCCAACTAGCCAAAAATGCACGTAGCTATGGAAAATAAGCAAAAAAATGCTATCTTCCGTTAGGAAAATAAGCGAAAAATGTTTGCTGATTATTAGAGGCTTTATAAAAGAGCTAAGATTAAGGTTGGAGGCTTTACAAAGGATGCTAAGATTAAGGTTGGAGGCTTTACAAAGCTCCGCGGCTCTCCACCCACATTTGGGTCGCACATGCTTGTGCCTCTCTCTGTGATGTTATGCCTCCAGCCACACTTGGGGTCTCCTCCTGGCTCTCAATTCCTCTGCTCTCTCTGCGGTCACCCCACGTGGTACATCAGCTGGCACTGGCATAGCTCTCTGGAAGAAATCTGTGAGCTGGGACTATCTCCCCCTAGTCGATCACAAGTTTCTCTTCGATTCTTTAGTTGACCTTGGTATTCTACTTGTTGCTTGGTTGTAACATGAGTTTTTTCCATGTTTCTTATGAGGAACCTAACTTTCTTTAAGTGCCCCAATTTACATATAAATTTAGAGTTTGCTTGTAAATCATTACAACCAAATATCACTACCATTATACCTTGCCAACCTTAAATCATTGATTGATTGATTGGGGGCTCATCAATGCTTGATGTGGATGCTTCATAATCATGTAGCATATCATCATCACCAAAATTTTCAAGCACAAAAGTTGAATGAATGGATTTGGAGCTTCTTACCCTAAACAACTTATGTAAATTTATATGTTAGTCTTAAGTTATGAAGTAGAGATGCACTAACGTATTTAAAATACCTTATTCAAATGTGATGTGCATGGTATTGAGATGATGATAATAATATAAAGTATGCTGCTCTTCTGGGCCCTTATTTTTCATGTCAATATAAAGTATCTCTGTCAAAATTTTCACTGCCTCCTTTCAGTGGTCTCTGGTAATACCACAATAAGCCTCATAAAGTAGCATGCAAGGTCTGGGATTCTCCTCCAAGATGTGATCCATAGAAGAAGACCCTTTGTCTGACTCTCGATGCTATTAAATTATGCTAGATCAAACAATGAAAAATTATGGCAAGCATGTGAGTCTTCTTTCTATTCGGCTACAAACTCTGCCGGGTGAACCTCTCTTTGACTAGCATGAAGATGAGGTCTACCCACTGCTATTTTGATAAAGCCCACATGTGTTGCTAGCCGTAACCTCTATGGGGATGCAGATTATTTTATTTTAGGATATTTTATTTTGGATGTGCCTTTTATTTATACCATTTACCAAGATTAATGTGTTTAATAAGCTATGTGCAGCACTGACTAATATATAGGCGATGATTGAGTGGCAGATTATGTGTTAATCATGGGTGGAACATATGTTAGACCACTATGAGATATTTTGGAAGATATGTGAACACCTTTTATGGTTTTATGTTTATGCATTAATATTTTGTAAGGCTAAGGCCTCAAACCTTTATACATACCAATTAGTATTTTATACTTTTGGTAGGTGCAAAACTTTTTAATTGTTGCTTACTATATTTTTGTTGAGCTTTTACGCTCAAAAACTCAAAAGCACTTGTGCTTTGTTTTTGGAGTTGTCTTTTTAAAAGTAAGATTTTTCTAATATATATAAATATAGGTGAGTGGCATAAGGGCCACACTCATCCAAGGGAGATTCATCCTAATCTTGTGTCAATGTTGATCTCTTCTCTATTTTCCATCTGTCTTGTTCATTTAATTTTGTTTATTAAGGTTTATGCGTTAATTTGTGCAAGTTTATGTATGCTCTAATTTTTGTACTTGAGAATTAGAATCTCATCTCCAATAGTCTTAAAGGTCGTGATAGTGCTATCAGAGCTTTGGGGACCACTCAAGGAGAAGGATTTTAAAAAAATATATTCAAAAGCAAGGTTTAGGCAAATATTTGAAGCAAAGAAGGCCAAATATTTGATTTTTGGTAAATACTAAAGCTTCAAATAAAGAAAGAATACTTGCACTAGAAGGCCAAAGAATTAGATCAATGTCAAAGAAACTTATTGTGAAGTGGAAGAGTATAAGTACTTTGGAGAAAGGAAGAAGCTCACAAAAAAATTAAAAGGATAAAGAAGGCAAGGGTATGAAAACCTTTGAGCAAAGGATTGAATGATTATGTGATTTTTGTGAACCATTGGATAAAGCTTTAGATCAAGGGCTATGGTTTTATGTCACCTTTCTCCAAAAACCGCCTCTTTGCAAAGCAAAAACCACCCTTCTTCTAAGAAAACCACTTTTTGATTTCTTCACCCTCTCCAAAATCCAACCGTATAGATGAATCTCTTTTATTTTCAAAATTTGCAGAGCTTCTCAACTCAGCAAATCTATAGTGGACTATGTGGAGAGGCTTCTCTAATCCATAAGGATTTTTTAAAAACTCCAAATCCGCTTAGCACTGCCTGTTGCCTGCAATTTCTTTTTTTCTCTCTCTTCTAATTGTGCTAAAACCACCAGCACCTTATTTTTTCTCTTCTCTTTCTTTTCAAATTGCACTGATGAGATACTCTCTCTCTCTCTCTCTCTCTCTCTCTCTCTCTCTCATATTTGCCCCATCATCGATGACTCCTTTTTTTTTTTCTGATTATGTGGACTTTTCTTTTCCTTCTCTCTATTGTTGTTTGCATTGCCCTCTTGGTGCCTTTTCACTATTGCCGCCTGTTTATTTTTGGCCTGTCGCCATGGGCAAGGCCTTAATGATTGGTTCCCTTTTTTGGCTAAGGAAAAAAATCATAAGACGTAGTGGGCCGTTTCAGTACATCATGCTTTTTTTAATCATGGCTTTTTGTGGGTGGTTTATTGACCTTTCTTTTTCTATTGGCTAAAAGGGTTGCATAAAGATCACTCTCTTTTTCTAAGCCCAACTAGCCAAAAATGCACGTAGCTATGGAAAATAAGCAAAAAAATGCTATCTTTGGTTAGGAAAATAAGCGAAAAATGTTTGCTGATTATTAGAGGCTTTATAAAGGAGCTAAGATTAAGGTTGGAGGCTTTACAAAGGATGCTAAGATTAAGGTTGGAGGCTTTACAAAGCTCCGCGGCTCTCCACCCACATTTGGGTCGCACATGCTTGTGCCTCTCTCTGTGATGTTATGCCTCCAGCCACACTTGGGGTCTCCTCCTGGCTCTCAATTCCTCTGCTCTCTCTGCGGTCACCCCACGTGGTACATCAGCTGGCACTGGCATAGCTCTCTGGAAGAAATCTGTGAGCTGGGACTATCTCCCCCTAGTCGATCACAAGTTTCTCTTCGATTCTTTAGTTGACCTTGGTATTCTACTTGTTGCTTGGTTGTAACATGAGTTTTTTCCATGTTTCTTATGAGGAACCTAACTTTCTTTAAGTGCCCCAATTTACATATAAATTTAGAGTTTGCTTGTAAATCATTACAACCAAATATCACTACCATTATACCTTGCCAACCTTAAATCATTGATTGATTGATTGGGGGCTCATCAATGCTTGATGTGGATGCTTCATAATCATGTAGCATATCATCATCACCAAAATTTTCAAGCACAAAAGTTGAATGAATGGATTTGGAGCTTCTTACCCTAAACAACTTATGTAAATTTATATGTTAGTCTTAAGTTATGAAGTAGAGATGCACTAACGTATTTAAAATACCTTATTCAAATGTGATGTGCATGGTATTGAGATGATGATAATAATATAAAGTATGCTGCTCTTCTGGGCCCTTATTTTTCATGTCAATATAAAGTATCTCTGTCAAAATTTCCACTGCCTCCTTTCAGTGGTCTCTGGTAATACCACAATAAGCCTCATAAAGTAGCATGCAAGGTCTGGGATTCTCCTCCAAGATGTGATCCATAGAAGAAGACCCTTTGTCTGACTCTCGATGCTATTAAATTATGCTAGATCAAACAATGAAAAATTATGGCAAGCATGTGAGTCTTCTTTCTATTCGGCTACAAACTCTGCCGGGTGAACCTCTCTTTGACTAGCATGAAGATGAGGTCTACCCACTGCTATTTTGATAAAGCCCACATGTGTTGCTAGCCGTAACCTCTATGGGGATGCACATTATTTTATTTTAGGATATTTTATTTTGGATGTGCCTTTTATTTATACCATTTACCAAGATTAATGTGTTTAATAAGCTATGTGCAGCACTGACTAATATATAGGCGATGATTGAGTGGCAGATTATGTGTTAATCATGGGTGGAACATATGTTAGACCACTATGAGATATTTTGGAAGATATGTGAACACCTTTTATGGTTTTATGTTTATGCATTAATATTTTGTAAGGCTAAGGCCTCAAACCTTTATACATACCAATTAGTATTTTATACTTTTGGTAGGTGCAAAACTTTTTAATTGTTGCTTACTATATTTTTGTTGAGCTTTTACGCTCAAAAACTCAAAAGCACTTGTGCTTTGTTTTTGGAGTTGTCTTTTTAAAAGTAAGATTTTTCTAATATATATAAATATAGGTGAGTGGCATAAGGGCCACACTCATCCAAGGGAGATTCATCCTAATCTTGTGTCAATGTTGATCTCTTCTCTATTTTCCATCTGTCTTGTTCATTTAATTTTGTTTATTAAGGTTTATGCGTTAATTTGTGCAAGTTTATGTATGCTCTAATTTTTGTACTTGAGAATTAGAATTTCATCTCCAATAGTCTTAAAGGTCGTGATAGTGCTATCAGAGCTTTGGGGACCACTCAAGGAGAAGGATTTTAAAAAAATATATTCAAAAGCAAGGTTTAGGCAAATATTTGAAGCAAAGAAGGCCAAATATTTGATTTTTGGTAAATACTAAAGCTTCAAATAAAGAAAGAATACTTGCACTAGAAGGCCAAAGAATTAGATCAATGTCAAAGAAACTTATTGTGAAGTGGAAGAGTATAAGTACTTTGGAGAAAGGAAGAAGCTCACAAAAAAATTAAAAGGATAAAGAAGGCAAGGGTATGAAAACCTTTGAGCAAAGGATTGAATGATTATGTGATTTTTGTGAACCATTGGATAAAGCTTTAGATCAAGGGCTATGGTTTTATGTCACCTTTCTCCAAAAACCGCCTCTTTGCAAAGCAAAAACCACCCTAAGAAAACCACTTTTTGATTTCTTCACCCTCTCCAAAATCCAACCGTATAGATGAATCTCTTTTATTTTCAAAATTTGCAGAGCTTCTCAACTCAGCAAATCTATAGTGGACTATGTGGAGAGGCTTCTCTAATCCATAAGGATTTTTTAAAAACTCCAAATCCGCTTAGCACTGCCTGTTGCCTGCAATTTCTTTTTTTCTCTCTCTTCTAATTGTGCTAAAACCACCAGCACCTTATTTTTCCTCTTCTCTTTCTTTTCAAATTGCACTGATGAGATACTCTCTCTCTCTCTCTCTCTCTCTCTCTCTCTCTCTCTCTCTCTCTCTCTCATATTTGCCCCATCATCGATGACTCCTTTTTTTTTTTCTGATTATGTGGACTTTTCTTTTCCTTCTCTCTATTGTTGTTTGCATTGCCCTCTTGGTGCCTTTTCACTATTGCCGCCTGTTTATTTTTTGGCCTGTCGCCATGGGCAAGGCCTTAATGATTGGTTCTCTTTTTTGGCTAAGGAAAAAAATCATAAGACGTAGTGGGCCGTTTCAGTACATCATGCTTTTTTTAATCATGGCTTTTTGTGGGTGGTTTATTGACCTTTCTTTTTCTATTGGCTAAAAGGGTCGCATAAAGATCACTCTCTTTTTCTAAGCCCAACTAGCCAAAAATGCACGTAGCTATGGAAAATAAGCAAAAAAATGCTATCTTTGGTTAGGAAAATAAGCGAAAAATGTTTGCTGATTATTAGAGGCTTTATAAAGGAGCTAAGATTAAGGTTGGAGGCTTTACAAAGGATGCTAAGATTAAGGTTGGAGGCTTTACAAAGCTCCGCGGCTCTCCACCCACATTTGGGTCGCACATGCTTGTGCCTCTCTCTGTGATGTTATGCCTCCAGCCACACTTGGGGTCTCCTCCTGGCTCTCAATTCCTCTGCTCTCTCTGCGGTCACCCCACGTGGTACATCAGCTGGCACTGGCATAGCTCTCTGGAAGAAATCTGTGAGCTGGGACTATCTCCCCCTAGTCGATCACAAGTTTCTCTTCGATTCTTTAGTTGACCTTGGTATTCTACTTGTTGCTTGGTTGTAACATGAGTTTTTTCCATGTTTCTTATGAGGAACCTAACTTTCTTTAAGTGCCCCAATTTACATATAAATTTAGAGTTTGCTTGTAAATCATTACAACCAAATATCACTACCATTATACCTTGCCAACCTTAAATCATTGATTGATTGATTGGGGGCTCATCAAGGATGCTTCATAATCATGTAGCATATCATCATCACCAAAATTTTCAAGCACAAAAGTTGAATGAATGGATTTGGAGCTTCTTACCCTAAACAACTTATGTAAATTTATATGTTAGTCTTAAGTTATGAAGTAGAGATGCACTAACGTATTTAAAATACCTTATTCAAATGTGATGTGCATGGTATTGAGATGATGATAATAATATAAAGTATGCTGCTCTTCTGGGCCCTTATTTTTCATGTCAATATAAAGTATCTCTGTCAAAATTTCCACTGCCTCCTTTCAGTGGTCTCTAGTAATACCACAATAAGCCTCATAAAGTAGCATGCAAGGTCTGGGATTCTCCTCCAAGATGTGATCCATAGAAGAAGACCCTTTGTCTGACTCTCGATGCTATTAAATTATGCTAGATCAAACAATGAAAAATTATGGCAAGCATGTGAGTCTTCTTTCTATTCGGCTACAAACTCTGTCGGGTGAACCTCTCTCCAAGGGTATGAAAACCTTTGAGCAAAGGATTGAATGATTATGTGATTTCTGTGAACCATTGGATAAAGCTTTAGATCAAGGGCTATGGTTTTATGTCACCTTTCTCCAAAAACCGCCTCTTTGCAAAGCAAAAACCACCCTTCTTCTAAGAAAACCACTTTTTGATTTCTTCACCCTCTCCAAAATCCAACCGTATAGATGAATCTCTTTTATTTTCAAAATTTGCAGAGCTTCTCAACTCAGCAAATCTATAGTGGACTATGTGGAGAGGCTTCTCTAATCCATAAGGATTTTTTAAAAACTCCAAATCCGCTTAGCACTGCCTGTTGCCTGCAATTTCTTGTTTTCTCTCTCTTCTAATTGTGCTAAAACCACCAGCACCTTATTTTTCCTCTTCTCTTTCTTTTCAAATTGCACTGAGGAGATACTCTCTCTCTCTCTCTCTCTCTCTCTCTCTCTCTCTCTCTCTCTCATATTTGCCCCATCATCGATGACTCCTTTTTTTTTTTCTGATTATGTGGACTTTTCTTTTCCTTCTCTCTATTGTTGTTTGCATTGCCCTCTTGGTGCCTTTTCACTATTGCCGCCTGTTTATTTTTTGGCCTGTCGCCATGGGCAAGGCCTTAATGATTGGTTCCCTTTTTTGGCTAAGGAAAAAAATCATAAGACATAGTGGGCCGTTTCAGTACATCATGCTTTTTTTAATCATGGCTTTTTGTGGGTGGTTTATTGACCTTTCTTTTTCTATTGGCTAAAAGGGTCGCATAAAGATCACTCTCTTTTTCTAAGCCCAACTAGCCAAAAATGCACGTAGCTATGGAAAATAAGCAAAAAAATGCTATCTTTGGTTAGGAAAATAAGCGAAAAATGTTTGCTGATTATTAGAGGCTTTATAAAGGAGCTAAGATTAAGGTTGGAGGCTTTACAAAGGATGCTAAGATTAAGGTTGGAGGCTTTACAAAGCTCCGCGGCTCTCCACCCACATTTGGGTCGCACATGCTTGTGCCTCTCTCTGTGATGTTATGCCTCCAGCCACACTTGGGGTCTCCTCCTGGCTCTCAATTCCTCTGCTCTCTCTGCGGTCACCCCACGTGGTACATCAGCTGGCACTGGCATAGCTCTCTGGAAGAAATCTGTGAGCTGGGACTATCTCCCCCTAGTCGATCACAAGTTTCTCTTCGATTCTTTAGTTGACCTTGGTATTCTACTTGTTGCTTGGTTGTAACATGAGTTTTTTCCATGTTTCTTATGAGGAACCTAACTTTCTTTAAGTGCCCCAATTTACATATAAATTTAGAGTTTGCTTGTAAATCATTACAACCAAATATCACTACCATTATACCTTGCCAACCTTAAATCATTGATTGATTGATTGGGGGCTCATCAATGCTTGATGTGGATGCTTCATAATCATGTAGCATATCATCATCACCAAAATTTTCAAGCACAAAAGTTGAATGAATGGATTTGGAGCTTCTTACCCTAAACAACTTATGTAAATTTATATGTTAGTCTTAAGTTATGAAGTAGAGATGCACTAACGTATTTAAAATACCTTATTCAAATGTGATGTGCATGGTATTGAGATGATGATAATAATATAAAGTATGCTGCTCTTCTGGGCCCTTATTTTTCATGTCAATATAAAGTATCTCTGTCAAAATTTCCACTGCCTCCTTTCAGTGGTCTCTGGTAATACCACAATAAGCCTCATAAAGTAGCATGCAAGGTCTGGGATTCTCCTCCAAGATGTGATCCATAGAAGAAGACCCTTTGTCTGACTCTCGATGCTATTAAATTATGCTAGATCAAACAATGAAAAATTATGGCAAGCATGTGAGTCTTCTTTCTACTCGGCTACAAACTCTGCCGGGTGAACCTCTCTTTGACTAGCATGAAGATGAGGTCTACCCACTGCTATTTTGATAAAGCCCACATGTGTTGCTAGCCGTAACCTCTATGGGGATGCACATTATTTTATTTTAGGATATTTTATTTTGGATGTGCCTTTTATTTATACCATTTACCAAGATTAATGTGTTTAATAAGCTATGTGTAGCACTGACTAATATATAGGCGATGATTGAGTGGCAGATTATGTGTTAATCATGGGTGGAACATATGTTAGACCACTATGAGATATTTTGGAAGATATGTGAACACCTTTTATGGTTTTATGTTTATGCATTAATATTTTGTAAGGCTAAGGCCTCAAACCTTTATACATACCAATTAGTATTTTATACTTTTGGTAGGTGCAAAACTTTTTAATTGTTGCTTACTATATTTTTGTTGAGCTTTTACGCTCAAAAACTCAAAAGCACTTGTGCTTTGTTTTTGGAGTTGTCTTTTTAAAAGTAAGATTTTTCTAATATATATAAATATAGGTGAGTGGCATAAGGGCCACACTCATCCAAGGGAGATTCATCCTAATCTTGTGTCAATGTTGATCTCTTCTCTATTTTCCATCTGTCTTGTTCATTTAATTTTGTTTATTAAGGTTTATGCGTTAATTTGTGCAAGTTTATGTATGCTCTAATTTTTGTACTTGAGAATTAGAATCTCATCTCCAATAGTCTTAAAGGTCGTGATAGTGCTATCAGAGCTTTGGGGACCACTCAAGGAGAAGGATTTTAAAAAAATATATTCAAAAGCAAGGTTTAGGCAAATATTTGAAGCAAAGAAGGCCAAATATTTGATTTTTGGTAAATACTAAAGCTTCAAATAAAGAAAGAATACTTGCACTAGAAGGCCAAAGAATTAGATCAATGTCAAAGAAACTTATTGTGAAGTGGAAGAGTATAAGTACTTTGGAGAAAGGAAGAAGCTCACAAAAAAATTAAAAGGATAAAGAAGGCAAGGGTATGAAAACCTTTGAGCAAAGGATTGAATGATTATGTGATTTTTGTGAACCATTGGATAAAGCTTTAGATCAAGGGCTATGGTTTTATGTCACCTTTCTCCAAAAACCGCCTCTTTGCAAAGCAAAAACCACCCTTCTTCTAAGAAAACCACTTTTTGATTTCTTCACCCTCTCCAAAATCCAACCGTATAGATGAATCTCTTTTATTTTCAAAATTTGCAGAGCTTCTCAACTCAGCAAATCTATAGTGGACTATGTGGAGAGGCTTCTCTAATCCATAAGGATTTTTTAAAAACTCCAAATCCGCTTAGCACTGCCTGTTGCCTGCAATTTCTTTTTTTCTCTCTCTTCTAATTGTGCTAAAACCACCAGCACCTTATTTTTCCTCTTCTCTTTCTTTTCAAATTGCACTGATGAGATACTCTCTCTCTCTCTCTCTCTCTCTCTCTCTCTCATATTTGCCCCATCATCGATGACTCCTTTTTTTTTTTCTGATTATGTGGACTTTTCTTTTCCTTCTCTCTATTGTTGTTTGCATTGCCCTCTTGGTGCCTTTTCACTATTGCCGCCTGTTTATTTTTTGGCCTGTCGCCATGGGCAAGGCCTTAATGATTGGTTCCCTTTTTTGGCTAAGGAAAAAAATCATAAGACGTAGTGGGCCGTTTCAGTACATCATGCTTTTTTTAATCATGGCTTTTTGTGGGTGGTTTATTGACCTTTCTTTTTCTATTGGCTAAAAGGGTCGTATAAAGATCACTCTCTTTTTCTAAGCCCAACTAGCCAAAAATGCACGTAGCTATGGAAAATAAGCAAAAAAATGCTATCTTTGGTTAGGAAAATAAGCGAAAAATGTTTGCTGATTATTAGAGGCTTTATAAAGGAGCTAAGATTAAGGTTGGAGGCTTTACAAAGGATGCTAAGATTAAGGTTGGAGGCTTTACAAAGCTCCGCGGCTCTCCACCCACATTTGGGTCGCACATGCTTGTGCCTCTCTCTGTGATGTTATGCCTCCAGCCACACTTGGGGTCTCCTCCTGGCTCTCAATTCCTCTGCTCTCTCTGCGGTCACCCCACGTGGTACATCAGCTGGCACTGGCATAGCTCTCTGGAAGAAATCTGTGAGCTGGGACTATCTCCCCCTAGTCGATCACAAGTTTCTCTTCGATTCTTTAGTTGACCTTGGTATTCTACTTGTTGCTTGGTTGTAACATGAGTTTTTTCCATGTTTCTTATGAGGAACCTAACTTTCTTTAAGTGCCCCAATTTACATATAAATTTAGAGTTTGCTTGTAAATCATTACAACCAAATATCACTACCATTATACCTTGCCAACCTTAAATCATTGATTGATTGATTGGGGGCTCATCAATGCTTGATGTGGATGCTTCATAATCATGTAGCATATCATCATCACCAAAATTTTCAAGCACAAAAGTTGAATGAATGGATTTGGAGCTTCTTACCCTAAACAACTTATGTAAATTTATATGTTAGTCTTAAGTTATGAAGTAGAGATGCACTAACGTATTTAAAATACCTTATTCAAATGTGATGTGCATGGTATTGAGATGATGATAATAATATAAAGTATGCTGCTCTTCTGGGCCCTTATTTTTCATGTCAATATAAAGTATCTCTGTCAAAATTTCCACTGCCTCCTTTCAGTGGTCTCTGGTAATACCACAATAAGCCTCATAAAGTAGCATGCAAGGTCTGGGATTCTCCTCCAAGATGTGATCCATAGAAGAAGACCCTTTGTCTGACTCTCGATGCTATTAAATTATGCTAGATCAAACAATGAAAAATTATGGCAAGCATGTGAGTCTTCTTTCTATTCGGCTACAAACTCTGCCGGGTGAACCTCTCTTTGACTAGCATGAAGATGAGGTCTACCCACTGCTATTTTGATAAAGCCCACATGTGTTGCTAGCCGTAACCTCTATGGGGATGCACATTATTTTATTTTAGGATATTTTATTTTGGATGTGCCTTTTATTTATACCATTTACCAAGATTAATGTGTTTAATAAGCTATGTGCAGCACTGACTAATATATAGGCGATGATTGAGTGGCAGATTATGTGTTAATCATGGGTGGAACATATGTTAGACCACTATGAGATATTTTGGAAGATATGTGAACACCTTTTATGGTTTTATGTTTATGCATTAATATTTTGTAAGGCTAAGGCCTCAAACCTTTATACATACCAATTAGTATTTTATACTTTTGGTAGGTGCAAAACTTTTTAATTGTTGCTTACTATATTTTTGTTGAGCTTTTACGCTCAAAAACTCAAAAGCACTTGTGCTTTGTTTTTGGAGTTGTCTTTTTAAAAGTAAGATTTTTCTAATATATATAAATATAGGTGAGTGGCATAAGGGCCACACTCATCCAAGGGAGATTCATCCTAATCTTGTGTCAATGTTGATCTCTTCTCTATTTTCCATCTGTCTTGTTCATTTAATTTTGTTTATTAAGGTTTATGCGTTAATTTGTGCAAGTTTATGTATGCTCTAATTTTTGTACTTGAGAATTAGAATTTCATCTCCAATAGTCTTAAAGGTCGTGATAGTGCTATCAGAGCTTTGGGGACCACTCAAGGAGAAGGATTTTAAAAAAATATATTCAAAAGCAAGGTTTAGGCAAATATTTGAAGCAAAGAAGGCCAAATATTTGATTTTTGGTAAATACTAAAGCTTCAAATAAAGAAAGAATACTTGCACTAGAAGGCCAAAGAATTAGATCAATGTCAAAGAAACTTATTGTGAAGTGGAAGAGTATAAGTACTTTGGAGAAAGGAAGAAGCTCACAAAAAAATTAAAAGGATAAAGAAGGCAAGGGTATGAAAACCTTTGAGCAAAGGATTGAATGATTATGTGATTTTTGTGAACCATTGGATAAAGCTTTAGATCAAGGGCTATGGTTTTATGTCACCTTTCTCCAAAAACCGCCTCTTTGCAAAGCAAAAACCACCCTTCTTCTAAGAAAACCACTTTTTGATTTCTTCACCCTCTCCAAAATCCAACCGTATAGATGAATCTCTTTTATTTTCAAAATTTGCAGAGCTTCTCAACTCAGCAAATCTATAGTGGACTATGTGGAGAGGCTTCTCTAATCCATAAGGATTTTTTAAAAACTCCAAATCCGCTTAGCACTGCCTGTTGCCTGCAATTTCTTTTTTTCTCTCTCTTCTAATTGTGCTAAAACCACCAGCACCTTATTTTTCCTCTTCTCTTTCTTTTCAAATTGCACTGATGAGATACTCTCTCTCTCTCTCTCTCTCTCTCTCTCTCTCTCTCTCATATTTGCCCCATCATCGATGACTCCTTTTTTTTTTTCTGATTATGTGGACTTTTCTTTTCCTTCTCTCTATTGTTGTTTGCATTGCCCTCTTGGTGCCTTTTCACTATTGCCGCCTGTTTATTTTTTGGCCTGTCGCCATGGGCAAGGCCTTAATGATTGGTTCTCTTTTTTGGCTAAGGAAAAAAATCATAAGACGTAGTGGGCCGTTTCAGTACATCATGCTTTTTTTAATCATGGCTTTTTGTGGGTGGTTTATTGACCTTTCTTTTTCTATTGGCTAAAAGGGTCGCATAAAGATCACTCTCTTTTTCTAAGCCCAACTAGCCAAAAATGCACGTAGCTATGGAAAATAAGCAAAAAAATGCTATCTTTGGTTAGGAAAATAAGCGAAAAATGTTTGCTGATTATTAGAGGCTTTATAAAGGAGCTAAGATTAAGGTTGGAGGCTTTACAAAGGATGCTAAGATTAAGGTTGGAGGCTTTACAAAGCTCCGCGGCTCTCCACCCACATTTGGGTCGCACATGCTTGTGCCTCTCTCTGTGATGTTATGCCTCCAGCCACACTTGGGGTCTCCTCCTGGCTCTCAATTCCTCTGCTCTCTCTGCGGTCACCCCACGTGGTACATCAGCTGGCACTGGCATAGCTCTCTGGAAGAAATCTGTGAGCTGGGACTATCTCCCCCTAGTCGATCACAAGTTTCTCTTCGATTCTTTAGTTGACCTTGGTATTCTACTTGTTGCTTGGTTGTAACATGAGTTTTTTCCATGTTTCTTATGAGGAACCTAACTTTCTTTAAGTGCCCCAATTTACATATAAATTTAGAGTTTGCTTGTAAATCATTACAACCAAATATCACTACCATTATACCTTGCCAACCTTAAATCATTGATTGATTGATTGGGGGCTCATCAATGCTTGATGTGGATGCTTCATAATCATGTAGCATATCATCATCACCAAAATTTTCAAGCACAAAAGTTGAATGAATGGATTTGGAGCTTCTTACCCTAAACAACTTATGTAAATTTATATGTTAGTCTTAAGTTATGAAGTAGAGATGCACTAACGTATTTAAAATACCTTATTCAAATGTGATGTGCATGGTATTGAGATGATGATAATAATATAAAGTATGCTGCTCTTCTGGGCCCTTATTTTTCATGTCAATATAAAGTATCTCTGTCAAAATTTCCACTGCCTCCTTTCAGTGGTCTCTGGTAATACCACAATAAGCCTCATAAAGTAGCATGCAAGGTCTGGGATTCTCCTCCAAGATGTGATCCATAGAAGAAGACCCTTTGTCTGACTCTCGATGCTATTAAATTATGCTAGATCAAACAATGAAAAATTATGGCAAGCATGTGAGTCTTCTTTCTATTCGGCTACAAACTCTGCCGGGTGAACCTCTCTTTGACTAGCATGAAGATGAGGTCTACCCACTGCTATTTTGATAAAGCCCACATGTGTTGCTAGCCGTAACCTCTATGGGGATGCACATTATTTTATTTTAGGATATTTTATTTTGGATGTGCCTTTTATTTATACCATTTACCAAGATTAATGTGTTTAATAAGCTATGTGCAGCACTGACTAATATATAGGCGATGATTGAGTGGCAGATTATGTGTTAATCATGGGTGGAACATATGTTAGACCACTATGAGATATTTTGGAAGATATGTGAACACCTTTTATGGTTTTATGTTTATGCATTAATATTTTGTAAGGCTAAGGCCTCAAACCTTTATACATACCAATTAGTATTTTATACTTTTGGTAGGTGCAAAACTTTTTAATTGTTGCTTACTATATTTTTGTTGAGCTTTTACGCTCAAAAACTCAAAAGCACTTGTGCTTTGTTTTTGGAGTTGTCTTTTTAAAAGTAAGATTTTTCTAATATATATAAATATAGGTGAGTGGCATAAGGGCCACACTCATCCAAGGGAGATTCATCCTAATCTTGTGTCAATGTTGATCTCTTCTCTATTTTCCATCTGTCTTGTTCATTTAATTTTGTTTATTAAGGTTTATGCGTTAATTTGTGCAAGTTTATGTATGCTCTAATTTTTGTACTTGAGAATTAGAATTTCATCTCCAATAGTCTTAAAGGTCGTGATAGTGCTATCAGAGCTTTGGGGACCACTCAAGGAGAAGGATTTTAAAAAAATATATTCAAAAGCAAGGTTTAGGCAAATATTTGAAGCAAAGAAGGCCAAATATTTGATTTTTGGTAAATACTAAAGCTTCAAATAAAGAAAGAATACTTGCACTAGAAGGCCAAAGAATTAGATCAATGTCAAAGAAACTTATTGTGAAGTGGAAGAGTATAAGTACTTTGGAGAAAGGAAGAAGCTCACAAAAAAATTAAAAGGATAAAGAAGGCAAGGGTATGAAAACCTTTGAGCAAAGGATTGAATGATTATGTGATTTTTGTGAACCATTGGATAAAGCTTTAGATCAAGGGCTATGGTTTTATGTCACCTTTCTCCAAAAACCGCCTCTTTGCAAAGCAAAAACCACCCTTCTTCTAAGAAAACCACTTTTTGATTTCTTCACCCTCTCCAAAATCCAACCGTATAGATGAATCTCTTTTATTTTCAAAATTTGCAGAGCTTCTCAACTCAGCAAATCTATAGTGGACTATGTGGAGAGGCTTCTCTAATCCATAAGGATTTTTTAAAAACTCCAAATCCGCTTAGCACTGCCTGTTGCCTGCAATTTCTTTTTTTCTCTCTCTTCTAATTGTGCTAAAACCACCAGCACCTTATTTTTCCTCTTCTCTTTCTTTTCAAATTGCACTGATGAGATACTCTCTCTCTCTCTCTCTCTCTCTCTCTCTCTCTCTCTCTCATATTTGCCCCATCATCGATGACTCCTTTTTTTTTTCTGATTATGTGGACTTTTCTTTTCCTTCTCTCTATTGTTGTTTGCATTGCCCTCTTGGTGCCTTTTCACTATTGCCGCCTGTTTATTTTTTGGCCTGTCGCCATGGGCAAGGCCTTAATGATTGGTTCTCTTTTTTGGCTAAGGAAAAAAATCATAAGACGTAGTGGGCCGTTTCAGTACATCATGCTTTTTTTAATCATGGCTTTTTGTGGGTGGTTTATTGACCTTTCTTTTTCTATTGGCTAAAAGGGTCGCATAAAGATCACTCTCTTTTTCTAAGCCCAACTAGCCAAAAATGCACGTAGCTATGGAAAATAAGCAAAAAAATGCTATCTTTGGTTAGGAAAATAAGCGAAAAATGTTTGCTGATTATTAGAGGCTTTATAAAAGAGCTAAGATTAAGGTTGGAGGCTTTACAAAGGATGCTAAGATTAAGGTTGGAGGCTTTACAAAGCTCCGCGGCTCTCCACCCACATTTGGGTCGCACATGCTTGTGCCTCTCTCTGTGATGTTATGCCTCCAGCCACACTTGGGGTCTCCTCCTGGCTCTCAATTCCTCTGCTCTCTCTGCGGTCACCCCACGTGGTACATCAGCTGGCACTGGCATAGCTCTCTGGAAGAAATCTGTGAGCTGGGACTATCTCCCCCTAGTCGATCACAAGTTTCTCTTCGATTCTTTAGTTGACCTTGGTATTCTACTTGTTGCTTGGTTGTAACATGAGTTTTTTCCATGTTTCTTATGAGGAACCTAACTTTCTTTAAGTGCCCCAATTTACATATAAATTTAGAGTTTGCTTGTAAATCATTACAACCAAATATCACTACCATTATACCTTGCCAACCTTAAATCATTGATTGATTGATTGGGGGCTCATCAATGCTTGATGTGGATGCTTCATAATCATGTAGCATATCATCATCACCAAAATTTTCAAGCACAAAAGTTGAATGAATGGATTTGGAGCTTCTTACCCTAAACAACTTATGTAAATTTATATGTTAGTCTTAAGTTATGAAGTAGAGATGCACTAACGTATTTAAAATACCTTATTCAAATGTGATGTGCATGGTATTGAGATGATGATAATAATATAAAGTATGCTGCTCTTCTGGGCCCTTATTTTTCATGTCAATATAAAGTATCTCTGTCAAAATTTCCACTGCCTCCTTTCAGTGGTCTCTGGTAATACCACAATAAGCCTCATAAAGTAGCATGCAAGGTCTGGGATTCTCCTCCAAGATGTGATCCATAGAAGAAGACCCTTTGTCTGACTCTCGATGCTATTAAATTATGCTAGATCAAACAATGAAAAATTATGGCAAGCATGTGAGTCTTCTTTCTACTCGGCTACAAACTCTGCCGGGTGAACCTCTCTTTGACTAGCATGAAGATGAGGTCTACCCACTGCTATTTTGATAAAGCCCACATGTGTTGCTAGCCGTAACCTCTATGGGGATGCAGATTATTTTATTTTAGGATATTTTATTTTGGATGTGCCTTTTATTTATACCATTTACCAAGATTAATGTGTTTAATAAGCTATGTGCAGCACTGACTAATATATAGGCGATGATTGAGTGGCAGATTATGTGTTAATCATGGGTGGAACATATGTTAGACCACTATGAGATATTTTGGAAGATATGTGAACACCTTTTATGGTTTTATGTTTATGCATTAATATTTTGTAAGGCTAAGGCCTCAAACCTTTATACATACCAATTAGTATTTTATACTTTTGGTAGGTGCAAAACTTTTTAATTGTTGCTTACTATATTTTTGTTGAGCTTTTACGCTCAAAAACTCAAAAGCACTTGTGCTTTGTTTTTGGAGTTGTCTTTTTAAAAGTAAGATTTTTCTAATATATATAAATATAGGTGAGTGGCATAAGGGCCACACTCATCCAAGGGAGATTCATCCTAATCTTGTGTCAATGTTGATCTCTTCTCTATTTTCCATCTGTCTTGTTCATTTAATTTTGTTTATTAAGGTTTATGCGTTAATTTGTGCAAGTTTATGTATGCTCTAATTTTTGTACTTGAGAATTAGAATTTCATCTCCAATAGTCTTAAAGGTCGTGATAGTGCTATCAGAGCTTTGGGGACCACTCAAGGAGAAGGATTTTAAAAAAATATATTCAAAAGCAAGGTTTAGGCAAATATTTGAAGCAAAGAAGGCCAAATATTTGATTTTTGGTAAATACTAAAGCTTCAAATAAAGAAAGAATACTTGCACTAGAAGGCCAAAGAATTAGATCAATGTCAAAGAAACTTATTGTGAAGTGGAAGAGTATAAGTACTTTGGAGAAAGGAAGAAGCTCACAAAAAAATTAAAAGGATAAAGAAGGCAAGGGTATGAAAACCTTTGAGCAAAGGATTGAATGATTATGTGATTTTTGTGAACCATTGGATAAAGCTTTAGATCAAGGGCTATGGTTTTATGTCACCTTTCTCCAAAAACCGCCTCTTTGCAAAGCAAAAACCACCCTTCTTCTAAGAAAACCACTTTTTGATTTCTTCACCCTCTCCAAAATCCAACCGTATAGATGAATCTCTTTTATTTTCAAAATTTGCAGAGCTTCTCAACTCAGCAAATCTATAGTGGACTATGTGGAGAGGCTTCTCTAATCCATAAGGATTTTTTAAAAACTCCAAATCCGCTTAGCACTGCCTGTTGCCTGCAATTTCTTGTTTTCTCTCTCTTCTAATTGTGCTAAAACCACCAGCACCTTATTTTTTCTCTTCTCTTTCTTTTCAAATTGCACTGATGAGATACTCTCTCTCTCTCTCTCTCTCTCTCTCTCTCTCTCTCATATTTGCCCCATCATCGATGACTCCTTTTTTTTTTTCTGATTATGTGGACTTTTCTTTTCCTTCTCTCTATTGTTGTTTGCATTGCCCTCTTGGTGCCTTTTCACTATTGCCGCCTGTTTATTTTTGGCCTGTCGCCATGGGCAAGGCCTTAATGATTGGTTCCCTTTTTTGGCTAAGGAAAAAAATCATAAGACGTAGTGGGCCGTTTCAGTACATCATGCTTTTTTTAATCATGGCTTTTTGTGGGTGGTTTATTGACCTTTCTTTTTCTATTGGCTAAAAGGGTTGCATAAAGATCACTCTCTTTTTCTAAGCCCAACTAGCCAAAAATGCACGTAGCTATGGAAAATAAGCAAAAAAATGCTATCTTTGGTTAGGAAAATAAGCGAAAAATGTTTGCTGATTATTAGAGGCTTTATAAAGGAGCTAAGATTAAGGTTGGAGGCTTTACAAAGGATGCTAAGATTAAGGTTGGAGGCTTTACAAAGCTCCGCGGCTCTCCACCCACATTTGGGTCGCACATGCTTGTGCCTCTCTCTGTGATGTTATGCCTCCAGCCACACTTGGGGTCTCCTCCTGGCTCTCAATTCCTCTGCTCTCTCTGCGGTCACCCCACGTGGTACATCAGCTGGCACTGGCATAGCTCTCTGGAAGAAATCTGTGAGCTGGGACTATCTCCCCCTAGTCGATCACAAGTTTCTCTTCGATTCTTTAGTTGACCTTGGTATTCTACTTGTTGCTTGGTTGTAACATGAGTTTTTTCCATGTTTCTTATGAGGAACCTAACTTTCTTTAAGTGCCCCAATTTACATATAAATTTAGAGTTTGCTTGTAAATCATTACAACCAAATATCACTACCATTATACCTTGCCAACCTTAAATCATTGATTGATTGATTGGGGGCTCATCAATGCTTGATGTGGATGCTTCATAATCATGTAGCATATCATCATCACCAAAATTTTCAAGCACAAAAGTTGAATGAATGGATTTGGAGCTTCTTACCCTAAACAACTTATGTAAATTTATATGTTAGTCTTAAGTTATGAAGTAGAGATGCACTAACGTATTTAAAATACCTTATTCAAATGTGATGTGCATGGTATTGAGATGATGATAATAATATAAAGTATGCTGCTCTTCTGGGCCCTTATTTTTCATGTCAATATAAAGTATCTCTGTCAAAATTTCCACTGCCTCCTTTCAGTGGTCTCTGGTAATACCACAATAAGCCTCATAAAGTAGCATGCAAGGTCTGGGATTCTCCTCCAAGATGTGATCCATAGAAGAAGACCCTTTGTCTGACTCTCGATGCTATTAAATTATGCTAGATCAAACAATGAAAAATTATGGCAAGCATGTGAGTCTTCTTTCTATTCGGCTACAAACTCTGCCGGGTGAACCTCTCTTTGACTAGCATGAAGATGAGGTCTACCCACTGCTATTTTGATAAAGCCCACATGTGTTGCTAGCCGTAACCTCTATGGGGATGCACATTATTTTATTTTAGGATATTTTATTTTGGATGTGCCTTTTATTTATACCATTTACCAAGATTAATGTGTTTAATAAGCTATGTGCAGCACTGACTAATATATAGGCGATGATTGAGTGGCAGATTATGTGTTAATCATGGGTGGAACATATGTTAGACCACTATGAGATATTTTGGAAGATATGTGAACACCTTTTATGGTTTTATGTTTATGCATTAATATTTTGTAAGGCTAAGGCCTCAAACCTTTATACATACCAATTAGTATTTTATACTTTTGGTAGGTGCAAAACTTTTTAATTGTTGCTTACTATATTTTTGTTGAGCTTTTACGCTCAAAAACTCAAAAGCACTTGTGCTTTGTTTTTGGAGTTGTCTTTTTAAAAGTAAGATTTTTCTAATATATATAAATATAGGTGAGTGGCATAAGGGCCACACTCATCCAAGGGAGATTCATCCTAATCTTGTGTCAATGTTGATCTCTTCTCTATTTTCCATCTGTCTTGTTCATTTAATTTTGTTTATTAAGGTTTATGCGTTAATTTGTGCAAGTTTATGTATGCTCTAATTTTTGTACTTGAGAATTAGAATTTCATCTCCAATAGTCTTAAAGGTCGTGATAGTGCTATCAGAGCTTTGGGGACCACTCAAGGAGAAGGATTTTAAAAAAATATATTCAAAAGCAAGGTTTAGGCAAATATTTGAAGCAAAGAAGGCCAAATATTTGATTTTTGGTAAATACTAAAGCTTCAAATAAAGAAAGAATACTTGCACTAGAAGGCCAAAGAATTAGATCAATGTCAAAGAAACTTATTGTGAAGTGGAAGAGTATAAGTACTTTGGAGAAAGGAAGAAGCTCACAAAAAAATTAAAAGGATAAAGAAGGCAAGGGTATGAAAACCTTTGAGCAAAGGATTGAATGATTATGTGATTTTTGTGAACCATTGGATAAAGCTTTAGATCAAGGGCTATGGTTTTATGTCACCTTTCTCCAAAAACCGCCTCTTTGCAAAGCAAAAACCACCCTAAGAAAACCACTTTTTGATTTCTTCACCCTCTCCAAAATCCAACCGTATAGATGAATCTCTTTTATTTTCAAAATTTGCAGAGCTTCTCAACTCAGCAAATCTATAGTGGACTATGTGGAGAGGCTTCTCTAATCCATAAGGATTTTTTAAAAACTCCAAATCCGCTTAGCACTGCCTGTTGCCTGCAATTTCTTTTTTTCTCTCTCTTCTAATTGTGCTAAAACCACCAGCACCTTATTTTTCCTCTTCTCTTTCTTTTCAAATTGCACTGATGAGATACTCTCTCTCTCTCTCTCTCTCTCTCTCTCTCTCTCTCTCTCTCTCTCTCATATTTGCCCCATCATCGATGACTCCTTTTTTTTTTTCTGATTATGTGGACTTTTCTTTTCCTTCTCTCTATTGTTGTTTGCATTGCCCTCTTGGTGCCTTTTCACTATTGCCGCCTGTTTATTTTTTGGCCTGTCGCCATGGGCAAGGCCTTAATGATTGGTTCTCTTTTTTGGCTAAGGAAAAAAATCATAAGACGTAGTGGGCCGTTTCAGTACATCATGCTTTTTTTAATCATGGCTTTTTGTGGGTGGTTTATTGACCTTTCTTTTTCTATTGGCTAAAAGGGTCGCATAAAGATCACTCTCTTTTTCTAAGCCCAACTAGCCAAAAATGCACGTAGCTATGGAAAATAAGCAAAAAAATGCTATCTTTGGTTAGGAAAATAAGCGAAAAATGTTTGCTGATTATTAGAGGCTTTATAAAGGAGCTAAGATTAAGGTTGGAGGCTTTACAAAGGATGCTAAGATTAAGGTTGGAGGCTTTACAAAGCTCCGCGGCTCTCCACCCACATTTGGGTCGCACATGCTTGTGCCTCTCTCTGTGATGTTATGCCTCCAGCCACACTTGGGGTCTCCT
This sequence comes from Cibotium barometz, assembly GCF_041138505.1. Taxonomy (NCBI): domain Eukaryota; kingdom Viridiplantae; phylum Streptophyta; class Polypodiopsida; order Cyatheales; family Cibotiaceae; genus Cibotium; species Cibotium barometz. The sequence continues at coordinate 3,809,799 of NC_141079.1, forward strand.
CCTGGCTCTCAATTCCTCTGCTCTCTCTGCGGTCACCCCACGTGGTACATCAGCTGGCACTGGCATAGCTCTCTGGAAGAAATCTGTGAGCTGGGACTATCTCCCCCTAGTCGATCACAAGTTTCTCTTTGATTCTTTAGTTGACCTTGGTATTCTACTTGTTGCTTGGTTGTAACATGAGTTTTTTCCATGTTTCTTATGAGGAACCTAACTTTCTTTAAGTGCCCCAATTTACATATAAATTTAGAGTTTGCTTGTAAATCATTACAACCAAATATCACTACCATTATACCTTGCCAACCTTAAATCATTGATTGATTGATTGGGGGCTCATCAAGGATGCTTCATAATCATGTAGCATATCATCATCACCAAAATTTTCAAGCACAAAAGTTGAATGAATGGATTTGGAGCTTCTTACCCTAAACAACTTATGTAAATTTATATGTTAGTCTTAAGTTATGAAGTAGAGATGCACTAACGTATTTAAAATACCTTATTCAAATGTGATGTGCATGGTATTGAGATGATGATAATAATATAAAGTATGCTGCTCTTCTGGGCCCTTATTTTTCATGTCAATATAAAGTATCTCTGTCAAAATTTCCACTGCCTCCTTTCAGTGGTCTCTGGTAATACCACAATAAGCCTCATAAAGTAGCATGCAAGGTCTGGGATTCTCCTCCAAGATGTGATCCATAGAAGAAGACCCTTTGTCTGACTCTCGATGCTATTAAATTATGCTAGATCAAACAATGAAAAATTATGGCAAGCATGTGAGTCTTCTTTCTATTCGGCTACAAACTCTGTCGGGTGAACCTCTCTCCAAGGGTATGAAAACCTTTGAGCAAAGGATTGAATGATTATGTGATTTTTGTGAACCATTGGATAAAGCTTTAGATCAAGGGCTATGGTTTTATGTCACCTTTCTCCAAAAACCGCCTCTTTGCAAAGCAAAAACCACCCTTCTTCTAAGAAAACCACTTTTTGATTTCTTCACCCTCTCCAAAATCCAACCGTATAGATGAATCTCTTTTATTTTCAAAATTTGCAGAGCTTCTCAACTCAGCAAATCTATAGTGGACTATGTGGAGAGGCTTCTCTAATCCATAAGGATTTTTTAAAAACTCCAAATCCGCTTAGCACTGCCTGTTGCCTGCAATTTCTTGTTTTCTCTCTCTTCTAATTGTGCTAAAACCACCAGCACCTTATTTTTCCTCTTCTCTTTCTTTTCAAATTGCACTGAGGAGATACTCTCTCTCTCTCTCTCTCTCTCTCTCTCTCTCTCTCTCTCTCTCTCTCTCTCTCTCTCTCTCATATTTGCCCCATCATCGATGACTCCTTTTTTTTTTTCTGATTATGTGGACTTTTCTTTTCCTTCTCTCTATTGTTGTTTGCATTGCCCTCTTGGTGCCTTTTCACTATTGCCGCCTGTTTATTTTTTGGCCTGTCGCCATGGGCAAGGCCTTAATGATTGGTTCCCTTTTTTGGCTAAGGAAAAAAATCATAAGACATAGTGGGCCGTTTCAGTACATCATGCTTTTTTTAATCATGGCTTTTTGTGGGTGGTTTATTGACCTTTCTTTTTCTATTGGCTAAAAGGGTCGCATAAAGATCACTCTCTTTTTCTAAGCCCAACTAGCCAAAAATGCACGTAGCTATGGAAAATAAGCAAAAAAATGCTATCTTTGGTTAGGAAAATAAGCGAAAAATGTTTGCTGATTATTAGAGGCTTTATAAAGGAGCTAAGATTAAGGTTGGAGGCTTTACAAAGGATGCTAAGATTAAGGTTGGAGGCTTTACAAAGCTCCGCGGCTCTCCACCCACATTTGGGTCGCACATGCTTGTGCCTCTCTCTGTGATGTTATGCCTCCAGCCACACTTGGGGTCTCCTCCTGGCTCTCAATTCCTCTGCTCTCTCTGCGGTCACCCCACGTGGTACATCAGCTGGCACTGGCATAGCTCTCTGGAAGAAATCTGTGAGCTGGGACTATCTCCCCCTAGTCGATCACAAGTTTCTCTTCGATTCTTTAGTTGACCTTGGTATTCTACTTGTTGCTTGGTTGTAACATGAGTTTTTTCCATGTTTCTTATGAGGAACCTAACTTTCTTTAAGTGCCCCAATTTACATATAAATTTAGAGTTTGCTTGTAAATCATTACAACCAAATATCACTACCATTATACCTTGCCAACCTTAAATCATTGATTGATTGATTGGGGGCTCATCAATGCTTGATGTGGATGCTTCATAATCATGTAGCATATCATCATCACCAAAATTTTCAAGCACAAAAGTTGAATGAATGGATTTGGAGCTTCTTACCCTAAACAACTTATGTAAATTTATATGTTAGTCTTAAGTTATGAAGTAGAGATGCACTAACGTATTTAAAATACCTTATTCAAATGTGATGTGCATGGTATTGAGATGATGATAATAATATAAAGTATGCTGCTCTTCTGGGCCCTTATTTTTCATGTCAATATAAAGTATCTCTGTCAAAATTTCCACTGCCTCCTTTCAGTGGTCTCTGGTAATACCACAATAAGCCTCATAAAGTAGCATGCAAGGTCTGGGATTCTCCTCCAAGATGTGATCCATAGAAGAAGACCCTTTGTCTGACTCTCGATGCTATTAAATTATGCTAGATCAAACAATGAAAAATTATGGCAAGCATGTGAGTCTTCTTTCTACTCGGCTACAAACTCTGCCGGGTGAACCTCTCTTTGACTAGCATGAAGATGAGGTCTACCCACTGCTATTTTGATAAAGCCCACATGTGTTGCTAGCCGTAACCTCTATGGGGATGCACATTATTTTATTTTAGGATATTTTATTTTGGATGTGCCTTTTATTTATACCATTTACCAAGATTAATGTGTTTAATAAGCTATGTGTAGCACTGACTAATATATAGGCGATGATTGAGTGGCAGATTATGTGTTAATCATGGGTGGAACATATGTTAGACCACTATGAGATATTTTGGAAGATATGTGAACACCTTTTATGGTTTTATGTTTATGCATTAATATTTTGTAAGGCTAAGGCCTCAAACCTTTATACATACCAATTAGTATTTTATACTTTTGGTAGGTGCAAAACTTTTTAATTGTTGCTTACTATATTTTTGTTGAGCTTTTACGCTCAAAAACTCAAAAGCACTTGTGCTTTGTTTTTGGAGTTGTCTTTTTAAAAGTAAGATTTTTCTAATATATATAAATATAGGTGAGTGGCATAAGGGCCACACTCATCCAAGGGAGATTCATCCTAATCTTGTGTCAATGTTGATCTCTTCTCTATTTTCCATCTGTCTTGTTCATTTAATTTTGTTTATTAAGGTTTATGCGTTAATTTGTGCAAGTTTATGTATGCTCTAATTTTTGTACTTGAGAATTAGAATCTCATCTCCAATAGTCTTAAAGGTCGTGATAGTGCTATCAGAGCTTTGGGGACCACTCAAGGAGAAGGATTTTAAAAAAATATATTCAAAAGCAAGGTTTAGGCAAATATTTGAAGCAAAGAAGGCCAAATATTTGATTTTTGGTAAATACTAAAGCTTCAAATAAAGAAAGAATACTTGCACTAGAAGGCCAAAGAATTAGATCAATGTCAAAGAAACTTATTGTGAAGTGGAAGAGTATAAGTACTTTGGAGAAAGGAAGAAGCTCACAAAAAAATTAAAAGGATAAAGAAGGCAAGGGTATGAAAACCTTTGAGCAAAGGATTGAATGATTATGTGATTTTTGTGAACCATTGGATAAAGCTTTAGATCAAGGGCTATGGTTTTATGTCACCTTTCTCCAAAAACCGCCTCTTTGCAAAGCAAAAACCACCCTTCTTCTAAGAAAACCACTTTTTGATTTCTTCACCCTCTCCAAAATCCAACCGTATAGATGAATCTCTTTTATTTTCAAAATTTGCAGAGCTTCTCAACTCAGCAAATCTATAGTGGACTATGTGGAGAGGCTTCTCTAATCCATAAGGATTTTTTAAAAACTCCAAATCCGCTTAGCACTGCCTGTTGCCTGCAATTTCTTTTTTTCTCTCTCTTCTAATTGTGCTAAAACCACCAGCACCTTATTTTTCCTCTTCTCTTTCTTTTCAAATTGCACTGATGAGATACTCTCTCTCTCTCTCTCTCTCTCTCTCTCTCTCTCATATTTGCCCCATCATCGATGACTCCTTTTTTTTTTTCTGATTATGTGGACTTTTCTTTTCCTTCTCTCTATTGTTGTTTGCATTGCCCTCTTGGTGCCTTTTCACTATTGCCGCCTGTTTATTTTTTGGCCTGTCGCCATGGGCAAGGCCTTAATGATTGGTTCCCTTTTTTGGCTAAGGAAAAAAATCATAAGACGTAGTGGGCCGTTTCAGTACATCATGCTTTTTTTAATCATGGCTTTTTGTGGGTGGTTTATTGACCTTTCTTTTTCTATTGGCTAAAAGGGTCGTATAAAGATCACTCTCTTTTTCTAAGCCCAACTAGCCAAAAATGCACGTAGCTATGGAAAATAAGCAAAAAAATGCTATCTTTGGTTAGGAAAATAAGCGAAAAATGTTTGCTGATTATTAGAGGCTTTATAAAGGAGCTAAGATTAAGGTTGGAGGCTTTACAAAGGATGCTAAGATTAAGGTTGGAGGCTTTACAAAGCTCCGCGGCTCTCCACCCACATTTGGGTCGCACATGCTTGTGCCTCTCTCTGTGATGTTATGCCTCCAGCCACACTTGGGGTCTCCTCCTGGCTCTCAATTCCTCTGCTCTCTCTGCGGTCACCCCACGTGGTACATCAGCTGGCACTGGCATAGCTCTCTGGAAGAAATCTGTGAGCTGGGACTATCTCCCCCTAGTCGATCACAAGTTTCTCTTCGATTCTTTAGTTGACCTTGGTATTCTACTTGTTGCTTGGTTGTAACATGAGTTTTTTCCATGTTTCTTATGAGGAACCTAACTTTCTTTAAGTGCCCCAATTTACATATAAATTTAGAGTTTGCTTGTAAATCATTACAACCAAATATCACTACCATTATACCTTGCCAACCTTAAATCATTGATTGATTGATTGGGGGCTCATCAATGCTTGATGTGGATGCTTCATAATCATGTAGCATATCATCATCACCAAAATTTTCAAGCACAAAAGTTGAATGAATGGATTTGGAGCTTCTTACCCTAAACAACTTATGTAAATTTATATGTTAGTCTTAAGTTATGAAGTAGAGATGCACTAACGTATTTAAAATACCTTATTCAAATGTGATGTGCATGGTATTGAGATGATGATAATAATATAAAGTATGCTGCTCTTCTGGGCCCTTATTTTTCATGTCAATATAAAGTATCTCTGTCAAAATTTCCACTGCCTCCTTTCAGTGGTCTCTGGTAATACCACAATAAGCCTCATAAAGTAGCATGCAAGGTCTGGGATTCTCCTCCAAGATGTGATCCATAGAAGAAGACCCTTTGTCTGACTCTCGATGCTATTAAATTATGCTAGATCAAACAATGAAAAATTATGGCAAGCATGTGAGTCTTCTTTCTATTCGGCTACAAACTCTGCCGGGTGAACCTCTCTTTGACTAGCATGAAGATGAGGTCTACCCACTGCTATTTTGATAAAGCCCACATGTGTTGCTAGCCGTAACCTCTATGGGGATGCACATTATTTTATTTTAGGATATTTTATTTTGGATGTGCCTTTTATTTATACCATTTACCAAGATTAATGTGTTTAATAAGCTATGTGCAGCACTGACTAATATATAGGCGATGATTGAGTGGCAGATTATGTGTTAATCATGGGTGGAACATATGTTAGACCACTATGAGATATTTTGGAAGATATGTGAACACCTTTTATGGTTTTATGTTTATGCATTAATATTTTGTAAGGCTAAGGCCTCAAACCTTTATACATACCAATTAGTATTTTATACTTTTGGTAGGTGCAAAACTTTTTAATTGTTGCTTACTATATTTTTGTTGAGCTTTTACGCTCAAAAACTCAAAAGCACTTGTGCTTTGTTTTTGGAGTTGTCTTTTTAAAAGTAAGATTTTTCTAATATATATAAATATAGGTGAGTGGCATAAGGGCCACACTCATCCAAGGGAGATTCATCCTAATCTTGTGTCAATGTTGATCTCTTCTCTATTTTCCATCTGTCTTGTTCATTTAATTTTGTTTATTAAGGTTTATGCGTTAATTTGTGCAAGTTTATGTATGCTCTAATTTTTGTACTTGAGAATTAGAATTTCATCTCCAATAGTCTTAAAGGTCGTGATAGTGCTATCAGAGCTTTGGGGACCACTCAAGGAGAAGGATTTTAAAAAAATATATTCAAAAGCAAGGTTTAGGCAAATATTTGAAGCAAAGAAGGCCAAATATTTGATTTTTGGTAAATACTAAAGCTTCAAATAAAGAAAGAATACTTGCACTAGAAGGCCAAAGAATTAGATCAATGTCAAAGAAACTTATTGTGAAGTGGAAGAGTATAAGTACTTTGGAGAAAGGAAGAAGCTCACAAAAAAATTAAAAGGATAAAGAAGGCAAGGGTATGAAAACCTTTGAGCAAAGGATTGAATGATTATGTGATTTTTGTGAACCATTGGATAAAGCTTTAGATCAAGGGCTATGGTTTTATGTCACCTTTCTCCAAAAACCGCCTCTTTGCAAAGCAAAAACCACCCTTCTTCTAAGAAAACCACTTTTTGATTTCTTCACCCTCTCCAAAATCCAACCGTATAGATGAATCTCTTTTATTTTCAAAATTTGCAGAGCTTCTCAACTCAGCAAATCTATAGTGGACTATGTGGAGAGGCTTCTCTAATCCATAAGGATTTTTTAAAAACTCCAAATCCGCTTAGCACTACCTGTTGCCTGCAATTTCTTTTTTTCTCTCTCTTCTAATTGTGCTAAAACCACCAGCACCTTATTTTTCCTCTTCTCTTTCTTTTCAAATTGCACTGATGAGATACTCTCTCTCTCTCTCTCTCTCTCTCTCTCTCTCTCTCTCTCTCATATTTGCCCCATCATCGATGACTCCTTTTTTTTTTCTGATTATGTGGACTTTTCTTTTCCTTCTCTCTATTGTTGTTTGCATTGCCCTCTTGGTGCCTTTTCACTATTGCCGCCTGTTTATTTTTTGGCCTGTCGCCATGGGCAAGGCCTTAATGATTGGTTCTCTTTTTTGGCTAAGGAAAAAAATCATAAGACGTAGTGGGCCGTTTCAGTACATCATGCTTTTTTTAATCATGGCTTTTTGTGGGTGGTTTATTGACCTTTCTTTTTCTATTGGCTAAAAGGGTCGCATAAAGATCACTCTCTTTTTCTAAGCCCAACTAGCCAAAAATGCACGTAGCTATGGAAAATAAGCAAAAAAATGCTATCTTTGGTTAGGAAAATAAGCGAAAAATGTTTGCTGATTATTAGAGGCTTTATAAAAGAGCTAAGATTAAGGTTGGAGGCTTTACAAAGGATGCTAAGATTAAGGTTGGAGGCTTTACAAAGCTCCGCGGCTCTCCACCCACATTTGGGTCGCACATGCTTGTGCCTCTCTCTGTGATGTTATGCCTCCAGCCACACTTGGGGTCTCCTCCTGGCTCTCAATTCCTCTGCTCTCTCTGCGGTCACCCCACGTGGTACATCAGCTGGCACTGGCATAGCTCTCTGGAAGAAATCTGTGAGCTGGGACTATCTCCCCCTAGTCGATCACAAGTTTCTCTTCGATTCTTTAGTTGACCTTGGTATTCTACTTGTTGCTTGGTTGTAACATGAGTTTTTTCCATGTTTCTTATGAGGAACCTAACTTTCTTTAAGTGCCCCAATTTACATATAAATTTAGAGTTTGCTTGTAAATCATTACAACCAAATATCACTACCATTATACCTTGCCAACCTTAAATCATTGATTGATTGATTGGGGGCTCATCAATGCTTGATGTGGATGCTTCATAATCATGTAGCATATCATCATCACCAAAATTTTCAAGCACAAAAGTTGAATGAATGGATTTGGAGCTTCTTACCCTAAACAACTTATGTAAATTTATATGTTAGTCTTAAGTTATGAAGTAGAGATGCACTAACGTATTTAAAATACCTTATTCAAATGTGATGTGCATGGTATTGAGATGATGATAATAATATAAAGTATGCTGCTCTTCTGGGCCCTTATTTTTCATGTCAATATAAAGTATCTCTGTCAAAATTTCCACTGCCTCCTTTCAGTGGTCTCTGGTAATACCACAATAAGCCTCATAAAGTAGCATGCAAGGTCTGGGATTCTCCTCCAAGATGTGATCCATAGAAGAAGACCCTTTGTCTGACTCTCGATGCTATTAAATTATGCTAGATCAAACAATGAAAAATTATGGCAAGCATGTGAGTCTTCTTTCTACTCGGCTACAAACTCTGCCGGGTGAACCTCTCTTTGACTAGCATGAAGATGAGGTCTACCCACTGCTATTTTGATAAAGCCCACATGTGTTGCTAGCCGTAACCTCTATGGGGATGCACATTATTTTATTTTAGGATATTTTATTTTGGATGTGCCTTTTATTTATACCATTTACCAAGATTAATGTGTTTAATAAGCTATGTGCAGCACTGACTAATATATAGGCGATGATTGAGTGGCAGATTATGTGTTAATCATGGGTGGAACATATGTTAGACCACTATGAGATATTTTGGAAGATATGTGAACACCTTTTATGGTTTTATGTTTATGCATTAATATTTTGTAAGGCTAAGGCCTCAAACCTTTATACATACCAATTAGTATTTTATACTTTTGGTAGGTGCAAAACTTTTTAATTGTTGCTTACTATATTTTTGTTGAGCTTTTACGCTCAAAAACTCAAAAGCACTTGTGCTTTGTTTTTGGAGTTGTCTTTTTAAAAGTAAGATTTTTCTAATATATATAAATATAGGTGAGTGGCATAAGGGCCACACTCATCCAAGGGAGATTCATCCTAATCTTGTGTCAATGTTGATCTCTTCTCTATTTTCCATCTGTCTTGTTCATTTAATTTTGTTTATTAAGGTTTATGCGTTAATTTGTGCAAGTTTATGTATGCTCTAATTTTTGTACTTGAGAATTAGAATCTCATCTCCAATAGTCTTAAAGGTCGTGATAGTGCTATCAGAGCTTTGGGGACCACTCAAGGAGAAGGATTTTAAAAAAATATATTCAAAAGCAAGGTTTAGGCAAATATTTGAAGCAAAGAAGGCCAAATATTTGATTTTTGGTAAATACTAAAGCTTCAAATAAAGAAAGAATACTTGCACTAGAAGGCCAAAGAATTAGATCAATGTCAAAGAAACTTATTGTGAAGTGGAAGAGTATAAGTACTTTGGAGAAAGGAAGAAGCTCACAAAAAAATTAAAAGGATAAAGAAGGCAAGGGTATGAAAACCTTTGAGCAAAGGATTGAATGATTATGTGATTTTTGTGAACCATTGGATAAAGCTTTAGATCAAGGGCTATGGTTTTATGTCACCTTTCTCCAAAAACCGCCTCTTTGCAAAGCAAAAACCACCCTTCTTCTAAGAAAACCACTTTTTGATTTCTTCACCCTCTCCAAAATCCAACCGTATAGATGAATCTCTTTTATTTTCAAAATTTGCAGAGCTTCTCAACTCAGCAAATCTATAGTGGACTATGTGGAGAGGCTTCTCTAATCCATAAGGATTTTTTAAAAACTCCAAATCCGCTTAGCACTGCCTGTTGCCTGCAATTTCTTTTTTTCTCTCTCTTCTAATTGTGCTAAAACCACCAGCACCTTATTTTTCCTCTTCTCTTTCTTTTCAAATTGCACTGATGAGATACTCTCTCTCTCTCTCTCTCTCTCTCTCTCTCTCTCATATTTGCCCCATCATCGATGACTCCTTTTTTTTTTTCTGATTATGTGGACTTTTCTTTTCCTTCTCTCTATTGTTGTTTGCATTGCCCTCTTGGTGCCTTTTCACTATTGCCGCCTGTTTATTTTTTGGCCTGTCGCCATGGGCAAGGCCTTAATGATTGGTTCCCTTTTTTGGCTAAGGAAAAAAATCATAAGACGTAGTGGGCCGTTTCAGTACATCATGCTTTTTTTAATCATGGCTTTTTGTGGGTGGTTTATTGACCTTTCTTTTTCTATTGGCTAAAAGGGTCGCATAAAGATCACTCTCTTTTTCTAAGCCCAACTAGCCAAAAATGCACGTAGCTATGGAAAATAAGCAAAAAAATGCTATCTTTGGTTAGGAAAATAAGCGAAAAATGTTTGCTGATTATTAGAGGCTTTATAAAGGAGCTAAGATTAAGGTTGGAGGCTTTACAAAGGATGCTAAGATTAAGGTTGGAGGCTTTACAAAGCTCCGCGGCTCTCCACCCACATTTGGGTCGCACATGCTTGTGCCTCTCTCTGTGATGTTATGCCTCCAGCCACACTTGGGGTCTCCTCCTGGCTCTCAATTCCTCTGCTCTCTCTGCGGTCACCCCACGTGGTACATCAGCTGGCACTGGCATAGCTCTCTGGAAGAAATCTGTGAGCTGGGACTATCTCCCCCTAGTCGATCACAAGTTTCTCTTCGATTCTTTAGTTGACCTTGGTATTCTACTTGTTGCTTGGTTGTAACATGAGTTTTTTCCATGTTTCTTATGAGGAACCTAACTTTCTTTAAGTGCCCCAATTTACATATAAATTTAGAGTTTGCTTGTAAATCATTACAACCAAATATCACTACCATTATACCTTGCCAACCTTAAATCATTGATTGATTGATTGGGGGCTCATCAATGCTTGATGTGGATGCTTCATAATCATGTAGCATATCATCATCACCAAAATTTTCAAGCACAAAAGTTGAATGAATGGATTTGGAGCTTCTTACCCTAAACAACTTATGTAAATTTATATGTTAGTCTTAAGTTATGAAGTAGAGATGCACTAACGTATTTAAAATACCTTATTCAAATGTGATGTGCATGGTATTGAGATGATGATAATAATATAAAGTATGCTGCTCTTCTGGGCCCTTATTTTTCATGTCAATATAAAGTATCTCTGTCAAAATTTCCACTGCCTCCTTTCAGTGGTCTCTGGTAATACCACAATAAGCCTCATAAAGTAGCATGCAAGGTCTGGGATTCTCCTCCAAGATGTGATCCATAGAAGAAGACCCTTTGTCTGACTCTCGATGCTATTAAATTATGCTAGATCAAACAATGAAAAATTATGGCAAGCATGTGAGTCTTCTTTCTATTCGGCTACAAACTCTGCCGGGTGAACCTCTCTTTGACTAGCATGAAGATGAGGTCTACCCACTGCTATTTTGATAAAGCCCACATGTGTTGCTAGCCGTAACCTCTATGGGGATGCACATTATTTTATTTTAGGATATTTTATTTTGGATGTGCCTTTTATTTATACCATTTACCAAGATTAATGTGTTTAATACGCTATGTGCAGCACTGACTAATATATAGGCGATGATTGAGTGGCAGATTATGTGTTAATCATGGGTGGAACATATGTTAGACCACTATGAGATATTTTGGAAGATATGTGAACACCTTTTATGGTTTTATGTTTATGCATTAATATTTTGTAAGGCTAAGGCCTCAAACCTTTATACATACCAATTAGTATTTTATACTTTTGGTAGGTGCAAAACTTTTTAATTGTTGCTTACTATATTTTTGTTGAGCTTTTACGCTCAAAAACTCAAAAGCACTTGTGCTTTGTTTTTGGAGTTGTCTTTTTAAAAGTAAGATTTTTCTAATATATATAAATATAGGTGAGTGGCATAAGGGCCACACTCATCCAAGGGAGATTCATCCTAATCTTGTGTCAATGTTGATCTCTTCTCTATTTTCCATCTGTCTTGTTCATTTAATTTTGTTTATTAAGGTTTATGCGTTAATTTGTGCAAGTTTATGTATGCTCTAATTTTTGTACTTGAGAATTAAAATTTCATCTTCAATAGTCTTAAAGGTCCTGATAGTGCTATCAGAGCTTTGGGGACCACTCAAGGAGAAGGATTTTAAAAAAATATATTCAAAAGCAAGGTTTAGGCAAATATTTGAAGCAAAGAAGGCCAAATATTTGATTTTTGGTAAATACTAAAGCTTCAAATAAAGAAGAATACTTGCACTAGAAGGCTAAAGAATTAGATCAATGTCAAAGAAACTTATTGTGAAGTGGAAGAGTATAAGTACTTTGGAGAAAGGAAGAAGCTCACAAAAAAATCAAAAGGATAAAGAAGGCAAGGGTATGAAAACCTTTGAGCAAAGGATTGAATGATTATGTGATTTTTGTGAACCATTGGATAAAGCTTTAGATCAAGAGTTATGGTTTTATGTCACCTTTCTCCAAAAACCGCCTCTTTGCAAAGCAAAAACCACCCTTCTTCTAAGAAAACCACTTTTTGATTTCTTCACCCTCTCCAAAATCCAACCGTATAGATGAATCTCTTTTATTTTCAAAATTTGCAGAGCTTCTCAACTCAGCAAATCTATAGTGGACTATGTGGAGAGGCTCTCTAATCCATAAGGATTTTTTAAAAACTCCAAATCCGCTTAGCACTGCCTGTTGCCTGCAATTTCTTTTTTTCTCTCTCTTCTAATTGTGCTAAAACCACCAACACCTTATTTTTCCTCTTCTCTTTCTTTTCAAATTGCACTGATGAGATACTCTCTCTCTCTCTCTCTCTCTCTCTCTCTCTCTCTCTCTCTCTCATATTTGCCCCATCATCGATGACTCCTTTTTTTTTCTGATTATGTGGACTTTTCTTTTCCTTCTCTCTATTGTTGTTTGCATTGCCCTCTTGGTGCCTTTTCACTATTGCCGCCTGTTTATTTTTTGGCCTGTCGCCATGGGCAAGGCCTTAATGATTGGTTCCCTTTTTTGGCTAAGGAAAAAAATCATAAGACGTAGTGGGCCGTTTCAGTACATCATGCTTTTTTTAATCATGGCTTTTTGTGGGTGGTTTATTGACCTTTCTTTTTCTATTGGCTAAAAGGGTCGCATAAAGATCACTCTCTTTTTCTAAGCCCAACTAGCCAAAAATGCACGTAGCTATGGAAAATAAGCAAAAAAATGCTATCTTTGGTTAGGAAAATAAGCGAAAAATGTTTGCTGATTATTAGAGGCTTTATAAAGGAGCTAAGATTAAGGTTGGAGGCTTTACAAAGGATGCTAAGATTAAGGTTGGAGGCTTTACAAAGCTCCGCGGCTCTCCACCCACATTTGGGTCGCACATGCTTGTGCCTCTCTCTGTGATGTTATGCCTCCAGCCACACTTGGGGTCTCCTCCTGGCTCTCAATTCCTCTGCTCTCTCTGCGGTCACCCCACGTGGTACATCAGCTGGCACTGGCATAGCTCTCTGGAAGAAATCTGTGAGCTGGGACTATCTCCCCCTAGTCGATCACAAGTTTCTCTTCGATTCTTTAGTTGACCTTGGTATTCTACTTGTTGCTTGGTTGTAACATGAGTTTTTTCCATGTTTCTTATGAGGAACCTAACTTTCTTTAAGTGCCCCAATTTACATATAAATTTAGAGTTTGCTTGTAAATCATTACAACCAAATATCACTACCATTATACCTTGCCAACCTTAAATCATTGATTGATTGATTGGGGGCTCATCAATGCTTGATGTGGATGCTTCATAATCATGTAGCATATCATCATCACCAAAATTTTCAAGCACAAAAGTTGAATGAATGGATTTGGAGCTTCTTACCCTAAACAACTTATGTAAATTTATATGTTAGTCTTAAGTTATGAAGTAGAGATGCACTAACGTATTTAAAATACCTTATTCAAATGTGATGTGCATGGTATTGAGATGATGATAATAATATAAAGTATGCTGCTCTTTTGGGCCCTTATTTTTCATGTCAATATAAAGTATCTCTGTCAAAATTTCCACTGCCTCCTTTCAGTGGTCTCTGGTAATACCACAATAAGCCTCATAAAGTAGCATGCAAGGTCTGGGATTCTCCTCCAAGATGTGATCCATAGAAGAAGACCCTTTGTCTGACTCTCGATGCTATTAAATTATGCTAGATCAAACAATGAAAAATTATGGCAAGCATGTGAGTCTTCTTTCTACTCGGCTACAAACTCTGCCGGGTGAACCTCTCTTTGACTAGCATGAAGATGAGGTCTACCCACTGCTATTTTGATAAAGCCCACATGTGTTGCTAGCCGTAACCTCTATGGGGATGCACATTATTTTATTTTAGGATATTTTATTTTGGATGTGCCTTTTATTTATACCATTTACCAAGATTAATGTGTTTAATAAGCTATGTGCAGCACTGACTAATATATAGGTGATGATTGAGTGGCAGATTATGTGTTAATCATGGGTGGAACATATGTTAGACCACTATGAGATATTTTGGAAGATATGTGAACACCTTTTATGGTTTTATGTTTATGCATTAATATTTTGTAAGGCTAAGGCCTCAAACCTTTATACATACCAATTAGTATTTTATACTTTTGGTAGGTGCAAAACTTTTTAATTGTTGCTTACTATATTTTTGTTGAGCTTTTACGCTCAAAAACTCAAAAGCACTTGTGCTTTGTTTTTGGAGTTGTCTTTTTAAAAGTAAGATTTTTCTAATATATATAAATATAGGTGAGTGGCATAAGGGCCACACTCATCCAAGGGAGATTCATCCTAATCTTGTGTCAATGTTGATCTCTTCTCTATTTTCCATCTGTCTTGTTCATTTAATTTTGTTTATTAAGGTTTATGCGTTAATTTGTGCAAGTTTATGTATGCTCTAATTTTTGTACTTGAGAATTAAAATTTCATCTTCAATAGTCTTAAAGGTCCTGATAGTGCTATCAGAGCTTTGGGGACCACTCAAGGAGAAGGATTTTAAAAAAATATATTCAAAAGCAAGGTTTAGGCAAATATTTGAAGCAAAGAAGGCCAAATATTTGATTTTTGGTAAATACTAAAGCTTCAAATAAAGAAGAATACTTGCACTAGAAGGCTAAAGAATTAGATCAATGTCAAAGAAACTTATTGTGAAGTGGAAGAGTATAAGTACTTTGGAGAAAGGAAGAAGCTCACAAAAAAATCAAAAGGATAAAGAAGGCAAGGGTATGAAAACCTTTGAGCAAAGGATTGAATGATTATGTGATTTTTGTGAACCATTGGATAAAGCTTTAGATCAAGAGTTATGGTTTTATGTCACCTTTCTCCAAAAACCGCCTCTTTGCAAAGCAAAAACCACCCTTCTTCTAAGAAAACCACTTTTTGATTTCTTCACCCTCTCCAAAATCCAACCGTATAGATGAATCTCTTTTATTTTCAAAATTTGCAGAGCTTCTCAACTCAGCAAATCTATAGTGGACTATGTGGAGAGGCTCTCTAATCCATAAGGATTTTTTAAAACTCCAAATCCGCTTAGCACTGCCTGTTGCCTGCAATTTCTTTTTTTCTCTCTCTTCTAATTGTGCTAAAACCACCAGCACCTTATTTTTCCTCTTCTCTTTCTTTTCAAATTGCACTGATGAGATACTCTCTCTCTCTCTCTCTCTCTCTCTCTCTCTCTCTCTCTCTCTCTCTCTCTCTCTCTCTCTCTCTCTCTCTCTCTCATATTTGCCCCATCATCGATGACTCCTTTTTTTTCTGATTATGTGGACTTTTCTTTTCCTTCTCTCTATTGTTGTTTGCATTGCCCTCTTGGTGCCTTTTCACTATTGCCGCCTGTTTATTTTTTGGCCTGTCGCCATGGGCAAGGCCTTAATGATTGGTTCCCTTTTTTGGCTAAGGAAAAAAATCATAAGACGTAGTGGGCCGGTTCAGTACATCATGCTTTTTTTAATCATGGCTTTTTGTGGGTGGTTTATTGACCTTTCTTTTTCTATTGGCTAAAAGGGTCGCATAAAGATCACTCTCTTTTTTTAAGCCCAACTAGCCAAAAATGCACGTAGCTATGGAAAATAAGCAAAAAAATGCTATCTTTGGTTAGGAAAATAAGCGAAAAATGTTTGCTGATTATTAGAGGCTTTATAAAGGAGCTAAGATTAAGGTTGGAGGCTTTACAAAGGATGCTAAGATTAAGGTTGGAGGCTTTACAAAGCTCCGCGGCTCTCCACCCACATTTGGGTCGCACCTTCTTGTGCCTCTCTCTGTGATGTTATGCCTCCAGCCACACTTGGGGTCTCCTCCTGGCTCTCAATTCCTCTGCTCTCTCTGCGGTCACCCCACGTGGTACATCAGCTGGCACTGGCATAGCTCTCTGGAAGAAATCTGTGAGCTGGGACTATCTCCCCCTAGTCGATCACAAGTTTCTCTTCGATTCTTTAGTTGACCTTGGTATTCTACTTGTTGCTTGGTTGTAACATGAGTTTTTTCCATGTTTCTTATGAGGAACCTAACTTTCTTTAAGTGCCCCAATTTACATATAAATTTAGAGTTTGCTTGTAAATCATTACAACCAAATATCACTACCATTATACCTTGCCAACCTTAAATCATTGATTGATTGATTGGGGGCTCATCAATGCTTGATGTGGATGCTTCATAATCATGTAGCATATCATCATCACCAAAATTTTCAAGCACAAAAGTTGAATGAATGGATTTGGAGCTTCTTACCCTAAACAACTTATGTAAATTTATATGTTAGTCTTAAGTTATGAAGTAGAGATGCACTAACGTATTTAAAATACCTTATTCAAATGTGATGTGCATGGTATTGAGATGATGATAATAATATAAAGTATGCTGCTCTTCTGGGCCCTTATTTTTCATGTCAATATAAAGTATCTCTGTCAAAATTTCCACTGCCTCCTTTCAGTGGTCTCTGGTAATACCACAATAAGCCTCATAAAGTAGCATGCAAGGTCTGGGATTCTCCTCCAAGATGTGATCCATAGAAGAAGACCCTTTGTCTGACTCTCGATGCTATTAAATTATGCTAGATCAAACAATGAAAAATTATGGCAAGCATGTGAGTCTTCTTTCTATTCGGCTACAAACTCTGCCGGGTGAACCTCTCTTTGACTAGCATGAAGATGAGGTCTACCCACTGCTATTTTGATAAAGCCCACATGTGTTGCTAGCCGTAACCTCTATGGGGATGCACATTATTTTATTTTAGGATATTTTATTTTGGATGTGCCTTTTATTTATACCATTTACCAAGATTAATGTGTTTAATAAGCTATGTGCAGCACTGACTAATATATAGGTGATGATTGAGTGGCAGATTATGTGTTAATCATGGGTGGAACATATTAGACCACTATGAGATATTTTGGAAGATATGTGAACACCTTTTATGGTTTTATGTTTATGCATTAATATTTTGTAAGGCTAAGGCCTCAAACCTTTATACATACCAATTAGTATTTATACTTTTGGTAGGTGCAAAACTTTTTAATTGTTGCTTACTATATTTTTGTTGAGCTTTTACGCTCAAAAACTCAAAAGCACTTGTGCTTTGTTTTTGGAGTTGTCTTTTTAAAAGTAAGATTTTTCTAATATATATAAATATAGGTGAGTGGCATAAGGGCCACACTCATCCAAGGGAGATTCATCCTAATCTTGTGTCAATGTTGATCTCTTCTCTATTTTCCATCTGTCTTGTTCATTTAATTTTGTTTATTAAGGTTTATGCGTTAATTTGTGCAAGTTTATGTATGCTCTAATTTTTGTACTTGAGAATTAAAATTTCATCTTCAATAGTCTTAAAGGTCCTGATAGTGCTATCAGAGCTTTGGGGACCACTCAAGGAGAAGGATTTTAAAAAAATATATTCAAAAGCAAGGTTTAGGCAAATATTTGAAGCAAAGAAGGCCAAATATTTGATTTTTAGTAAATACTAAAGCTTCAAATAAAGAAAGAATACTTGCACTAGAAGGCTAAAGAATTAGATCAATGTCAAAGAAACTTATTGTGAAGTGGAAGAGTATAAGTACTTTGGAGAAAGGAAGAAGCTCACAAAAAAATCAAAAGGATAAAGAAGGCAAGGGTATGAAAACCTTTGAGCAAAGGATTGAATGATTATGTGATTTTTGTGAACCATTGGATAAAGCTTTAGATCAAGAGTTATGGTTTTATGTCACCTTTCTCCAAAAACCGCCTCTTTGCAAAGCAAAAACCACCCTTCTTCTAAGAAAACCACTTTTTGATTTCTTCACCCTCTCCAAAATCCAACCGTATAGATGAATCTCTTTTATTTTCAAAATTTGCAGAGCTTCTCAACTCAGCAAATCTATAGTGGACTATGTGGAGAGGCTTCTCTAATCCATAAGGATTTTTAAAAACTCCAAATCCGCTTAGCACTGCCTGTTGCCTGCAATTTCTTTTTTTCTCTCTCTTCTAATTGTGCTAAAACCGCCAACACTTTATTTTTCCTCTTCTCTTTCTTTTCAAATTGCTCTCTCTCTCTCTCTCTCTCTCTCTCTCCTCTCTCTCTCTCTCTCTCTCTCTCTCTCTCTCTCTCTCTCTCATATTTGCCCCATCATCGATGACTCCCTTTTTTTTCTGATTACGTGGACTTTTCTTTTCCTTCTCTCTATTGTTGTTTGCATTGCCCTCTTGGTGCCTTTTCACTATTGCCGCCTGTTTATTTTTTGGCCTGTCGCCATGGGCAAGGCCTTAATGATTGGTTCCCTTTTTGGCTAAGGAAAAAATCGTAAGACGTAGTGGGCCGTTTCAGTACATCGTGCTTTTTTTAATCATGGCTTTTGTGGGTGGTTTATTGACCTTTCTTTTTCTATTGGCTAAAAGGGTCACACAAAGATCACTCTCTTTTTCTGAGCCCAACTAGCCAAAAAATACACGTAGATATGGAAAATAAGCAAAAAATGCTATCTTTGGTTAGGAAAATAAGCGAAAAATGTTCGCTTATTATTAGAGGCTTTATAAAGGAGGCTAAGATTAAGGTTGGAGGCTTTACAAAGGATGCTAAGATTAAGGTTGGAGGCTTTACAAAGCTCCGCGGCTCTCCACCCACATTTGGGTCGCACACGCTTGTGCCTCTCTCTGTGATGTTATGCCTCCAGCCACACTTGGGGTCCGAGGCCTCCATCAAAACTGATGTAGTGAAGAGTGCTCCTCAAACAATCCTGCATATCTCTGACCCGCCGCTGGTGGGCTCTACATCTACATACAAAGTGATCCTCAGTCTCCACCTCCGCGCGGCACAATCTGCATATCCGCTCAGCTCTAGGAACCCGTGCTGCTCTCCCAGCCTCTATCTCTAGTTGATGTGATGAGACTCGTAAGCTGTCCAAGAGCAATGCGAGAGCTGTGTGGCATGTATACATCCATGTACCACGGCCGATGTATAAACCCATCCCCTAATAAAGTGGTCTCTGTAATACAACATCTTCGGTGGTAGTGGGCTCTCTGGTGCTGTCCATGTCTCATGTATGTATTGCTGCCATATGTCCTTTCTCATCACTCTGTTCCTCTCATTGAGAGAGAGGTAACCCCGT
This sequence comes from Cibotium barometz, assembly GCF_041138505.1. Classification (NCBI taxonomy): domain Eukaryota; kingdom Viridiplantae; phylum Streptophyta; class Polypodiopsida; order Cyatheales; family Cibotiaceae; genus Cibotium; species Cibotium barometz. Next base: position 3,829,257 of record NC_141079.1, read on the forward strand.
GGAGCAGACTGATCATACTGAAAAGGTGGCAATCGCTTAATGTCTATCCCATGATGTGAGAACCACTGTAGCATCTATGCATACCAAGATCCAGTGTGTCCAGCCTCGGCCAGCTGTCTGGATGCCTCAAAAGCTTGGCGGGATAATCTCTCTGTGGGCATCTCCCTCATCCTGTATATAAAGGAGATCGTCTGGAACAATGCCTCCACTGCCATAGGTGGTGCAGCAAACTCAGCTCGAACAATGTCATGCGGGACGGATGGTTTGCTGCGTATCATCCTCGAGAGCATCAAGATCTTTGGTCTCTCTAGCTGTACCCATGTGGAGGCTGCAAGCCCTGGTGCCCAAACCGCTGCTGCATACATCAAGGCTGGTGTCACTAATGTATTAAAGAGCCACCCCATCGTGCGAGGTTCCTGAAAATGTGCCTGATGACACTGACGCCGCTCAAGGCCAGCAAGAGCTGCATACCCTCGGGTCACTCTGTCTCGGACTGCCTGAGCCATGGAGAAGCGTCCAGCTGAGCTACTAGTAAATGTGATGCCAAGGTAAACATAAGAGCTCACCACCTCGACCCGCCCTGCTGCTAATGTGAGAGTAGTGTGGCTCCTGACTGCGGGTGAGGTGTGGAAGATCATAACCTTGGTTTTCCCAAGGTTCACTGTGAGACCCTACTGTGCGCAAAAGTCACCAAGAGCCACAAGGTGTCTTTGAAGCCCAACCTGCGTGTCGGATACCAAGACGATGTCATCAACAGAAAGCATAACATGGATAGTAATACCTGATAGCTCAACCCCAGAGCCTCCTCCCTGTGTGATGTAATCGACCACCTCATCAATATAGAGCCCAAAGAGCGTGGGGGAGAGCGGGCAACCCTGCTTCACACCAATGGTGCTAGCAACTGTGTCGGACAAGCCTCCTGGGCATCGGACTCTCCTAAAGACATGCTCATATAGCCTGTATATGCCACACATCATGTCTGAAGGTATGCCTAGTGTCTGTAGTCACCGAAAGAGGCGCTCTCTAGGCACAGTATCAAATAACTTGCGGAAATCCACAAAGCAACAATAGGGCCGTTCCCTCCGTGCCTTGGCCTGATCAATCAGGCACCTCAATGTAAAAATGTGGTCGATGGTCGAGAAGGCTCGAGGGAAGCCTGCCTGGCCTGCTGCTCTCAATCCCCCAACCTCTGCATGAGTGCTCAGCTCTGCCTCCAAAACTGCCTCGTATAGTTTGGCCAATGTATGGCTTATCATGATGGTCCTGTAGTTCTCGGGGTCTAGTACATCTCCCGCTTTATGGATCGGCACAATAGTGTGCATCGTCCACTCAACCGGAAACCCCTCTGACAGAGCTCTGTTGAAGAGATGAGCAAGAAATGGTGCCAATGTATCAATAGCATAGATGAGATGCTCTCCCTATAATCCTGCATGATCTGTCGCTCGTCTATGTTGGAGTCGGCATATGGCCCTCCTAACCATAGGTGGGGTGAAGAAGGTGGAGACTGTGGAGCATGTCTCTGTGGGCTATGGTATAGGGGCTGTGCAGGCACATCATAAAGTCTCTCTGCATATGTCTGCCAGGTCCGAGGATCGATAATAGGTGTGGGAGGATGGGGCTCTCTGAGTCTCCTCAGCAGCAGCATCTCTGCTCATGAGCATGTGATATGTGTCCCAGTACTGAGCCTCCTCATAAGCTCGCCTCAGTGGAAAATAGTGCGTGGTGGCTGTATGATGGGTGGGTGGGTCTCCAGTAAGCTCCTGAAAGTGAGGGATAGGTATGTATGATCCGCCCTAATGGGGCATGGTGGTACGGTGAAGTGAGACACCATATCTGCTGCCTCCTGGGATCCCATCACATAGTCCACTGTACTACTGCCGCCTCCCACTGGAAAGCAAGTCAACCCACCTGAATCTGGCCACACTGAGTCATCCCGTTATAAATAACGAGATGGTGTTGGACCCCAAGCTCTAGCAAATGTTGCCCATATCCAGTGCTGTCAGCTCCTCCGTCAGAGCGGAGATCCGAGTGGTCCCTGTATCCTCTGTAGCTAGTGGCTCTAGTCTCAAGGGACCCTCAAAGTCATAGATCTCGCACTGTCTGCTTTGAGTCCGTGCATTGAAGTCCCCCATCAAGAAGACTTCTCCAAGTGTCGAATAGTGTGAGATCTCCTCAGATAAGACAGAGTATGGAGACTCACTAGCCTCTCCTCCACTCGGCTCCTCGGTGGTGGCAAACCATGACCCCTTCGGAGGAAAGTAGCAAAGGGTGATATAAATCCATATGGTCTCCGAGAGGCATAAGCTAATCCACATGTATCTCGCCTCCGAGTCTCGTGCTACGACTCGAACATGCTCATGTAATCCATGTCTGAAAAGCAGTGCAATACCTCCTGAACCTCGGGAGGTGGCCTATCTCATCCCCTGTTGGTGAGCTGACTCCCACTGATAACCCTCAACCCGTGGTAAGCCCCTCTCTGGGCTCTCATGTGTCTCTGTCATCAAGATGATATCCCGGCCCTCCATCACCTCCTCAAGTCTCCCTGGATGTGTCCATAGGACTCCATTACATTTCCAGACTGCTATGTGTATCTCCTTTGTCTTCATGTTGTTTCCTCCGTGTCTCATAGGCCAGATGGCATTATTCGACCCTCTTCCCATCAATGTAGATGTGACCATCCCTATAATGTGCCTTCTCCCTTCTTTGCATGCCGCCTTGATCTTCGGCATGCATAATCTTATGTGCTCCAGCTGCATCCATGTGAGGTCATCATCGAAGTAGATGGGGTCCCCTGGCAAGCTCCTCAAGATAGCCCGTCTTCTCATAAAGCTCATCCTACTCTCCTCGTCCTGGAACTGTAGCACTAAGGCCTTGCCTTTGGTGGAGTCCTTTGGGGTTGTCCTCCATACTCTAGTGAATGGGAGCGGCTCATCCTCCTTTAGTCCCAGCTTGGTACATAGGTTCTGCCCGTCAATCTCGCGGGCATGGAGACAGTGCTCTCTGGTATCCTGTGACTCGGATGTTGAGGCACCGGATCCGTCGTATCTTCTCTTCATCAAGAGTAGACTACATCGTGTGTACATCTTCTTGTACCTCCTTCTTGATGTTCTTCTTCATCACTTGTACATCTTCTTGCACCTCCTTTTTGATGTTCTTCTTCATCACTTCTACCCATCCTTTGTGGGCCGCCTCCATTTTCCCCTCGATTGTGTGGGTGAGGGTTTTGGTGATCTCTTCTTTGATTGCCTCTTTGTCCACCTCAAGAGTCTCTCCTTCCTCTCGTGGACGATCGCGTAAGGATGCCACTTCGTCCTTTAAAAGGTTGATTTCCTCCTGCATGGCGAGCTTTTCCTTCTCCCACTCCTCTTGCATGGTAAGCTTCTCTTCCTTCCATATTTTCGCTTCGGCCTCCAGCTTCCCCATGCACGTCAATAAGTCCTTCTTGATGGCAGTGAGGGTGCTGTCCAATGTCTTCTTCTGGTCCTTGATAAGATCCCTAATAAGGATATAATCAAGTTGGCTGATTTTGTCATCTACAGACCCTCCCATTGTAGAGGGAGGGAATGTTTGAAAGGAGCAGGTAGATATGTGGGAGAGAAAGAGAAGAAATGGATGAAATAGGGTGGGGGGTTCAAGGACCCCATTAGGGCCCAGGGATGGTGATCAGGGTTCACAGGCAGGGAAAGGGGGAGGATGAAGGAAGGGAGAGAGGGAAAGAAGGAGAGAGAGAGAGAGAGAGAGAGAGAGAGAGAGAGAGAGAGAGAGAGAGAGAGAGAGATGGAGAGATGGAGGGTCAAAAGGCGGGGTGCAGGCAGGCAAGAAGGTGCACAGGCGAGGAGGAGGGGAGGGAGAGATGTGCAGGAGAGAGAAACGGGGGGGAGGGCAGAGAGAGAGAGCAAAGGGCAGGCAACGTGGGGGACGCAGGCAGGCAGCAGGAGGGAGGGGCGCAGGCAGGCAGCAGGAGGGAGGGGCGAAGGGCAGGCAGCGGGAGGGAGAGCGAAGGGGGGGGGGGCAGGTGGGCAGCGGGAGAGAGAGCGAAGGCAGCGGGAGGGGGGAGCACAGCAGGGGGAGGGGGGGGGAGAGAGAGAGAGAGAGAGAGAGAGAGAGAGAGAGAGAGAGAGAGAGAGAGAGAGAGAGAGAGAGAGAGAGAGAGAGAGAGAGAGAGAGAGGGGAGGGGCGGCGGAAGCGAACACAGGGAGAGAGGGGGGGCGTCGAGCAAGGGCGAACACCGAGGGAGAGAGGCGGGCAAACAGCAAAGAGAGAGAGAGAGAGAGAGAGAGAGAGAGAGAGAGAGAGAGAGAGAGAGAGAGAGAGAGAGAGAGAGAGAGAGAGAGAGAGAGAGAGGGGGGGGGGGGGGGGGGGGAGGGGCGGCGGAAGCGAAGAAAGGGAGAGAGGGGGTTGTCGAGTAGCGGCGAACAGCGAGGGGGGCACATGGACGGGCCAGCGAGAGGGGGGGCGACGAGCAGGGGCGAAACAGCGAGGGGGGCGAGAGAGAGAGAGAGAGAGAGAGAGAGAGAGAGAGAGTGCGCAGAGTTTCGGCAGCTTTTTAGATGGATTTTTAGATCGATTTTTTTTTTTGTTTCTTGCATAATGACGCGTTCGTGTTGCTGAGGCCTTGGTGCCTATGATGCTTTTAATTCAGTGGCTATGATGCTGTCAATTTACTGTTGCTACTCATTTCACTCAAAGTGAGAGAGAGAGAGAGAGAGAGAGAGAGAGAGAGAGAGAGAGAGAGAGAGAGAGAGAGAGAGAGAGAGAGAGCAGAGTTTATTACATGGATTTTTAGATCGATTTTTTTTTATTTTTGAATATTTTTAGCTGTGCTTAGCCATCAATACCATCTATAAATTTCTCGTTGTTTATAAATTACGGAATGAATAATATGAGCTAGATGTAAAGTGTGTTTCAGGAGCAGCTAGCAATTTTATTTTTAGAAAATAGGATATATATTTAATGTCAAATTAAAAAACACAATTTTATAAAAAATAGAGATAAATCTTTAAGGTTTTTATTTAAATAGAAAATCTAAAACACAATGCCTAGCTCTTCTTCTCTTGTAATGCACAACACACGAGTGCTCTCTTCTTATCTTATACCGTCCATCACGCGGGCGCCTCTTGCGAATAAAAATTTTTTCGAATATCTTTCTAGATATTTCATGCAAATTTGTTGGATCGTTGTCCATCACCTTCACTCTCAGCAGTCGGTTTTAATTATTTTTTTCGATCTAATGTTTCTTTTTATTCTAGTGTAATGTTGTTTTTTATGGAGTAATGTTGTTTTTTTATGTGGCAAAGAAGTTTTGAATGAGACCGTGTGTGTGAGTAAATGTAGAGAGTGGGCGCAGATTTTTGTGGTTGACTGATTTAATTAGTGAATGTGTGATTTTATCTGTGATTTCTAAAGTCGATTTGTAAATCTGAGGGTAAGGATCATTAATATTAATATTATCTCTTTCATTTTGTAAAGAAATTAAAGGACATGTGCCCAACTACTATATAAAGAAGTGTCTCATGCTTGTGGGTATTTTTCCTGTTCAAACAAGCATGGAGCTCTCAAACCATGGATTGTGACAATGGTAAAATTTACTTAGCCTTAAAAACATATTTTAATCTTAGACTATTATGTAAAAAAGCTAGCTTTTTTTTCTTTATTTAGAAAACCGTTATGCCACTTCTTCTTCCAAAGCTATTGAGCAGGATGAACAGGGTGTGTATTCTCCCTCGACATTATTAGCTTGTGAATGGTGTCTGAACTCTGATTGTGTGTGCTTGGAGATCCCCATCTTTCTTGTCCATAAATTGAAGGAATTGTTTTGCAAAAGCTCTCAGCCGGAAGAGAGAGTTCAATAGTCTAAGCAAATAGGGAACTATTTGCTGATAAAGGAAAGAAAGGTAAAGCCTCTTTCTCCTCACTCTCACATAATCCTTATAAAACCGAATGATGATTTATACTTTGTGTCTGCAGTGTACAAAGCTAATGAGGAGCTAAGTAAACCAAAGTTGATCTCAATTATTCCTCACACCTCTGTCCAATCTTCTCTATCTCTTCCATTGCTTCATATCTCACAAACTACCAATAGCCAGCCTTCGCTTTTGAGGGTAGGGTGCTAAATGTTTATGGTACATTTAAGGCAACGAAAGATTATAAGAAGTACTTAAAAGCGGATCTCGCTGATAGGGAGGGCTTTAGCACTATAACCTTAGTGATTAGCAAAGGTTTATTCAGAAATTTGTGGACAAAATAGAAGAAAATGCATGTATATGCATAGAAGGTGCAAATGTTATTCCTAAAAATTCCAATGATGGAGGGAGTTCTACTTTTTCTTTGTGTGTTAACGCTACTACTTTTATAATCAAGGTTGAGCCTGTTGAAGTATCTTTAGTATTTGTGCCTGAAATACAAATTCGTAACTATTTTCTTAAAGCCCGAAGTGATCCTAGCTTGAAAGCTACCATTGGCTTTGTTGTCATTCAAATTGATAAAGTTCAAAAGAGTAGAGGTGTTGGTAACTTCAAGCAATTAACCATTGCAGATGGTTCAACCTCAATGGATTTGGCAATTTTAAGTCTCTTCAATGCTTAATTTCTCCATGGTTTTTTTTGTAAATGCATCACAAGAAGCTTGCATTGTAGCTTACCTTCGTGAACAAAAGGAAAAAAATTTACCATCAAATGGTTGACCAGTTTCAAAGAGGTGAAATTGTCATGTTTGTCGCTTAAACATTGGCATTTGGAAAGGAGTTGCCTAACACTCTCTCTATCTTGGGGACATCACATTATTGACACCTATTTTTGGAGATAAACGCAAACGCAAGTTTGAGGCTGCCTTTCATGTTCAAATATCCAAGATGGGATATGGCAAAGAGGTAAAAGTGAGTGCTTAAATACATGGAATGAAAATTGTATGTGTATATATCTTACTTTGTGTTTTCATCAGGTTTTTGGAGCTTTGGAGATAAAAAACTTCAATGGAGTTTTCATTTTAAATAAGTGTGCAATCTGCAAACAAATAAAGGTAAACAAGCTCTCGGATGGTGGCTATTGCTTTGAATGGTGGAAAAGCTGTGGAAATTTCTGAAGTGGCTTCTCTTCAAGCTCGAATTGTTGCACCTAGTGGACTAGCTACTGATGTGACCTTGATTGGTGAGAGTGTTGATAAAGTGCTTAGGCTTGAAGACTCTCTTATGAATCTTTACCAAAAAAATGTTATTCTAACTAGGGTGCTACTCTTTGAAATTACTCAAGTGGGTTCATTTTTGGTTGACAATCAAGGTTGTGTAATTGGTTTTAGCCCAACTCCTTCTACATCCTAGATACCTTGAAATACAATCTTTTTAGTCCATAGCTATCTATCACCATTGTACTATCCTAGTGGCATAATCACCTCTTTACTTTTTGTACTTCCCAAAGGGATGATTGTGAAATAGACTTGTTTTTTTTACAACTTATATCTACTGATTTTCACTTTTACTCAAAGTTTCCATTGAACACGTGTCTTTTCAATGCGTTTCACTTTATGGTGCAGTCAAGATTGTGTCTTGAATAGTTCAAAAGCCTTGTGGTCCAATGATCGTCTCAAGCTTATGTGGAGAAGGATTTGACTATTTTTTCAACACTCTCTTATTTGTTGCATTGCGAAACAATGGAAATTTTTCCATTTTTATTATCTCAAATTCATTCACTAGTGCACACAATGATAAATTCTTTGGCTCTAGTATAATGAGTGTCTTGGAAGTATTTGCATGTAGCTTTAAAGTAAGCTTGCACATAGCCTTATACTTTTCTGTGCATAGTGAGCCAAAGTTGATCAATTTGGGCAAAAAAAAAAAAAAAAAAGGCAATGTACCACTTGCTACTTCTTCAATTGCATGATAAAATTTATAGATTTGCTAGAGTGAAAGAAAATAAAGATAAATGAAAACGAATTCTATGGTCAAAGGAGGAAGAAGACTTACTTGTATGTTTGATCATTTGCCAGCATTGAAAAGACTGCAAATGCGATATCTAACATTTTCTTGGAAATGTATCCCTCTTCATTGCATAGCTTAAGCTCTATTGCAAATAAAGTTTACAAGCTAAAGGCAAAGCTACCTCAACTTGTTTGCATGGAAATGAAGCATTCCCTTAAAACCTATTTACAAGCCATACAAGATACACCCTCACATAAATGTGCTTCTTGTTTTCACCTCATGTTTGCCAAATAACTTCTCTATGCACCCTTCATCTCTATGTTGGTCGAAAGCATGATGAATGGTCACTCTAGTAAAGAATCATTGAGAATTTGCAAATCTGTGCAGAGAGCTTGAAGAAGAATACAATCTCTTCTTTTGCTTCACTTGTTGCGACTCAAGGCTTCAATACATCTATTGAAAGTGTCAAAAACTTGGATCAAATTGAGGCACATTTGATATCGATTAGAATACCTTTTGTGCAGATTCGTGAGCTCACACACAATGGGAAACTTGGCTTGTGTGGCATAATAGTTAATGTGATCGATCTAGAGAGAGATCAATATGTCCTTCCACATTGTCTTGAGTTTGAAGCATCCATATTGGTTGGAATAAAGAGAAAGTTGTCCTACAATCATTCATACATGAGTGGCTATGTTCGCCCTCTTAGAACAATGTCAACCTTGAATGCATTACTCCCTACACCTCTTTATCGTGCGAACAACATTTCTCTCAACAATAATTGGTTGGCACAGATAATAGCCCTTCAATGAAGTCTTGAAAATAACTAACTTTACAATGATGAGTACATCGATGGAAAGGATGACAAGCCCTTTTTTGATTACCTTGTCCATGGACTCTACTCTTCGCATCAAGTGGTAGATATGAATGACTCACTGATTCACGTTGCACCATGTGAAGGCTTTCCCCCTTTAAGTCTATTCAAGGATACACATTGTGAAGAACTATGCTTCCCAACATTGTTCTTTGGCCAAGAAAGAAAATACCATCAGTACACAATGAAAAACTACCAACTGATAGCAAAATGGGTGTTGACACATAGTGATGGATGGTTTGCTTTAAATATTGAAAATTTATTCTTCGAAACTGTGAAAATCATGGTCAACAAATCAATTTGGGTTCGGCTACGCAAAGCCAAATTGAAAAGTTCTAGCCGCACAACAAGAGATGTCATTCGTGACACCAATATAGAGCAAATTTTAGCCTCTAAGAAAGGCTATAGAGACTTTTAGACATTGTGTACTTCTCTTGACTTCAAAGAGAAGCTCAAGAAAAATCTTTTTGTGATGATTTGACAACTAGGCCCTCCCACTTTCTTCGCGACTTTTTCTACAATCGAGAGACTATGGGGAGATCTGATTGATTCTCTGCAAGCTTTGAACCCAATCGAGAAGGCACTTGATGGCATACAAACGACGACTCATCCGATTTGATCCCATTACATGTGCAGGTTACTATGTGCATCGCTTCGAAGCAATGAAATAACTCTTGGCATCTGAAGAAACCATTATAGGTAGACTCCAAGATTACTTCTTTATCATAGAATTTCAAAGCAGGGGAAGCCAACATGATCATGGCCTGCTATGGATTGAAAATGCTCCAATTTTAGATGACACAGACCAAGCCATTGCACTTTTTGTTGACAAATACATAAGCACAAACTCTGATAACCTTCTAGAGAACCTTCGTGAGGCACAAAATCATCGCCATACAAAAACATGCATGAAAACCAAAAAAAGACATGCAGATTTGGCTTCCCTAGGATTCCTATGGGATTAACAATCTTGCTACGACCGCTCCAACAACTTCAAACAATTCACAACTACCAAAAACAACAAGACAAAGGCTTAAACTAGCCTTGAAGAATGCAACACCCTACCAAAATTCATTCACAAATTGGTTGTAATGCTTGCAAATAACTGAACTAGAATACCTTTTCTACAGTCGCAACACAATAAGAATGCCGACATTTTTTTCGCAGCGAAGGCTGCAAAACATAAACACAAATAATTTCAAAAAGAATCTATATGAACTATGGTTTGCCAACATATACATTGATTTTTTTCTCAATGCGCATGGTGTGGCAAGCTATTACACTTCATGTATGACAAAAGTAGACACCACATTGACTAGAACCATCAAGTAAGAATTCCAATGGTGTGTTAAGAACAATACCAGCAGTGTTGAGTGACTTCACAAAATTGGCACTGCAATCTTAAAACACAGCAACTAAGCTCGTAACAATTTGTGTGTGTGGCCTTGTCACTGCCTCTCAACACTTCTTCTAGGCAATGTATCTTTGTTAACACAGCCCTGATAGAGGAATGCACATTGTTGCTAAAACGACGATGATCCCTGGAATGTTTACCTGAGAATAGCACTGAAACATGTTTCTTTGACTCAATTCAAAAGTACACTAGACGACCTGCACATCTCTCCAACATATGCCTTGCGGATTTCCTAGAACTCTTTGACACAACCGGAAAAACACACAAAATATGAAAGAAACCAAGAATACTATGGTACATAAACTATAACAAGGAAAAAGACCCTGAGAATCACTAGTGAGAACAATGCTTGCTTTTCCTTCCATTCCAAAATAATGAGCTCTCAAGCTTGGACGGTTATGGGTCTTTCATGATGTCTACACCTCAAATGTTGATATTATTCTCATAAACATGCAAAAGTATAGCACGCCATCAACAATATAAGATGAGAATGAATGCAACAGGTCTTGCTCAAAAGCATCGAGCTCAAATTCTAAAAATCTTGGCGGCATAGAAAATTCTAAAAATCCTGGCGGCATAGAAAATGAAAGAGAGCACTATGACATTGCACTTGATATTTTGAACAAAAAACCCAAAAAAAAGGACCTTAGAGCCCCAAAAACCTACATCTTCATGCCCAATGCAACTTTTTGTGAACAGCTCCAAAAACTAAATGATGAGCAACAATTAATCTTCAATGATGTTATGCTCCGAAAGAGGTTGCAACCAACAAAATCCCTCAATCTTTTCTTGACTGGTGGAGGAGGCACATGAAAGACATTCACACTATTGCTCGTTGTACAAGGCCTCTTTTTACGACATTACAGTTAGTCTAATTAGGACTATGTTGAGTCTCCAATAGCCCTGCTTATGACCTACATGGGAAAAGCTACATTCAACATAGGTGGAACAACAATCCATTTAGCATTGCACTTACCATTACTCACAAATACACCTACAAGTCTATCCACAGAAAAACTAGATATCTTATCCACACATTACAAGAATCTCAATCTAGTTGTATTTGATAAGATTTCCCTCATTGGATCCCGAACTCTCAGCCTTTCTGATAGTCGATTGCGTTGTATCAAGCACGTGCATGATAAACCATTTGGTGGCATTTATGTCATTATGTGTGGTGATCTTTTTGAAGCAATTCTTGTTCGTGATTCATGGATCTTCAAGCCATAATCACAATTGCTAGAAGCAATCACACCCACATATTGCCAAACAACACCAAGGTGCTACGAGCTAAAAACCACTATGAGACAATGTGATACAACCTTCATATACATTCTCAATAGAATAAGAATAGGCACCACTTATACCCACATGCAATACCCTGTACATGGACACCATTGCATATGGTTGCAAAAGAATTCCATATAGGTAAAAATGTTTTGAATACAGTCACAAGAAAGTAATTCCCAATATAGCTTGCATCAGCAAGGACGATACATAGGTCTCAAGCGCTCACGATGGAAATCTTGGCATTTAGTCCCAAAAAAAAAACCGTGGCCATGAATTAGTATACACAACTCTCTCAAGAATCAAAGAGCCAAAGAACTTATTCTTGCTAGAACCCATACAATCCACACACATAAAGATTGATGAGAGCGTCCAACTAGAGACTCATCATTTGCAAGCTAAAAGAAGATGGGAAAGCTTCCAGAATCAATTGGAACTTTACAAACACTCACACACAATCATCCAATCCTTAAACATAATCTCCTTAAGACAACACAAAGACAACATACTTTGCGACAAATCGTTGATGTCGTCACACATTCTATGCTTCCAAGAAACAAGATTGCATGCAGGTGAAAGCATCAAGCTTGGAAATTTCAATGTCATCACCTCAACCAATGGCCATAGTCTTGCAATTTATTACGATCCAATTTTGAAAGTGCAATCATCCCATAGTAGCCAGGAACAAGACAACATCATGACACTTTCTACTCATTTCATTGACCGCACCAACAATCACTTCCAAATAGCAGATCACCAACGTCATCTCCTTGTGCTTTTCATCAACTACTACAAGTCATTCTCCAACAATTTAGCACACAACACCAAATTGTTCTTATCGGAGATTTTAACATTGACACACTAAAGCAAACAAAAACATATGCATCTCTCACATCTTTCTTGGCTGCTCACAACATATCACAATACATACATCACATTACCAACCACATTGCACCAATCAACTACAGATCACATATGGACAAATAATAAGAGCATCAATGCAAAATTTGGAACCAACTACCGTTACTGGTCGGATCATTCAATTCTCCACATGGTCACACCAAACAAATTAGCACCCTCCTTGTAAACTTCATCCTGTTACACTCGATTCAACCTACCATTCGTTGCCCCCTACAACTTCCCACCCCCCCTCCCCCTTCACCAATCCTTATGAGCCTACCCATCACCCTCCAACAATCCTACAAAAAACACAATCTAGCCAATCACTCAGCCACCTCAATCTCAAACTTTACATCACAATCCTTTTTCCAATCCCATCCACCATACCATGTAACTTGCCTTGTAAAAACTCCTATTCTAATATAATCTCATTTTTCTTTCATCCATTTCCAAAACATTGTTTGCTTTATTTTACATATTATCCCTTACATTCAGTACAAAAGGCAGGCCATCTTAAATTCTTTAAGTTATTTCTCTCTCTCTTGCTTGAAAATCTTCAGTCTCTTGGATTTTAGCATAAGACAATAAGACAATCCAAGGACTAAAGATTTTGGCATACAACCCGAATGAAGTAAGGAATTTTTTATAATTTGAGACTATGGACACAAGTACGTGTGGGATTTATTGACACAATAGGTACTGGACCCCATCTTCATGCCAATCAAATAGAGGTTCACCCCCAATAGAGTTTGTAGAAGAATAGAAAAAAAACTCACATGCTTGCTACACTTTCCATTGTTTAATCTAGCACAATTTGACAACATCATGAATCCTCAATCACAAGATTTTCATGAGATTAACATAGTCACATATATGATTTCTTACAGTTATAGGCGTTTGAAGAAAGATCGCCCAATGGAGACATGAGCTTTTTGAAGCTTGTAAGGTTTGGAAGCTTTAATAGCTTTTAATGAATAAATGTTTTTAACATATAAAGGTCAAAGCTTTTTAAATATAAAGCTTAAAATCTTTTGTTTTGTTGAGTTTTTTTTATAAAATATATAAGCTTTAGAACTTGTAATAGTTTTAAAGCTTTTGAGTTTTAGGGTTGAAAAAAAACTTTTGAGTGGAAAATTTTAACCCACCTATTTTCGAAAATAACATAGGTGTTATGTAAGCTTTGATATTAAAGCTTATGAAGTTTAAGGGTGTAAAGCTTTTGAAGCTTTAAAATGTACATATAGCCTTTTTTATTAGAAAAAGAAAAAAAAATCTTGTAATATTTATAGTTTCAAAAAAGCTTATAAGAAGCCTTGAAACTTTTAAATAACAAAGCTTTAAGCTTTAACAATCCTCGTGTCTCCATTGGGTGCTCTGTCATGCCTATAACTGCAAGCAATCATATATGTGACTATTTTAATCTTAATAAAATCTTGGTCCAGTACCTATTGTGTCGACAAAGCCCACATGTACTTGTGTCCATAGTCTCAAATTATTAAAAATTCCTTACTTCATTCGGGTTGTATGCCAAAATCTTCAATTCTTGGATTGTCTTATGTTGCTATCTTGAAGTACCCTCCTCGTGTCTCCATTGGTGGGGTGCTCTTTCTTCAAATGCCTATAACTATAAGCAATCATATATGTGATTATTTTAATCTCAAGAAAATCTTGTAATTGAGGATTCATGAGCTTTACCATGTTCTCCCACAAGGTTCCTTACCCCGCCGCTGTCGATATTAGTTCATCCCACTTTGGCATAGGTGCCATGATTGGGATATGGTGCGTGTACGGGAGATTACATGGACTTGTACCATAAGCCTTGGGAAATAATCTTGTTGTTAGATTGAAGGATATTACCTACACTAGCACTTTAAAAAATAGTTTAGGCTACAACATTGTGTTCCCAAATTTGATAAGATCTTTATAATCTGTAAATAGAGAGCTGTCCCAAAACATCTTCATTAACATAATTTGCAGGTAAGGTAGTACCTCATGGTGTTACCTTAGTGTAGCTATATGGGTCGGCTTTCATGCTAGAGATTCCTTGGGGGTGAGGGTATCAGTGGAAAGAATAAGAAGCTCAAAACATCTTCATTAACATAATCTACAGGTAAGGTAGTAGGTCATGGTGCTACCTTAGTGTAGCTACTTGAGTCGGCTTCGGTGCTGGTGACTCCTAGAGGGTCAGAGTATCAATGGGAAAGTTAAAGTGGAAAGAAGAAGAAGCTACATAAGTAGGTGGCCCAGTGTTAGTCATGTCAAGGGTGGTCTCATGAGAGGGGAGGAGTTTGGAGGAGTTTGGAGTATCAATGGGAAAGTTAAAGTGGAAAGAAGAAGAAGCTACATAAGTAGGTGGCCCAGCGTTAGTCATGTCAAGGGCGGTCTCATGAGAGGGGAGGAGTTTGGAGGTGAGAGGCCTATAAAGGGGATATATATAGTTGTATGCATTCTCTCCCTCCCTTTCTTTGTCAGATGATATGGGTGGATAATAAGGCTTAGTGCTATAATGATGAGCATATCAAGATCCAATTGATCTTCTTATGTTATGATAGTGGGGTATTCAGTATTGTCAATAGCAAAATCATAAACAACAAAAACTAAAATCTGTTCTAAATGTTTATAGATTTTTTTATAGAGTTTTGGTATTCTATAGGGGTGATAAAGAGTGATCTCATGTAAGCATAAATATTTATGGGTGTCATAGACTTCTAGCTAGCCCTAAGTTTGAAACCAAGTAAAGGAGTTAGTAAGGGTCTCAAAATTTATAGCGGAAGGTTAGAGGGCATAAATAATTCAAGCAAGTACTCTCGCTCATCTAAAATGGTGGAGTTTATTAATACCCTAAACCATGACCTAAAGTTTAGCACTATTGGATATAATGAATAGGTATACATGGTAGCAAATTAATCTGTGGGATAAACATCATTATGGAAGATGCCCATGATTAGTAGGTTTAGCATCCCTATTGGAGTTTTGTTGTACTAATGCAATATCCCCATGTGTTGGATCTTTGTTAATATCTATGTCATAGTGCATAAAAGAGAGGGTTAGTGAGGAAAATAAAAGGTTTAGAGTTTGAGGAGGGGCCCTTGGAGTCACCGACAATAAACAAAGCTAGTTTTTTGAGGCACCTCCACTAGCTGCTTCATTTTGTCACTTGTCTCTCGACTTGTAGTTTCACCTATTAGCTTAATTGTTGCTCTAATTTAGCTACTTGTGCACCCTTTTTTGTTAGCAGTGTTGTAATGGCTACTTTTATTGTTTCCCTTACCTGTGTAGGAGTTGGACATATTTGGCATTTGCTTCATGTGTTAATTTTATCATTTCTTCAAGATGTAGTAAAGTCTATTGAAGTAGTTCTTCTTTTGCCTACATTTTTACCTTCGTGTCTTGGATGGAGGTTGTCAAGTGTGATACAACTTGCTGGTGGCTATTGATTGCCAACTCCAGCTATCCTTTACCTCCCTAGATATTTGTATGGGGGACTTGAATGTTTTGGACATGTTTTCTATTTAATTCTTCTCTTTCCTTCTCCAAATATTCTATTCTTTCCTTTTAAATTTCTTCAACTTTGTGAAGCTCTATGATTTGCTCTTTTGGCAACTTTTTTCTTGCATCAAAATCCTTCTCTATCTTGTTGTAGCTTTGTCTTGCGTTCATTGGCTTACTCTACCTCCTTTTGTAGTCCTGTCATGTAATTGCTTAATATGTTGTCTTACTTGTTCCTTTAGACTTTGGAATTTTTCCTCATATGCTCTAAATTTCCAATAGTTTTTTGTCAAACTTTGCTTTCATCACATCAAGATGGGCATTTATTTCCTCTAATGTAGCTTGATACCTTTGCTTTTGTTCATTGAGTTCTTTCTCAGCTTTGCTTCTTTTTGCACTTTCTCCAATCAACGCCTCTTTTGTTATTTTTAGCTCTTACTCACAAGCCTCTAGACTACTTTTGTGACTGTAATTAAGTATGTAGTTGGTTAGCATGTGGTAATCTGACTACTTTTTGTGTAGTGATTGACTGACTACAATTAAGTATGTAGTTGGTTAGCATGTGGTAATCTGACACTTAAGTATTCACATTGGCAGCATCTTCAGCTTCTGGAATTTCACTGTAGGTGCTTGTATTCCAATATTTGTTGCAAAGACCATGCTCTAAAGCTAACATCTTTAACTTCTTACAAAGGCCATGCTCTAAAGATGACATGTAACTTAGAAAATTAGGCTTTGTGTTGCATGGGATCAGGAGAGCAATTGATTAGATTTGTCGTACTTTTTGGAGGGTCCAACCTCGTCTACTCTAATAGGTCCCGATTTTGTTACCTTTTTTGATTGAGGGTTGGCTTCTTGTGAGATGGACTCTACTAGTGGAATCTCTTCTTTTGATTGAGGACAGGCTTGCCCTTAACCAGTAGCTCATGTTGTGATGGGAGGGTACCTGATTTTTTCTTCGATTGTGGGCTGCACTAGTTTATGCTATGACTTATTTATCACCTTTACTATTTTTACATGGAAGAGGAGAGGTTCTTATTCTTGTACTTTTTGTATACCTTCCACCATAGCTAAGGCTTGAGGTTCAATGAATGACACTCATTCAATTCCTATGTCAGGGTCAACCATGGAAGAGAAGGAGTATGTAAATAGTATAAGTGTAAATGTGTGAGCGTTTTTTGCGAGCGGGGGATTTTAATATTGGCATAATATTCTAGCTAAGGAGGAAGAAGGGTTTAAGGGGAAAATCACTAAGCTTAATGAAGCCCTTGCTGTGCACCAGCCGAACAAAGAATGGTCAGCCTTCAAACTAAAAGGGAGTAGATAAACAAAGCCCAGGTTGACAAACTCAAAGCCTTAAATGAGGTGATCCAAGCAAAGATTGGATTAACCCCTCACGCACTGCTGTTTTCACAACCTGCACCTTCACAAATTAAAGATCATTACCACACACTCATCGGATTAACCCTTTCGGCCATCACTCAGGCCAGTACAACGAGGTCACCAATGAACAGAAGGAAGAGAGCATCACGCGGCACTAAACTTAGCTATCTTGGGCCATATGCGCAGAAGTCTCAGGGCTCTATAATCAGCACATATATACAAATAGCTATTAAGGAAAGCCTACCCTAACCATGTCGTGGGAAGTTGCCTATCATCCCGTGAGCTTGAGTATGGCTCAAGAGCACCACCGTAGCCACTCGTCTTCACCACCGTCCTCCCGCAATCATTGTCACATCGAGGTGGTTGCTCTAATCTAATGGGTGATGCAAGCTCTCTCGTTCATGAAGATCGTGTGGGATTTCACTGAAGAGGATTGCGTTGAGAGAGAGAGAGAGAGAGAGAGAGAGAGAGAGAGAGAGAGAGAGAGAGAGAGAGAGAGAGAGAGAGGAAGCAAGAGTGATTAGCACTCCCAAACCCTAACCCTAAGCACACCACACATGTTAGATTAGAGTTTCAAGAGAGAGGGAGAGAGAGACACTCCACTTCTATTGCACAAATGGGAGAATGAGTTACAAACAAGAGAAATTGGATTTTATAGTTCTTCCAAGCCTTTTCCCACTAGGCTGCTCGGGAGTAAGTGACTTGGGGGGGCACCCAAAACATAGTTACAAAGCTTTTCTCTATGGTTTGGCCAACTGACCAAAGGTCCTCTTGTCTGTCCTTTGAAGCTAATACTTGGGAGTGTCTTTAGGGTGTTTCCCTCATCAAATGATGGGATTTACAATATAGCATGGGCACCCATTACACAAGTGTGCGGACATAGTTGTCATAGGAATGTGTTACCCAATATGTGGACATACTCCCCTTCCTGAAGTCGATCGTGTCCTTGTGATCGGTGAGAGGTTGGTGAGGCACACGGGGAAGGTCACACTTGGTTGGTTCTCCTCTCTCTTGGGAAATGAGAGGGGGTGGGGGAGTTAGTATGATGGAAAGAAGTTAGTGGAGTATTGGTGATTAAGTATCTAGCTAGTCGTACGGGCTCTTAGAGTTTTTTTTTGTATGTGCCCAGTAGTACTCTTTATCTTTTTGTTTTTTATTTTTTTAAAATTTTTAATCGCTTTTGTGGACAGTGGGACATCCTCATTAGAGGAGTCAGATTACTTGAATGAGTAGACTAGCATGGAATACTTAATGACCAATATCCTAGTGGTAGGTGGTATGATTAAAGAGGAGTTAGTAAAACAATGGGGTTAGTAAGCAAATGGAAAGGGGGTAATTCCAGAGAGGGAGAAGGAGGCAACATGCATGAAGACTGCTTGTACTTCGAGAGATGCTGTAGGTTGATGGGGATGGCGATGTTCATGAAGCTCTAGCATTTGTGTCAAGACATCATGATGGGTATCTTGGCTCCCGTGGATGTCGAGTCATCAAAGTTGCAGTATTCTCTCTTTTTCTTTTTATGCTTTATCTTCTTTAGTCATGGTAGCTTATGGAGCTGGGATCCTGTTTTGATAAGAGTAGTAATTGATGGCAAGGATCCATAGGTGTTGAGCCGAAGAAGAAGTTTTGGGTAGGATTGATTAGACATGAAGCACAGTTATTCGGGTGCAATAGGGGTGATTAAGAAGATCCAGGCGATGGGTCATACCATGGACCAGGCTTGCACCCACCATGGTCCCCCCATCAAGAGATGTACCTAGATGGTTGTCAATGATGAAGCTTTATCTGGTGTGTGCGCATAGGACAGAGCCCAGTGAGATTTGCAGGTGTTGTGCATGGGCGAGGGAAAAAGGTGTGCCCGTTGTCCTAATCACCTAAAAACTCTCTCTCTCTTTATTTATTATTATTTTTTTGACAGGTGTTTATTAGTCAGCACCCCTAAAGAGGGTTTTGTACTGAGTAGCCCATTTAGCTAGATTGGTGAGCTTACCTTTGAGTGTATCTTTGTGAGTAGTTGGATAAGCTCGGCCATTTGTAGCATGACCCCTTGGTTTGGTGACGAAGTTGAGGGATGGGGTGGAGTGTCGTGGTGGATGAGGATCCGTGTGTTGAAAGGGTTGGGCGAATTGAGCTTTAGAGTGCCCAAGGGTTGGGTGTGGGCAAGTTTGGAGGATTTTATTAAGGAGGAGGGGACTTGCTTTCGCGTTGGTCACCAAACCATCTTTGTCAATTGGATAGGTACTGGCGTGGTGGGTGTGGTTTGGGCAAACTGCTAAGGGGTATGCCTTGGGAGCCAAATGATGGAATTGTGATCATGGAAGCCTTGGGCTTCTAAGAGACATTTGGGCACCCAACACAGCTAAGTGATGAAGGTCCATGGTTGGCGAGGCTTCAAGCTTTTTTGTCACGAGACGAGGCTTTGAGCTATGAAGTGGTTGTCGACGTGGAGAGAAGAGGCTTTTGATTGTGGTTTGGGGAGCCATAGGCGTGTGTTGCCTTCATGAAAGCCTTGTGCTTTGAGCACATTGGTAGGCACCCAGCATTGTTGGCTTTGCTATGCTTGGGGTTGCCAAACCTATGGTTGTGATGAGACCTTTTGTCGTGGCTTCTTAGGGAGTTGTGGTGGATGACACAAAGCAACATGCTTTGGTAGCGCCAAAGGTGAGTGTTGCCTTCATAGTAGCCTTGTGCTTGTAACAGGGGACTAGCCAATGTTGAAGCTTTGTCTTAGGGTTGGTGTGTTTTGGCTTTGTTGACTTTTTACGCTGGGTTTAGAGATGGCTGTCTGGGGATCCATAATTCTGTGTAACCATCGTAGAATCCCTGAGCGGCAAGAAGATTCTTGGGCACCCACCCTTTATTGTCATGATAAAGATATGAGGTTGGGGTGCTTGCATTGTGGGTGGTCGAGGATGTAGAGTTGAGGGGCAATGTCGATTTGACGAGGCTTGTTTGTCATTTAGCGGGTGGTGCAGTCGAGGGTGAGGGTGTGTGGATGATTTCCTCTTGGGGACACAAGAGGACAGTGGCCTTTTTTTCACGCCAATTGATTTGGCAGTGAGTGGCATCAATCCACTCTTTTCCAATAATAATTTGGCCTTGGAGTGCTCCTGCATCTATAACATGAAATCTGCACTCCAACTGGTTATTTCCAATAGATATTTTAGGAATGAAATACCAACACTCATTAAACGCATTTCATGTGAAATTTGAATGTAAGTGTTTTCGTTTGTTAGTGTGGGTTTTCCAAGAGTTTTCCATGCCTCCAAGAATATGAGATTAGTGCGGACCATAAGATAGATGTGGGCTTGCCACCATTGGAGACTATTCTTGGTTGGGAGTCTAGTCCATATTCTTGGTGGGTTGAGTTCTGGTGATAGTTCAGGGGCAGTGGAAGACTTACCAGTTATTGTGGGGGGTGAGGGAGTACCCTTTGTGGAAGGAGTTGGTGGGCGCAGAAGATCAGAGTCGATACACTCCTCGTCCCCCTAGAGGAGCGTTGTTACCTTACCTTGGGGAAGCTTGAGGGTAGCTATGTTGTCAGCAAAGTTGATTGTACTTGTAGCATTATGGACCCAGCTTCCCCCAAGGATGACTGCTTTTTTTATCTCACCTGTGGGAACCACATAGAACTTACAAGCCAATGGGTTACATACATTATGTACAGTTTATGTAAAGGACCCAAGGCTTTGTATGCGTTGTCCAACCGGCAATTGAATTTTGGCATGGGTAGTTTTTAGAGATGGTTTGCCCAGAGAGAACCATGTTCCCCATGGCAAAAGATTGTGGCTTGTTATGGGAGACAGCAAGGCACGTTTCCGTTATATGTTTCTGACAAAGGGAAAATCTATATCCAAACCCGTAGGGTAGTTATTGTAGGTTGTGGAGCTACGCTTACACTCAGGGTGTTAAGCGAGGCAGTGGCTTTGTAGGGTTCATGAAGGGTCTGGCCATTTGGGAGCACAAATTGTGTGCCGAGTTTGCGATCTGGGAGGGTTTCAAGTGTAGCAAGGAGTTTCAGCCAATCGTGGTTGACTCCGTCACCACGGACAGAAGCGGCTATGCATGGCACCCGTGCATCATCAAGGGCTTGATGACAAGCATCACAAACCAAGAGATCATTGCTCCTAGAGGTAGTCATAGATTCTTCAATAAGGGGAGATTTGGCCATGGGATGTGAGTGCCAAGTATATAAGTTGATCTTAAGCATTTGAGACGCTTTGCCGAGGTAGACATTATGTAGGTCCCAATCATGGAGAATTGGGTTTGTCTCATGAAGGGTCAACCCAAGATGGCATCATAGGAGGCATTACGAAAGTTCATGACCACAAATGTGGGGTGGAATGTCATGCCACAAACTTTAACCTTAGGTCATGCACTAGGCCTAAGGGTTTTGCACAGTTTCCGTCCACAAGCTTGATCACCAATGTGGTGCCCTAGATTTCCCAGCATGTTTTCATAAGGATGCTTACTCTCTAGCACCTCCATCCAAGATGCCTTTGACCACATGTCCATTATAGGAAATGGGCAATGCTACGTTTGTGTCATCACCTTCAAAGTATTGTTCCCCAGTGCATTGACGCGAATTGTCAATGCACCTTTAGGTCATGGGTGGTGGTGATGGAGTAAGTCTAAATGATGGGGCTCATATTCATCTGAGGAATCCAGAGCTTCCTCGTTCACATAAGCTTGTAGTTTGTGTTCCATCCAATCCCGTAGGTCATTCCATAAATTTGGACTACCTTTTAACAAGATTCCAATGGGCATTTGGATTTGGAACGAAACGAAGGCAGAGAGGCCAGCCAAGTTGCGTTGATGTGAGTAGAGGCTTCTTGAGGGGCGGGGCCTTGATCATAGGGTGGACCAGCAATAGTATATGGAAGTTCAATTTGGTCCTTATTTGACAGGTGTGGAGGTTAAAAGGTAGTTGCAGTAGGAGGATAAAATACCTCAACAAATTTGGTGTGCGAACCTTATGAGTCTTTTTCAGACTCTATGTCAGTGTTCGCATCGAGTTGTTTGATGTGAACGTCGGATTTGGCCTTGGTCATTTGTGGAATAGGCATAGGAGGATGAGGAGGTGCATGAGGGTCAAAATCGTCAATTGCCAACATCATGTTGGCGAACGGATCTTCCTCAGCCTGGAGCGGTTGCGGGGGCTCCTGCCTGACCCGATGTGGAAGTTCAGGTTCAATGGGGGACGACACGCACTCCAGTATACGGGGTCAAAGGTTACGAAAATGGGTGGCGGTTCAAGTTGAGACTAGTATTACTCTACCAGTGCTTGGGCCTCCTGAAGATGTTGCTTCTCAAGGACGATTCTCGGATATTTGGCCAGCCGTTTTTCTCGTTTGGTGAGTTTTTGTTAGGCTGCAGGGGGGAGAGGTAGTTCGAAACGATCATCGCTTTGCGGAGGAGGAGGATGTGGTCTTTGTTGACCTTGTGCAGATGCTAACCCAATCGTCATCGTGGCCAATATGCTTAGAGCGTTGTTTCTTTTGGGATGTGGCCTTCTTTAGCATGGCCTGCAACCATGTGACGACATTCAATGGGATAGTGGATATCTTCCCATGTTGAATGCTCAACACATTGGGGGATGGCATGTCTTTGATTGTGGAATGAGAAACTGATTGCAAAGGGCAATCCTTATAGTAATGATCAATTCCATAGCCATGACATTGTGGTTGCATTGGCAGACGTTTCTTTTGAGGGCAATCTGCCACTCTATGGGGTTCATGTGGCGCAGAGGAAACATAGAAGAGGTGGTTTCCCTGCAGGTGAATAAGTAGTTTAGGGTCCATGTGAGGTACCGGCAGAGGGAGGTGAGGTGGTAGAGGTGCCTCAGGGATGGCGGAGCGCATGGGCTCCACAGGTTTAGCTATGGAACTAGTTGGGGTCTTTCCATAAGCAATGGGGTTTGCCTGAAGAGGCAACGGTTGGAGTGGAAAGATGGGCACATGAGAAGGTCGTGGTGGCGCCATGTGTGAGTCGTGAGTTTATGGTGGTGCCACCAATAAGGTTTCGGGCCTAGGAGGAGAGGAAGGTAATGTTACAAAGGAGCTATGGCGTGGCATTGACGTGGTGGCCAATTGCATGGAATAGCTTTTTTGCATATTGTCATTGAGAAAGATTTCCCATTTGCAGGCCTGATCAAAGTGGAGGGGACCTTGACCAACCAAAATAGGTTTTGTATGTGATGTGTGTGGGTACAAGTGTTGTGACACTCCCCTTCCTAGAGCTTGTGCTAAGTTTGGAATGTTAAGTTGTGGCGTAAGGGGAGGTGTTGCAAGGGTGGGAATAGATCCGTTGGTGGATAGAGAAGAGGGTATGTGAATGTGCTCGGGGTGTCTATCCATGCTAGGAT
The DNA here is from genome assembly GCF_041138505.1 of Cibotium barometz. Classification (NCBI taxonomy): domain Eukaryota; kingdom Viridiplantae; phylum Streptophyta; class Polypodiopsida; order Cyatheales; family Cibotiaceae; genus Cibotium; species Cibotium barometz. The sequence continues at coordinate 3,852,880 of NC_141079.1, forward strand.
GGCGCATGTATGGAGGGGCCCCACTAGATGAGGGATCTTTAAAGATCGTTTCACCCTCCCGGCCAAGCATGTGGGGCATGGCGATCACATATGTGAATGAGCAATTGAGGCCAGGGTGCTGTTGAATGGAATGGTGGCATTGGGGACATGCAACCATGACCAAAAGTTGTCCATGGTGTGCGGGTAAGCTTAAAGAAGCTTCAATGGTGTGCGCGTAGGTCCGAAATAAGAGTTTTAGCTCACTTTTGCCTTGTGCTTGCATGAACGCACCCTTAAGGTAAACAATGGCCTTTTGAGGTGTTTTATGCATGTAAACACGACCCTAGTGAGTCAAGGAGGTAGACCAAAAGCATCTTAAAAGATTTAATTATTTTTTTTTTAAAAAATTCGTTTGGGTTTGGTATGGCCGTACACTCACACAAGTGAATGCCCGTGGCTTTAGGTTGGAATGGCCATAGCAAGTTTTTTTTTAAAGTTTTTTTGGTACCGCCGTACGCTTACGAACATACATCTATGGTGGGTGGCTCTAGGTTGAAAAGGCCGTGGCAAGTGTGGAACAACTGTGGTAAGTTTTAAATTTTATTTTTTTAAGAGTTTTTTTTGGCGGCTGTACGCTTACAAGCGAACGCTCGTGGCTTTAGGCTGGAACGCTCGTGGCTTTAGGCTGGAACGGCCATGGCTAAAAAAACTATTTTTATTTTTTTAAAATTTTATTTTGGGTACGGTCGCACGCTTACGAACGTACGTCTGTGGCTTTAGGTTTGGAACGGCCATGGCAAGTTTTTTTTTTTTGAAAAAAAGTTTTGTTGGGTACGGCCGTACGCTTACGTACGTCCGTGGCTTTAGGTTGGAACGACCGTGGGCAAGTTTGAATTTGAAATTTGAAATTTTGGATTTGAATGTGAATTTCAAACTGGAGGGAAGTGAGTGGGAGACAACTAAGACCCCCTCTTTAATGCTAGGTTGTGGGATAGGGCTAAAGTTAGAGGCTACCTCTAAATTAGTGGATTTTGACTAATTTAGAGGTCCTCTAGCTTAACTAAAGTTATGCTAGAGGTCCTCTAACTTAACTAAAGTTTAATTCTCTTAATCCCACTATTAATCACTCCTTAACCCTCTTCTTTGCCTTCAAATTACTCCTAATTGGAAGCATCGTGTCCAACAACATGTACTGTTTTGGAGATTGGAGGTGGCACGGGGCCTATGCTAAAAGCCTCTATGCTCATAGGGCATGATTGTATGCTCATTGACAATGAGCATACAATCATTGTCAATGAGCATAGGGCATGATTGTATGCTCATAGGGCATGATTGTATGCTCATAGGGCATGATTGTATGCTCATTGACAATGACAAAGAGATATGTGAGGGCTATCTTACTCCTTTTATAGAGAATTATTGTGGTTCTATGCAAGTGGCTAGCATGGAAGTGACTTTTGCCAGCGAGATGATGAAGATCAATTTGTTGTGGATGATGCACCTCTTGACTAGTAAGTAGACTATCTTGACTTTTGATGTGTAGTGCTTTTTCTCATGCCTTACCCAATTATATTGAGTGCCTTGTTATGTAGAGAAAATGGTAAGGCATATGATCTTGGATTCTTCATATGATCGTAAGCCACTGGAGGAGCGACAGGATGCATGTTTTTTGATGGACGATGTGGATGTTGTTTAGATACTAGCATGGATACATTGCTCACATAGACCTTGAGAGACATTTTGGATGTCCCTGGTTGCATCAAGTTTTCTAGATTTTTTGAAACATATGTTTAATCATTTTATGGCATGGTTTTGTGTGAATTTATGGAGTTAATTAATTTATTTTATACCATGCTATGACAAGATTCTATATTTAAGTAAATTATATTTTCCTTTCTTTCATTTCAACGTTCGCTATACAATAAATACAAGGAAACATTTGTGGGATTTCATCGTTGTGATTTAGAATTGTTAGCATGTGTCTCTTGCTAGCTAGATGGATTAACCATATTAATGTTATTGTTGTCCTTATTTGTTTCATTTTATTACACACTCATGGAATTTAGACACTACCAATTTTATGGGATCTCATCATTATAATTTGAGAATAAATGTATGATTGGAAAAGACATGATACAATATAGGAGATAATGATTGGATTGGAATGCATGTCTCTTGCTAGCTTGGTAAATAAATGCTCATGGTATGGATAATGTATGATTTATAAAGTCATGATACAATATTGAATTAAGTGTCTCTATGTTTTGTTTTGATGACTACTCAATAGAATTAGTCGTGGGAGTCCTGTGTGGATTTTCATCATTATGACTGGGAATGGTTAGATAATGCTAATTGTCTTTGTTTTGATTTATTGCCCACATAAAGAATTAACTAAAGAAAAATGTATGTGGGTTCTCATTATTATGATTGGAGATGTTTGGAATGCATTTCTCTGCTGGCTTGGTAAATGAATGCTCATTGTATGGATAATGTATGATTTGTAAAGGCATGATACTATGAAATAAGTGTTGTCTATCTTTGTTTCATCTTTTTGCGCACTCATAGAATCAAGAGACCAATACTAATGTGTTTATCACAATGTTGGTCCCTAGTAAGTTTGATAGGGTAATGCTCATTGGATGGAAAATGTATAATTTGTTGCTCTTTATGTGCAAGTTTTCTCACCTATACACATAGAACCAATAACTATTAGTTTCTTATAACAAAAAACCCATGCAAAGAATGAATATTAATGTACCTTTTTTGCCCTCTCATGCCCATAAGGGGGACACATGCTAGCCTTGTGCAAAGCCAATGCAAAGAATGTAGTCATTTACATGAAATTTTAAAAATTAATACATAACAAGAAAATATTGTATACCTAAACAATATGGTACATAGCATACCTTGAACACATGAGTATACTTTGTAGATGTTCCACATGGCATCAACCTTGCACATGAAGCCATGCGCTCTACCAATGTGATAGATGAAAGTGGACAAAATATAAGAATCCAACCCATGTCATCAATGACTGTGGGGGAAGCCACCAAAAGTGAGAACTTTCCTAGTAAAATGAAATCATAGTTCCACACCTTCAACTCTTGTAATGTGGTCTTCTTCTCTAGTGCACCAAAGGTAGCCAATGGAGCATACATAATAGAGCCCTGGCCAATCCTTTTATGTGAAAGAGAAAGATCACCAGAGGATCTTGTGTCTACACAAGACAAAGTAAAGTCATTTAACACTAAAAGAAAATTGAAGCATGCCATGATAGAAAAACATGCCATATTATCAGGAACTTGTATAGTAAACTTACCCTTTATGGTGGATGACCCCCCTTCTTGCCTTGTTCCTTGGCATCTTGATCTTCTTTCTCCTTGAGAGCTTTTAGTTCTTCCTCCATTCCCTAACTCTAATTTGCATTCACCATTTAGGTGCCTAAGATAATTCTCTTTCTCCTCTTCCAAGCACTCCCCTTTCTTCATATCAAGCCACCAAGGGCAGTGCTTCCGCTCCCAATCAGTAAGCAAGAAGACTCCATTGACTACATTATTCTCCCTAAATATGACTAAAGTGTACATGCAATATGTAGGGGGGAAGATTCCATGCTTTGTAAATATTTGGCAAGCATGGAATTCTCTTTGATGAGATGAGATGCATCAAGAACCTACTATAACAAAGTAGAAAGAAAAGTCCCACTAAAAGTAACATATGAGACTATCGACATAAGTAATTTTAGCATATTTACATACACCAATTAGCAAAACTGATAGTTACCTGTAGACCAATCAACGAGATGAGTTCTTTAAATCCACATGCTTGGCAGGTGGAGTTCCCACATTCATCTCCTTTTGAAATGCATAAAACAAGACACCCATGTATCTACTTACTATATCACTAAAATATGCCTCCAAACTTACACCAATAGGTAGCTCCACTTTATTGCCACCCCTGGTAGAATCTAAGACTTGTTGTAAAAGCCTTTTTGCATCTTCCAATAGTTGATCCATCCATACCTCCTTTGCCAACCAAGGAATATAGTGATAGCTCAACCAAAAATTCTCATCTTGCCCCAATTTTTTTAATATTTTTTCTTTTTAGAGACATTGATTCCTCCATCCAAAATCCATGGATCAAGAATAAAATAATTTCATAGCTCCATTAGCACTAGGCTAATTTGGAATAGAGGAGTGTCTCTAGAAGATTATCCTTAACTCTCGTCACTGGTTCTCCACTCAAGATTCTTGGTAGTTGGTCAACTCTTACATGCATGGACCTTTTTTTTGTAAAATCAAACTTAAGAAGAAGTAATATGAGACCTAGTGTTAGTAGGTTCTAGTTCTAGTTTACCCAAAGCCCAAAGCTTTCCATGTTTTAAACGATAGTAAGTTGTATCTTTCCCCTTTGTCAATTAGAGCAATGCTCGTAACTCTCATGGTGGTATGGTTTCCTACAACAAAGCAAACACGTGAATCTTAATTCACAAGATCAATATCCAAGTCATCATCCCGAAGGGAAACTTTAGCACACTTCTTTGGCCAGCACATCGAACTACGACGATGTACACCACAATGCAACACAGGATTCCCTCTAGGGCAATATGCCCTCAGGAGTTGTCACAAGCTAGTGAGAAATGAGCTATATGCAACACACACATAGCTCACTAGTACACAGAATAGATAGATAAGCAAGAACACACAAGCTCTTTTTCTTTTTAGAGACATTGATTCCTCCATCCAAAATCCATGGATCAAGAATTAAGTAATTTCATAGCTCCATTAGCACTAGGCTAATTTGGAATAGAGGAGTGTCTCTAGAAGATTATCCTCAACTCTCGTCATTGGTTCTCCACTTAAGATTCTTGGTAGTTGGTCAGCTCTTACATGCATGGACCTTTTTTTTGTAAAATCAAACTTAAGAAGAAGTAATACGAGCCCTAGTGTTGATATGTTCTAGTTGTAGTTTACCCAAAGCCCAAAGCTTTTCATGTTTTAAATGATAGTAAGTTGTAGCTTGCCCCTTTGTCAATTAGATCAATGCTCATAACTCTTATGGTGGTATGGTTTCCTACAACATAGCAAACACGTGAATCTTAATCCACGTAGGATCAATATCCAGGTCATCATCCTTAAGGGAAACTTTAGCATACTTCTTTGCCGAGCACATTGGACTAGGATGATGTACACTAGAGTACAAGACAGGGTTCCCTCTAGGGCAATATGCCCTCAGGAGTTGTCACAAGATAGGGAGACATGAGCTATGCAACACACGCATAGCTCACTAGTACATAGAATACACAGATAAGCAAGAACACGCAGACAAGAAAGAATAGTAAGAATGGCGAGAACACGAGAACACGGAGTTATAATACACATCACACAATGTGCGATAGATGAGACCCAAGGTGCAATATTATTAGCCCAAAATGATCCCCATCACACAATCCCGATATCCCTTTGTACAATGTTGCTTGGTCTTTGGGTTGGTCTAAGGGTGACATCAAGTGGCCCTGCCATCACGTGGTGCCCATTAAGTGAGTATAAGAGACAAGTAGTACACGGTTGTAATGTCAATGCAAGTGGTGTGCTTGGTACTCTGGTGGCTCGAGGTGTCAATGTAATGGGTTGGACCGGTCTAAAGTGACAATGCAAGTGGTTGGACCAGTCCAAAAGACTAAAATGAAATATAGGTGGCCGGTATGGTGATGTGGATAGTTAGCACTTTTGTCTGGTCAAAAGTGAAGGGCCAAATCGGCAAATAGTTGGCAATTAGGGTAGCTACAGTTGCCCACCACTAATTTATTCATCATCCTTGATGAATTGCAGAGAGATGCTGATAGAGAGGATGGAGAGGTTGTTAAGACATTGGAGGGGGATTTGTATGAGTTCAAAATAGATATTATAAGAGAGATAATGTGATCAACGTGTTCAAGTCTATATATAATGAAATGAAATAAAATTTAACAAAATAAATCTATGAAATGTAACAATAACAAAACTGAACTAGAGGCCTATAGTGTTAGGAGGATCAGTGGAGCCATTATGTCCTATAGATAGTGGTCCACTACAGTAGCTACACTATGACTCTGGGTTGGACTAGCAACAGGGGTGGCCATGAGGCCTCCAATGCAAACTGCAGAGTCTGCCTCACTGCTTAAAACTAGGCAGCCTGCTCCCTAAGAGAGGGTAGTTGTGCAAGATCCATATCAACAGTAGCAAGGTGTGCCCTTGTAGATTGAATCTCTACCTCCACCATGGCAGCATGTTTTTGTGATGTTGTGAGAGGAGACCTGAGAGTAGCAACTTCATCACAAAGTTGTGTCACAGTAGTAGTAGCATGTGTTAGCTCCTCTTGAAGACAGTTACTTCTTGAGAGCATATTTGCTAGATGGTGATGTTGGTGTAATGTAGTTCACCATGTAACATGGACCACTCCTGATGATTGGAGGATGAAATAATAAGTCAGGTACTCAGAGTAGATGCGAGCTCACTCCACAAGGGGTCTAGAGTGGCATCTATGAAAGGAGATTCGCGTGGATCTCGAGATGTGGAGGAAGAGGCTCCAAAATTAGAAAAAGATGCCAATATCGAGAATGGAGATGCATATGGTTGGACAGCAAGGGGGGCGAGGGAGGTATTCACCCCTATGGGCTCAGGGGAAGCATTTGTGACATGTGGGCTCAGTGGCAAGGTGTGCTCCAAGTAAAGAGGGAATAGAAGGGGAAGAGAGTCCTGTGTGAAATTGATGGGTACATGACCAGAAGCAGGTGGGGAGAGTGGTGAGGTAGTGAGACCGGCAAAAAAAGAGGTGAAGTAGTGTGATTAGTTAGTGGAGTAGTGAGATTAGTTAGTGGAGTAGTGAGATTGGCAATTGGATGAGCCTCATTTGTCTCCTGAGTGAGGGAAACCATTGGTGTGATTACCCAAGAAGCATAGATAGTAGATGAAGTTGTGGAAGAGGTGAAGGAGGCAAAGATTATTGGGATACCTATGGATGAAGGTGCTCGAGTCATTACAGACACGTGCATGGACTCACTATTGCCAAGCAGGCATGGATGTAAGTGGCATAGGATGACTACTCAATACCCAGTGTAGTATGTAAGTAAGGAACCAGACACTGGGCCAAGCAAAGTAGAGATGGAGGGAAACTGGTGTTGGGCTTGGAATCTATGGCATTTGTTGCGAATAATCTCGTAGATGAAGTGCCCAAAGGGGTATGGCCTACCCGTACATAGCAGCAAAAGACCTCTATGATGGCAAAGGAAGAAATAAGGGGGAAAGGGTTGGTGGGGTAGGTCACGGAATAAAAAGAAGTAACGAAAAAGGACGAAGAGGGATAAGTGGCAAGGAGAAGTGCTATCTCCTGTAAATAAGGGATGTGGTGGAGGTGCTCAATTCAATGGTCGGGATGCCGGTGATGAGGATATTGGACAAACAGGGGGGCCAACCATATCGAAAAAGGCTAGGGGGCAAAGAGGCAACATGTGAGGTTATTAGCAAGTCCAAAGTGAGGAAAGTTGCGGATGAGGGAGGCACACAATGCAAGATCTGTAGGGGGAAGTTGGATGGTAGCCAAGCCTGTCAACCCTAGTGTAGCAAGCTTGGAAGGGTTGAAGAGGCAATAAAGAGATGGGCTTGGGAATGGATTAGGCTAATGGAAGTTAATGTAAAAAGTGTACTACTGAGAGTTGCAACATGGGGTGATTTGGAAAAGAGTGATGAGAATATTTAAGGGATTTGGGGCTACCTATTGCAAGTGGGTTGGTGGTGTAGGTTCTTCATATCAGATGGCACACAAGCTGGGTCATTGGCGTCAGACCTAGGTGAGGGGGTGGAGAAGGGAGAGCCTAGAAAGAATGGAACAAAAGGATGGTTGTTTTTTTATATAGTGGACACCAAAGTTGAGAAGAAAGAATGGAACAAAAGGATGGTTTGGACTAGCCCAAAGTTTGACCCTTGATCCGTTGACCAATGGTCAATGCTGACCATCCATGGATGTGAGTTGTGGATGTGAGTTGAACAGCTCCGTGATCTAGGATGTGCTGAATGATGAATGTTGCTTCCCATGCTTGGACTAAGTTTTTGGCCCCCTTGAGGTACCGAGCCTAGTACATCAATACTGGATCACCTGTGCCAAAGTGTGGATGGCACAAGCGATGGTCATGCCATGCTTTTCTTCTATTCTACTCTTCCTGATGTGCTTGAGAGGCCCTTGCCCGTGTTTCCTCCAGAACAAAGAGATAGAGGATGTTGGTGGTCTACATGGCCATGGGTTGAGTAAGGTGAGTGGAACCTACCTAGAGTGATCCACTACTATTGAATTCAAAATTGGAGACTTCCTCTAAGCCAACAGCCAATTGGAATGGGCTATGTTGAGTTGTGGCCTTATAAGCGGTGCAGTATGCCCAAAGGGTGCCAAGGAGAGCTTCCGACCATTTGTTTGGGTACTGGTAACACATCTTTTTTAAAAGCTGGCAACAAAACTCTGTTGGTGCTCTCAGCATGGCCATTGGCTCAAGGGTAGTAGGTACAGGATTTCCTATGGAAAATTTGGTTGTTGGCCAGAAGGGTTGAGATGAGCTCTTTGACAAAGTGAGAGCCTCACTCGCTTGTGATTTCAAGTGGACATCCAAACCCAGTGAAAATATACTCATACAAAAACTGTGCCATTGTCTAGGCAATGTAATCTTTTGTTACTTGAGCCTTTGCCCACATAATCCGTGGCCATGAGAAGGTGCTTGCATCTACTAGAGGGGTAGTGCATGTGTCATAGTAGAGTACAAACTCCTTGCAATCCTTGAACATGGTGGGCCACCACCAGAATCCTCATTGAAAAACATCGATGGCTGTGGTGACACCCGAGTAGTGTCCACTTGCCGAACCAGCATGAGCATCTTCCACTAAGTGCGGCACTTCATGTGAGGACTGACACATTTGTGAAGAACCCCATCATGTCCAGCTTCATATAGTTGACTCGCCACAAGTTGGAAGGGATTACTTTTGATTAGCAGATAATGCTTGTCTTGGGGGGGAGGCCGATTGAATAGGAGCCCGTAGACAAAAGAAAGACTACATCCCCATACCAATCTGGGGCAGCATATCAACTTTGAAAAGGACATTATCAAGTAGGTCATCGTCAATACGTGAGGGTATGGTTGGTTCTCCGGAGTCAGTTGTAGAAAGATGATCTGCCATGACATGATATTTGCCCGGGCAAAGAAGAATTTTGAAGTCAAACTCTTGAAAAAGCAGGATCCATTGCCACATCCTCCCAGCAACTTTTGGTTTGTTGAGAAGGTATTGCTCTTTGGTGATTACAATGAAATAAACACCCAAAAGATAGTGCCAAACTTTTTGACATGCATAGACAATTGCCATACCTTCCTACTTCATGGTGCTGTAATTCGCTTCTGCACTATTGAGTAAAGGACTGGCATAGTAGATTAGCTAGTCCTCTCGATGTTCCTCGCTAGGTTGGGCCAATACTACTGCACCAATAACAGTGTGGCTTACATCTGTATGGACATGAAAGATGATGGACCAATCAGGTGGGATGAGAATGGGAGCCTCAGTGAGCCATTTTTTGAGATAAGCAAAAGCACTGGATTCTGTGGTGGACCATTGGAAGGGATTGGAAGGGCATAGTAAACATGTTAGTGGTAGGGCTATGTCATTATACATCATGATGAATCTTCTATGATACCGAGTGTGGCCAACACATACTTGAGTTCCTTTGGGACTGATGGGAGGGGTCCTGTGTGCAACCTAAGGATGGCTACAATTTTGTCGGGATCAAGTGCAAGGCCTTGTGCAGAGATGATGTGTTCAAGTAGGGTACCTTGCACCACTAGAAAATGACACTTAAAAGCGTTAAGGTGTAGCTTGGTGACCTACATTTTGCAAATATTAAGGATAGTTGAAGTAGGTGTTCAGCAAAGCTTTTAGACAAGTGGATAAGTGAGTACCAATGAAATTTGAAAAATCATCAATGAAAACATAGAAGAAACTGAGGAGGAATTCCCTAAAGATGTTAGTGACAATGCGTTAAATGTGGCCGACGCGTTGTTGCACAAACCAAAGGGCATCTTATTGTAGAAATATGTGCCCCATTGTGTAACAAAGGCTATTTCTACCCGATCATCTGGGTGTATGGCCACTTGGTTGTAGCCATTGAACCCATCCATGAAGCTGTAGAGATTGTGACCAGCCACATCCTCAAGAACCCTGTCCATGAGTGAAAGGTAGAGGAAACCCATCTTTGATTGTTGCTTTATTAAGAGAACGGAAATCAACACATACCCAAATCTTATTGTTTTCTTTTTGGGAGCGATGACCATTGGGGAGAGCCACTCTGAATGTTCCACTAGAGATATTATATTGACAGATTCCATCTTTTCCAATTCCACCTTGACCGCCTCTACTGGGATTGAGCTTGTAAGCGTGTCCCCTAACTAGCTTGGTACCTTCTTGGAGAGGAATGGTGTGAACCCCAATGTCTGTCGGCACATCATATAGATCCTTATAGGTCCAAGCAAACACATATTTGAAGAAATGGAAAAAAGAGGTGGCTTGGTCCAAGAGGGTGGGGTGATCCCACAACCAAGATGCTAGCAGGATGGGACAAGGATCTTTGGGAGTACTAAGATTATATTTCCTCACTAGATCTTGGCTCACTAGAATAGGCAGAGGTTCACCTATAGCTGTAGAGAGGGTAGCTGGGTCATGAGCAGGGTGTGGATCAAGTGGAAAATCCCCATACTTCTCCTCTTTCCATGAATGGGGGAGCTCCTATGGGCAGACGGCTGACCCATTGAGGGAATCGGAGTGTTGTTGACGCGGGCGAGTGGTACATAGAGTAGGGGAACTATCATCCTTGGTTGGTTGGGCGGCGAATGGGTGATTGTTAAACTTCTTGCCCCAACACTGGTCTGTAATTGGTTCCCCTCTTGTTCCCCTAGGCCATCTACTTCAAATTGTTCAGAGGATTCTAGTGGAGGGGGAAGCTTGGAAATCTCCACCATGTAGCATGTGAGCTTCCGGGTAGCTTCCAACCAATCTAATAGTTTTGACTCCTCCATGAGGTACTATGCCCTCTTCAAATTAAGTTAGTGCTGGTATGGACAATGTCGATGTCACTGTAGCCCCTTGCACACCTTGGTCTAGGCCCTCCTCGAAGCAGAAGTCCTTGGAGCCGTACTCTGCTGACGAGGAAGGTATAACTTTTCTCTCCCCCAATCATGCAGCACACTTGCACCTTGTAACCAAGGTCTGGCGATGAGTAAGGAATAAGCACCTTTGACTATTGGAAGCATAATAATCATGAAATCAAGTAAGAAGATGGTATCTTGAATTTGTACATTGACGCCTTCCACCAAGCTAAGGGGTATCACTTCACACTTGTCTACTATGCAGACAGAGAAGTTGGGTGGACAAGTGATGTGAAGTCCCAATGCATGGAGTGTAAATTCAGACATCAAGTTGATACCTGATCCACCGTCTACTATTGTGCTAGGCAAGGGGGTGCCATTAATTTGCACAATGAGCCGAGGACTTCGGTAATCTATGAGGGAGGCACTGGATGAACTAACTCCCATGCACCTTGCAATCTGCTTACCTTTGTCTTGCCTTTGCCCACCACTATGAGATTCTATTAAGGCCTCTCTCTCTCTCTCCATTTGGCTGAGAAGTAAACCCAATTGTTGCCTAGCAATATGATTGATCCCCTACAATTGGTAGATTGACACCCCAACTTGAGTTTCTTGAAGGAGAGTCCCCATTGAGAAAGTTGATGATTTTGTGCCGAGCAGAAGTGGGACAATTGGCACAGCTGTATTTACCATTGGGGAAGCATCTTGTAGCTCTTTGAAGGCTTCCAAAAATGCGTGATCCACCAAGTTGTGAGGAATAGGAAAAGAGGTTTCCCCTTGCTCTTTGACTAATGGTTCTATTCCCCCCCATGGCCTTCGATTGGGCAGCATGGGTGACAACTGCAGCGGTGAGGTTCTGAAGTTGTGTTGAGGAGAGTGGTGAAGGGGCTACACCCAAGGAAGAAGAGGGTATGATGAGGGTGTTTGGTGCTTCGTTATCTAAACTACTGAGATTAGATGGGGAAGAGCAGGTGGGGTAGGAAACATGAAGTTGATGGAGGTTGATGCCCTTTGTTTGGGGCAGTTCATGGGTATAGTGCTCCTTGGCGTTTGGACAGTGCTGGTAAGGAGGTGTTCATTCTAGAACGAAACAACGACTTTGGTAATGGCCATACTCCCCACACATGTAATAGAGAATTGGATGGTTACAGGTAGCTGGTGGACAAGGTGGCCATGTAGGAGCAGTTGGTGCAGGGGCAACACATGTAACAGAGAATTGGACGGTTACACGTAGCTGGTGGACAAGGTGGCCATGTAGGAGCAGTTGGTGCAGGGGCAACATGGGAGAGTAGGTGGAATAGGGATGAGAGGTGGAAGGTATGATGGTGGGGGTGCAAGGTGGTATGCATAGGAAGAGTGGCAGGTGCATAGGCTTGTGTTGAAGGAGTGTAGATTGGTGGTACACTGATGGTGTTGAAAGAGCAGAAGTTGTAGTGTGGTGAACAATGGCTTGGGCTGCAAGTTGTTGTTGCTGCTGTTAGTGAAGTTGGCAGACACCTTTGAGATAGTAGCACTCCTTGTCTTCATGGCCACAGAAGGTGCAATATCTTCTTTTGGAAAATTCTTGTGGAGTATGGCCTGGAGTTTGGCAAATGGCACACCATACTCGTAGCACCCAAGGTTGAGCCTTCAAAAAATTGCCTTGCATTTTCAACTTGCTAGGAGGCTAGCTCTTAAAACTCCAACAAGGTGGTGGTCGGCTTACTCTCTTGGATCTTTTGCTGGGTGGTCCAAGGCAAGGCTTGCAACACCCATCGTCTCGCAAATCACCAGGGTAGGCCGACAAACGGACCACCAACACTGTGGTTCTTGTCATGAGTTTAGATATTGTTTCTCCATGGTGTAGTTGTAGAGTTCCTAGTTCTTGGAGAATGTGGTCCTCATAGTTGTTGGGCCAAAAGGTGTGGACAAAGGTGTCCCTCAAAGTGGCCGAGTCTTCAAAATGATCAGCTAGAAATTGGCTGAACCACTTATATGTAGAACCCTCAAGTAAGGACAACAAGAGAACCACATAGGCATCTTCCCTCTCCAAGTCTCTACTCCTACATGTAGAGAGGAAACACCGCACATGGTCATCCACATATTCTGAAGCAGACTCTTTGAAAGTGAGAATTGACCTAGCCCAACACTATGGATAGAGGTTCTGGTTGAGGGTTTCCTTGGTTGTTACCCAGGTTCCCCCCTTGGTTACCTTGGTTGTTGCCAAAATTAGGGTTACCAAGGTTGGCAATAGCCATGGGTAAAGGTGGAGGAGGGGTTTGGGATGGTATGGAATTGACCTTCCTATGACTGTAGCAACGTACAAACAGAGGGCTAGATACTAGCACAAGAATGTGTTCGGCATGTACACAATATACTATCACAAGAACTCCTGACACACAGAAGTTCCCTAGCATGATCGCCAAATTTTTAGCATACGTGTAGCACACTTCTTTGCTCGACATGCTGGACTAGGACGCTGTACACCACAATGCAACACAAGGTTCCCTCTAGGGCAGTATGCCCTCAGGAGTTATCACAAGCTAGGGAGACATGAGCTATGCGGCACATGCATAGCTCATGCGGTGCACACATAGTGCACTAGTACACAGAATACACGGATGAGAAAGAACACGCAAATGAGCAAGAAGAGTAAGAATGGTGAGAACACAAGAACACAAAGTGCACAATACACATCACACAATGTGCAATAGATGAGACCCAAGTTGTAGTAGCATTAGCCCAGAATGATCCCCATCACACAATCACGATATCCCTTTGTACAATGCCGCTTGGCCTTTGGGCTAGTCCAAAGGTGAACATCAAGTGGCCCTACCATAACTACTGAGGGGCGTGGTGCTCATTAAGTAGTGCAAGTGGTGCGCCTGGTGCTCTGGTGGCCTAAGGTGTCAATGCAATGGGCTGGAATGGTCTAAAGTGACAATGCAAGTAGTGGACTAGGCCAAAAGACCAAAATGAACTATAGAGTGACCAGTACAGTGATGTGGACAGTTGGCATTTTTGTCGAAAGTGAAGGGCCAAACTGACAGATAGTGGGCAGCTAGGGTGGCTAGAGAGACTAGTGTAGCCATATTTGCTACTAGAGTCTTTTCCTAAAAGCCCATTTTAGCCTTAGTATAAGACTTTAACCTCATCTTGGGATTATCTCCTCACTTTTTTCTCTTATTTTTTTCTATTTCCTTCTTCTATGGATTTGAGCAAGCATGTCTTAGGTCAAGGGTCCGTAGTAGTTTTTCGACTTACTTCCATAAATGCAACTATTGATCTCTATACCATGATCCTTATTAACGAATACTGATTTGGACAACTCCTCTCCAAGCTCCATAAATTTACTTCCTTGACCTCTATAGGTCCATCATATGAAACCCCTTCTTAACCTTCTTTAGAGTGTTTTGTTTTGTATATAATTTGTAGTGTTCAGAGACTAGTCTTGGGTCCATTCCATCATCCTTTAGAGTGTTTTGCTTTGTATATAACTTGTAGTGTTCAGAGACTAGTCTTGGGTCCATCCCATCATCCTCTTTACCTTTGTTTAGGCCAAGATCCTCTTCTAAGGCTCTATTTTCCCCACACCTTTTTGATCTAGAAAGTCGTGGCTCAATCTTCTCTTGAGACTGAGGTTTTTCTTGTGTCTTACCATGGATAACGACTTTCTCTAATTCCCCACCCCAATTGCCAAAAAACTATTCATGCACGTTTCGACGTATCTTAGCAACTGGGTATCTATCAGTTTACTTCGTAACAACATGTTTTATGTTTGGGCATCTATAGTCGACATGTTACTTTGTAACATGTTTCGAGGCATTTCCCTTCGCAACATGTTCGAAGGTGTTTCCCGTCTGATGATGCCTCATTGTCTAAACTTATTGTGCTTGATAACTTTAATTATGAATTATCACAATAATAGCCACAACCCTTATCATAATTGCTTTGTTAAGTCCAGATCAATGTACTTCGTACCCCAACTTGGGAATACATCGATGTGATTGACAAGCTTACGAGAGTTTAAATGTTTGAGAGGTGAGACATAATCTCTCATGGACTCATGCTCTTATATTGTTTGATATTGTAGATATGTGCCACTAGGCTCCACTTATCACCTCACCGCTTCGTGCAAATGGTACGAATATGTTCTTAATCTCAGTAAAATTGACCTTATCCTCGGGCTTTAGAGTTGATGCCGGTGGTGGGCGGGCACGTTTGAAACCCCTTCAAGCTCTACCTTGCTACTTTGCCGCCAATTCATCACACAACACACACACACACACAATGGCTGGACAGTCGAACCCTCAGCTCTCTCTCTTTTCTGCAGCCGAGGTACGTCCCTCTTCTTTTTTCCATCTTAGCCGTAGTCCTACACGCAATTGAAAGCCCTAACCCTAACGCATTTAAAATGCAGGTTGAATTCATGGCGGAAGATGGACTCATCGACATCATCCCGAACGTCAGAATGGACACCTTGCACATGATCTGTGTAAGCGAAACTCATCTATGTCGCTAAACTCTTTAATTAGCCCGTTAATCTGGTAATTAGCCTGTTTGATTGGCTCGTTAATTTCGTGTTTTAGCCTCTTTGATTAGCTCTTCATATTGAGTAGCGAAAATTAACAGTTTTTAGACCATCAAGTCTGAGTTATATGAGTTTGCTGTTATGCTGATGCCTTATATTTCTTAGAATGGGAACCGCCACAAGAAGCTTCAGCTATTGATGGTGTAGCTGCTCTGTTGATGTGTCTGATAGCCACGAGTATGCCATGATTGAGAGAGAGTCCATTTACCATGGAGGTAATCAAGGCCTTGCCCATGGGTGGGTGCTTACCCCTGCCGTTATCCCCAAGAGAATACCCTTGGCAGTGACAATGCCCTAACGAATGAATGTATGGGCATGCGTATGCCGGCGGACTGGCAAGTGAATTGGTCACTTGCCATGTCCTTGTCCACGGGGTCCTGCTCTCATGCCTAGGAGAATTTAAAGATGCATCCTTGGCAGTGAGAAGGAGGACGCATTCTGCATCCTCCATGTCAAGATTTGAGAGATTCTGCTAGTACTCCCTGAAAGTCTTTGCAAGTCCCTTGCTGTTGGTGATATTTTAAAGCCAATCCTGTTCGGGGACAGTGTGGGTGATGGTTTACATGTCCACAACGGGTAGGTTGGTGGAAAGTAGAGCTGATCTTAAGTTTAACCTGGCATTTGTAGTTGTTTTCAAAATACTTCTTATCATTTAACAAAACAGTATTGTTTGTTTGAATTTGCATTTGTTTTCCAGGGCGATTATGGGCCATTTCGACCCCAGATACCTGTAAAAGTACCACTATGGCTAGCCATTGCTCTGAAGAAACGCAGCAAGTGCAGAATCCAGCCACCGGATTGGATGAGTGCAGGTATTCTCTATTTGCAGAATCTACCATCTCCTTAGTATTCTATGTTGATATTCAGTCCAGATTTTCTGCTTTATTGACGCTGGATCGGCCTGCTGCATGCACTTCCTGGTCCTGCATCTACTTAGAAGGGATTCTTGTTTATGAAAGATAAGGAGACACATACCACATGCCATTTTGGTGGATCATTCATTTAAAAGGAAACTTGAAGTTGGGTCTTGTGTGTTGGCTTCAGGATGAGTATGGGTGCAGCTGCAGGTGTGTGTCCTCTCCATCAAGATAGGAGAGGATAGAGCAGGTTAAGCATGTTTTTAGGGACAAAACACTAATGAGATCCTTTCATTCTTGATTATTGAATATGGAATGCTGAAAGCTTCTACCCATGGTATCAGCAAGTCACTCTATTTTCTCAACATGGCTAGTACGTGTATGTAAGTGAGTTGTAAGCACAGGGCTAAGTCTTGTGCAGTCAGAGTAAGGGGCTCAACTTAATCCAGTCAATGGGGCGAATGCAAGGCTGCTGAGGTATCATGCACTGCTATGCAAACAGTCTAGAGGTTGTGACATACAATGATGTCTTCCCGTGATTGTCATATATCTGGAACGCCCGCACACATTACTGATCACACAAGGAAAGCAGTAGGTGGACTCATCTCCCAACTGTAAGCTTGCTACTTGGAAGCACCCCTGAGCCTGGGAGAGAGAGATGCACACCACCATAGCATGATGCCTTGAGATCTCTAGACCAACTTGTAGTCAGATTATCACCATACTCGTCCCATACTACGTATGTCTAGATCTAGGCTTGCCCTTGAGGTAGTCCCCTAGCTTTGTGAACTCGGAAGCCCAAGGCCCACCTCAAGGGATAACCTAGATCTAGACCTACACAAGGTTGGTTTGACACTTGGCGATGAACCTATTCCTTACTTATATAGAGCTTGGGTTGTAACATGCAACCGGTATGATCGTGTAACGCACAGCAAGACCTTCTTTATACCTTTATGTTAGTGAGCATGAAGCAATCCACTTTAATCTTTGTTCATGGGAGATAGAGCTGAAGAGAGAGAGAATGGAGACGGCACGAGATTGGGTCCCAATCTACCCACATAAGGGTCCCCTCTTGCAAGCAGGAGTATTTGCTTTCTTGCTTTGGAGAACTTCTTTACAATGAAGAAAACTTACTGATTGAAGATGCTTGACCGAGGAATGCCAAATGCAAGGACGATGTAGGGTCGGCTGAACCATCAAACAGATTGAAGACAACTGTGAAGCCACTTCAGAGAGCCTTATGCACTCCCAGATCTGCCAAGGGAGATGCAAGAATGAAGGCTGCAGACTGCCTTGGATTGTAGCACAATGAACTGTGAAGCCACTTCGGAGAGCCTTATGCACTCATAGATATGCCAAGGGAGATGCAAGAATGAACGCTGAACGCTGAAGAGAGCTTCAGACTGCCTTGGATTGTAGCACAATGAAGTGTTTGGCTGAGATGATGTATGCACAAGCCCTAAGACTCAAGCACACATACTTCTGCATTGGTTTGTTGTTGAATCTATGAAAGAATGGGATGATTTAGACAATGGGCTGAGAGGCTTCTCATATATGACGATTTGCTAGACTGCTGTCGGCCTCTTCATAATGCTCTCTCAATTGCTTCAAATTAGGCTAAATGCTATTATCGCTTCACACGTGTGAGTCGTGCTGTCTTGGTTGCTGCTGCTGGTCGCCGACCGCACTAATTCTGGCCGACTGGCTGTTAAGCCTTTGTAGGGCTGCCGACTGGGTATAGGACCCTTGTATGCCCCTCTTGGTGGTCAAGATAACCTATGTGCGCTGAGTGTTCTCCAAGTGGGTTAAGTGAGACTCTGACACCTAAATCTTGGAAAGACCTACGTAGCTCGTGCGTGATGTCTCCCTGAACTAGGGCTCACAATGGGGTCTTGCCTCATGACAAATAATCCTTTAAAAAGTAATAATTTTGTAAAAGTATGCCATTGATGATGAGCCAGGGTGTCACATGGCACCTCAGTGCATGGGTTCATGTGACATTCCCTTTTGCTTAGCTTGGCAGTAGTTGTGCGGTCTCCAAGTAGTCCACCACTATTTGTGGATAATCTTGGAAGAATTCCTTGTCGAGCCAAATGGTTTCGTGAGTGCTTTAGTCTCTGAACTTGGTGTAGAACTGTCTGAGTCTTCGATTGGAACCATGCTTCTGATAGAATTTTGCATCTTAGTATTTGGTATCTGGATCTTTTACCGGCACACACTTGTTTTTCTCACATTTATGCAGGTTGTGGGTTGCTGTCGGCCAGCTCTTGGACTTCCTGTATTAAAGGCCTCTCTCCAACTTGTAATCAATCTATTCCCAGTGCATATGTTCTGAAGTCCATCTGCTGGCTGTACTCTACCCCTTGTAATCTCATTCTATGATAATAGAACTTGATCATTGCCTAGTACCTAATCTCTCCCTTTCTCCGACTCTCTCTACTTTGTATATATTGTTGATCGCCTCCGCCTGTGCATACTTTCACATGGTATCAGGTGTCTAGGTCCTGGCTCTCCACCTCTTGGGTGGCAACCCCTTCCCTCCCTCATCTGCGTTTTTTTGGAGCAAGAAGTGCTGCTGTGTTTTTCAACAGGTGGCTGCTTTTTTCTTCTCTGAAGTGTCTTCCACATCAGCGCTTCTTCTTTGGGCTGTCCTGTAAACAAAAATTAAAGAAAGAAGTTTTACATGGCATTGAAAGAGGATAGTGACTGAGATTCTTCAATGTACATGAATCTTGTATGAAAGCGTAGCTGGTGTATGGACTAATCTTTTCTGGAAACAAGTGCCCTGTTTGCTTCATCTCTTTTGACCTTTCTTATTCCCCCCCCTTTCCAGACCTTTAACCCTTCAAAGCGTGAGCATCTAGGATTAAAATTTAAAAATGTGGCCATTTAGAGTCATGGCACCGAGCATGGGCAGTGGGAGCCTGAAAGGTGTTTAGGACAGCCAGTGAGAAGCAGGAATGCACATTCCGTTCACATTTTTTTGCCCATTGTAACCTTGGGCACAAAATGGCCAACTGCATCAGTGTGTTGATTTTAGTATTTGCTTGCTTTCTAGGGATGATGTTCTCAGGAGTGGGAAACCCTGACAGAGAGCATTGATGAATAGGTGTGTTAAGCTTGTGGCAAGGTTCTAAGAGTCACGATTAAATAAATCTGAGTAAAGCTTAGGATGTGTTTGGCCATTCTTGAGATCAAGTAGCGTTATCATTACCTTTGTATACACTTAAATCATGTAAGGGTTTGTGTGCTAGTGAGTGCCCGTTTGTACAACTTGCCAACTGTGCAATGCAAAGGTGGAGAGGCTTTGCCTAACGAGATGGAATTTGTAGACAGTCATTCAGCTTGTGCACTCTCTTATGCTTAAATTGTCCTTGTTGTATCTCATGCCTTGCTCTTACCCCTTTCTTTCTGCTCACTAGAGAAGCTCACTCAAGTCTTGGAAGATGAACGGGAGGCACCGAGGGAGTTTCAACCCCTTCCTTTCCACTATGTGGAAATCTCCAGGCTACTATTTGACCAGTGTGTATTCTTACATCGAGTTGCTGCCACAAAGATTTAACCCTGTTAGTACCTTTGTTTGTGTGTTATGTTTTCTTGAATTTCCCATGGATTTGTGCTTACTCAACTTCCATCTTAACAGTGCCCGGGAAGACATTTCAGATCCATATCTTGTAAGTTGTTACTTGTGGATTGTGCCACGTATTTGATTTGATGCAGTTTTCAAAGGGGTTGCAAACATAGCTTAGCACTTGGGCTGAGTCGACCCCACTGGCAGTCTGTTTTTGTGTAAAAAGTCTTATTTAATATTGTAACAATTAAGGTTGAAGCCCTGATGTCTTGCAGGTGCGGTCTCTGCTCGAGGATATCCGGGATGTTAGGTTTCATAAAGTGGAGAGTGGACTGGAGACACTTTCAGGCAAAACACATGCTGTTAAGGTATTGTGATAAGAGTATAAATTGCAGGATTGCTCTTGAATAGCTAGACCTACTGCATGGTTGCTAACACTGGGTGGCTCAGCTAAAAAATCTTGCAGCAATGGAGGTTAACATAGTGCGCCCTTTCATAGTGAGGGCCTTGCAATGCTTCTACAAGCATGACAATGAGGATTTGGTCAAGCAAACTGCAACTGAAGTGGAAAGCCAAGCAGCTGCATCTGATCGCCTTCCCCGAGTAAGCAGAGATGATACCTTCTTGACTCTTAAAATGAATCCTTATATCTCCTGTTAGAGGGTTAATGCATTAATAATGTTGCTAATAGCCTGATTTGGGCATACTTTTCTTGATGCAGAGGATTCTCCGGCCTCGGTAACGTTGTGGACCAACCTGAGATGGCCTAAAATGCTTAAAATAATGGGTGTAAAGTCTCTTATCACACTGACCATAGCAGAAGTCTGGGAAGGTTTTTAAATATTGCATCTTCCCCCTGCATGGAAGCAGGGGAGCCATACTTCAGTCAAAGAATGTTGCATGCCTTTTGTAACCTCTTAATTTGTAGTGCAAAATTGGCATTCCAAACCTTCGATTATTTCTTAACATTTCCATGAAGAGAGCCTTCGCCCTCTCACCAGTCCTGTTTCTCACATGAAGACCCAGGCCCCGTCACAATGCCTTAGTTATTTAAGAAAAATATGGTATGAGATTCAAGTTTTCATCTTGTCAACAACTCCATTGGTTTGCTCTTCCATGCTTTCTCTCTTTTGTCTAAGTTTGTTTGCAAGCATTTGATGCACAACTTGGTTTATTGTCTCTGAGTGGTCTCCATGTTAGAGGTACATGGCTTGATTGACATGTCACATGCAAGGGCAGATCTTTTGTATATTGCTGAGTTGAAGGTATTTTTGTTCAGTCCAACGTACTCGGAAGAAAAAAAAGGGTTTGTTCTCAAGAATGATCCATAACCATAATCTCTTAAACTTCACGGACCATTAGATGGGGCCAAGGAGCAAGTTTCATCTTTTATTGAGTTATTTTGATGAACACATAGCAAGTCTCTTCATCTACTTGGGAAAGAGGCTGCTCTGGAAGAACTGATAAGTGATGTCTCTTCACGGACCATTAGATGGGGCCAAGGAGCAAGTTTCATCTTTTATTGAGTTATTTTGATGAACACATAGCAAGTCTCTTCATCTACTTGGGGAAGAGGCTGCTCTGGAAGAACTAATAAGTGATGTCTCTTCAATCTTAGGAGGTCATCATACATCACCAAAAGCTTGCCAAAAAAGGTCCCAAGGCCGTTTGCATTGGTTGTAAGGCTTGTTTTACTAGTCGATCATAACTCTACATGTTATCAACAAACCTTTATGATGTGGTACGACAGTCCTTTTAAAACCAGGAAACTGGACACTTGAGAGATTTCTAATCTTCAATGACTAGGGGAGATGCCAAAAATGTGGGTCAAACCCCTAAACATGAAGAGCTTTGATTTGTATCCCATCAAGGAGAAAGGAGAACATTGAAAGGCGGACAGAGGCTCTACCATTCATGGTGAATGACAACTGGCTGTGTGTCATGCACATCAATAAATTTATGGAGACTTGTTATACCATCCTTAAGGAGTAAAGGGTTTGACCCTCTATTATAGGGTCCCAACCAAGGTGGGTGAAAAATTTAAGGTATTGGTTGACATAGCCTTTGTGTTTGAGAAACTATAGAATTATTATTCCTTGCAAAAACTTACCCAGCATGAGGACTTGAGGAGGAGGACAAAAGCATGGTGGCATTTTTCTCTCTAATTAGTTCTCCTATGAATATTCCCTTGAGTTTTGCTTAGGAATATAGCATAGAACTTTGGAGACTTCTTAATCAATGGGTGGATAGACAAGTTCCCTTAGGCGTAAGTGATAACTTGCTCTCGAGAGCTAGAACTCTGTGTCCTTCAGGCAGTCAAAAGCATGGGAGAAGGTTCTTTGAATGTGATATTTCTAGTGCAGTACAAGTAATTCCCAAGCATCTTAGCCCTACTTGATAGAGACTTAAGAGTCAATGTAGTTATTGAAGCCTTGTAGCAAGAATGGGGTTAACCGTCCACTTGAGAGGACTCACCGTCTTGAAGCTAGCGAATTAAGAAAGAGCAAGCCCATGGGGTGGATGCAAGATGTCCTGGTGAGGACAGTCAAGTCCTAGGTTCACAAATTCCATAGTATTGCTCCCTAGGTCTAATCCACCAACTTTTAATGCTATTCCAGGTAGAGTTGGCTTCTAATTGCAATTGCGTTGCAGGATTTGGCTCTAAGAGCCAAGTCAAATGGCAAACAGGAAAGGAAGTTATCCTTACAGATAAATACATAGTAATAAACATCTCAATTAGATGCATGATGTATCCGTGATAGGGTCTTCAAGTAGTGAAATTAGGGAACATGCTTTATTGGAAAGAAAGCGGTACACTTTATCCTTTCCCACCCCAACCAAGAGCAGCTCACCCTAGTGTTTATGGACGTCTAAGCACTTGGGAAGAGTTCACCCTTCATCCATCTAAACTCTCAGAGATCACCCACCTTAGGATTTATAAAGGTCTATCCACATAAACATTTGGTTGATGAGTTTGATATAAGGGTAGAACCTCTTAGGGGACTTGCATATAAATCCACAAGATTTCATAAAATTTTAGTTTTTCATTATGCAGTTTTATAGTAGATGAGACCCTCCGCCATTAGACCATGCTCCTTTTGTTTCTAGATGAAGTTACATTGATTGCACTCTCTAGCCTTCACCTTATGACTCACGGTAACAGACATCCTTATGCTTAAACCTGTGTGACAGTGTCCTTGCTCATGCATGGGGCTTTGTCACAGGCTCGCTTTAAGTGGATTCCATGCCTTCCCGGGTGATGCCGAACAAGTCACGTGTTGCGCCACATGCCCCTACTCTGACCATCTGCCTGTGGGTGAGTGAGTGTCATTTCACCATTCACCTATAGCCGCGACAGTTTCATCGCCTTATCTGCAGTGGTGGTGGTGGTTTGTCTCTTCTTCTTTTTTTAGCTTGTTTAAATTTCACTTATTATGTACAGTATAGTAAGAGCGTTAGGTATCGAAAGCGGGGATAGCTCAGTTGGGAGAGCGTCAGACTGAAGATCTGAAGGTCGCGTGTTCGATCCACGCTCACCGCATTTCTCGTATTATTCCTAATGCTTTTAATTGGTAGGATTTACTATTGAGGTTCTTGATTTGTGGGTGCTCCATTCTCCATAAAGTAAGAGTGCACTCTGAGAATTTTGGGAGATATGGGTTCTTTTATTGGTAAGTTGAGAATTGATCTTTAAAAAAAGATGTTGCTGACAATGAAGCTACCTCTCTAGTGTAAAATTAGACTTCATTATACACAGTGAGGTATGGTCAGGTACCTCTTTAGATATGTAGCGGTTTCAAAAGGAAGTTATCGGTTCAAGTCCGATCGTCTCCATTCATATATAGATTGGCACATTAGATAGAAATCCAAAAGCGCCACCAGCAGACAGGCGACACGTGCTACAATGGCCGGGACAGAGCTGCGACCCCGTGAGCGCAAGCTAACCTCTTTTACGTAGATTATGGCCGGAAGATACTGGCGGGGCTACGCGGCTTGTTGCCTGCCTAACGGCGTTTGCCACACCCATAATACGGAATTCATTTGAAACGAGACACACGCGGCACGAATGTAAGAATTTTGATATTAGGACCAGCGAGTGTGCACTACCTTTTGGGTAAGCCATGTAATTTGAATATTTATTTCAAGAAAATCTTAGCAAGATCAAGGGGAGGAGTGTAGGTTTTCTTTACTGGAGCTAAATGAGCAAGGTGTCTACTACTAGAACCAAGATAGAATCATATCCTACATGAATTGGAGACAATCCAGTTTGACAGAATCTATACTTATGTACTCCCATTTCATCTAAGGAATGTCTAGAGGATGTGATTTCCCTAGCATTTTACCCCTCTTAGCTTTAACCTTCTAGCATGTCAAGCATTGATTCACATAATGCAATACACCCCTCTTGAGTTGTGGTGGGTAGAAGAAAATTTTCAAATTTTTCTTAATGGCCATGTATGCATTAGCCGAAATAACGGCATCAATTCTCTATCTCGTGTTCCTGAATCTTTCTAATTGCATGAGGAGTTTTGCTTTGAGCTTGGAGGCTATTTTTTTCATCCTCTAGCATACACACATCAAACCTTGGTCTATTTTCAACTAGGTTATCAAGGCTTATATTCAAATTTTTGAATTTGTGTAAGTACATAGTCCTTTTTGAGCCTTGAAGTCCTTGTCTTTTCATTTTTTCATTATTTCAAATTCTCTGTTAAATTAAATAAGAAATAAAGGTTTCATTTAAATCCATTAGATATGTACTTTATGTCCTAAAGTTTATTAAATAAATGAATTAACTCCTTTATGATTATGCACAGTCAACCTTAGGATAGGGGATTGATTAAACCATGGGGGATGACCTCATAAAATAATGTTTATACCCTATAATAAATTATTATAGTGAATCATAGGGTAAGTATGCAATATGGTTTTGGCAACTCTCCTTGATGACTTCAAGAGAAGCCTGTGAATGACCTTAAAAGTAATTTTAGTCCTAGATTTCAAATTTTTTAAAAAATTTAAGGATTAGGATTTAGAAGAATATGTAGAGGTTAGATTATTTAATTTATTATACATCCTAAAAATGTGTACATAAAATAGTCTTTATTTTTGTTCACATATAGAACTTTTGGCCTTTTTCCTAGATTGGGATGTGTAAATTTTAGGATAAAGGAGTCATGAAATTAGCCCTAAATCAAGCAAGAATTAGTGAGAAAAAGAGAAAAAGCTAAACCTAGTAGAGAAGGTTTAAATGTGCTTAAGTTGCATAAACCCTAGTGCACTCCTCTGCATAGGAACACTGCACATATCTTATATCCATAGGAAATCCTTGTAGTGTTAGGAAAAAATGATGATTACTTTTTAGAATTTTATGATGTTTCGCCCAATGTATGTATAAATAACCTTGATAAAAGAATTACAGTATTGTGACCATAAAGAAGTCTGTTATCTAGAGAGAGTGCACTTCTTTTTAGGTAGAGGTGTGATAGGAAAAAAATTGGTTAAGACCTTAATGCAAATCGACTTTATGTGAGTCAAGAGAGAGAAAGTCTATCTATAATGAGTATAGATAAAGATAAAGATTATCTTTAAAAATAGGAAACACCTTTAGTGAGAGAAACCCCTTGGGAAAAAGGAAAAGGTTAATGACTAGGGATTAACTCTTAAAGCTAAAAAAATCAAATTAGAATACTTAAAATACACTTTTAAACTACGACACCAAAAAGCAAAGAAATAGTAGAATTATCCAAGTAAATAGTAGGTATATCTTATTTTTATCCTAAATTGAGAAATTTATCATCCTTAGTATAGACCAGAATTTTGCATAAGAACCTTCTGATAAAAGTTAAGCATTATTGCCCTTTTAATAGAACAGAGTGCTTAGTCCTAGCACCATAATAAAGGATTCACAATACCTGATACTATACTTAGAGAGACTTATAGAAGATAATTGAAAGGTAGAAAGAAAAAGATCCTAGTAGATATGAACTGATTCAAAAACCTGACTATTTGTTCAAAGGACCGTGAAGGCTTGGACTGATATTATTGGATCAGGAAACACATTTGGAGATTTGATGGAGGACCGAGACTATCTCATTGGAGCTTGCGATGGTTTTCCCCATTTCGTGAAGATGCATGGGGTTGCTTGATTATGTTTAATACTTGTTTGGATACTGTTTGTTAAAATACTATTTGCTGTGAAGCTTGTGAAGGTACCACATAAGCTAATGTGATATTGGGTGGATGCCATTTGAGTGGTGAGTCTTGTCGTGAAAGACGGTCCTCTGAGACTTTAACCCATCTTGGTAGGTCTAGTGTGGACTTGACATGCTTGGTGTGAAGACAAAGGTAGCTCCGCCGAAGTGTACTGGGCGAGGCAGGTATGGGTTGGACATATATGTCGGGTTATATGACTTTGGTGCCAATGTAACCTAGAGTGTTCATGCCTAGGAAGGGTATGACCATCAGAAGTGGCTCCTGTCAATCTAGGATGCGAGACTTATGGGCTCCTCACGGCGTACAGTAGCACAAGTTGGAGTGCCCGGGTTCAGTGGTGCATATCTTCCTAGTGCATATCTACCTTGGGAAGGGTATGGCCATCAGAAGCGTCTTCTGCCCATCTAGGATGTGAGACTTATGGGCTCCTTGCTAGATGACAACACATGTTGGAGTGCGAGGCGTGGTGTGAGGAGATATTTTTGGATACGTGTGACATTGTTTTAATTGCTAGTTGGATGATATTACAGAGTTTTTAGTATGATTTTTAGAATGTATGTTTTTCAATACTTTTGGTGTATAAAATCTTTAAGTTCAATGTCAGGTTTTAAAGAACTTGTATGCCGTGGAATGTGCGTGAACTATTTTTCATTGCTTTGGTTGTGTATGTGAGTAATGAACCATGAATATCAATTATGGATGTGTGAGTTCACGCCAGTTCCATAGGACCAGTGGTGGTAGGGTAGCAGGCTAGACCCAAGGAATTGGATGGGGTCTAGGCTGTGCTTATATATTTGGTCGGAGTAGAAATTATATACACCATTGGAAAGCAAGTGTGGCATGGTGGACCAGAATAAACGGATAAAACTAAAAATATATTTGAAAAGAGTAGAAAAATAGGTGAACCGAGAAATTAGAATCTAGGAAACAATGGTGGAGTAGTCCAAGGGTGTAGAGGTTGTTTGCTTCATGATCGAGGAGTAAGACAATGGTATGTGCTATGCATGATACACGTAGCCAAATGTCTATTACTTGTGAGAGGCATGAAGGGACATATACATAAGAGGAATCAGATGCCTTTCTTGGTGTAAGGATTTTTTGGCAGATGCAAGATATATGTTGTTAGCAAGCCGGACATTAGGCCATTGTGTATGATGCCTCTAGGTGGGGCTCTCTACCCAATATGTGTAGATGTCATTAACATAATTTGGGAAGATGTATTTTATTGTATATAGGGGGTGGGGTTCCTCACAAACAAGCCTTATCAATAACCAACCCTATGTTAAACCTTGAACATACTCCATAGCACTTATAATATGGGTCAATAATGTCTCTTTCCATTTGGAACAAATTCAACATAAAAACAAGCCTTATCAATAATTAGCCCTAGGATAAACCTTAAACACTTATGATATGGAACAAATTTAACACAAAAACCGTATGTGTAACTCATCACATGAATCTTGACTATAAATAATAAAATTTCAAAACTAAAGATGTTACAAACTATGGTCTATTTCTAGTCCTAAATCGTCACTTTATCATACTTATCACCTTCCAAGAAATGATTTATCATATCTAATCCCATTTTAAAGTTATGACCCTTTATGTGTTGTCAAGGATCTTTGAACATGGAGATTTTGCAATTACCACTCTCTTTTCCAAGAGAAGGATCGAATCAATAACCTATGAACAAGATAATCAAATTAATCAAGATAAGCATCAACATGAACGTAACATAAGTAAATAGAAGACACAAAAGCACACACAAGCATTGGGTTCAATCTCCCCCCTACCAACATGAGTGGCTCCGCTTTCTCATGTGGGTATTTTAAAGTTGTATTCATCATTATTATCCCTTGCAGCCATAAATAGTTTTTACTTTCAAAATTGGGCTTGTACACAAAACTAAACCATAGTCCAATATTTAAAAGTGTAAATAAATGTTTTGCTCAAACTTATGTACGAATGGGCCTAGCCATGTAAAGCCAAAATGTAACAAGTATGCAACTAGAAATAATAATATGGTAAACACGTAAAGTTGGTGTTCTCGCTCAATAACCATCATCTATAGCAAAGATAGTCTTATGATGGTCTTTTGAATCTATAGATACTTGGTTGTATCGAGAAAATCCATATAAAAAGCTATAAGATTCTTTCTCTTCTACCCTTTCAAGCACATGTTTAGTATTGGGTAGTGACTATTGGCTACATTTACCTTTTTTAAGTTCACGTATACGCAAATCTTTCCATTCTTTTTTGGTTCTATGAACATTGGTGAAACCCAATCTTTGTGCTCAATCTCATATATGAAATTTGTGAAATTTGTGCTCAACCCTTGATAGTATTATAGTAGGTGTCATTATACATGTACAACTTTTATCTAACTGGCCTTGCACTGTCTTGCCAATTGAATCATATGCTGGTAAACTTCTGGAAGGACTCCCTTGAGATCCAAGCAAATACATCTTTGTACTCTTTAAGTAACTTTGTTAATTCAGACTCCTTCTCAGGGGTTAAGTCAATAGAGATCCAAACCTTTTTGGGCTCTTTCCCTATGGTAGTGCTAGATCAATTTATTTAGCATCTTCTAGTCCATCATATGACACCCGAGTTTCTTTTAGTTTCTCTCTTTTAGGAGTTTTATTCTTAATCTTGTAGTTCCTGTAATGTGAGGGGACTTGTTGGAAGGGCCTTTGGACAAGAGGCAAGTAACACTAACCATAGAGGTTGCCATTGAGCATCACTTTTTGCTACAAAAAATCATCTCATACTCTTGTGCAGATACATACCCTCGTCACTGCTACCTTCACGAGCATAGTCAGACAAAACCATACACAACCTTTCTCACCTGATTATATCATTGATCCTTGCAACATGATGCACTGGGGCGGTAGCAGAGACGCCTAGATGGGACAACATGTTGAGGTATGGAGTTAACATTTTTGTGCTCCAAAATAGGGGCCTTACATTTTTTGGTGGAATTAAGAGAGATGTTTTCTTTGCAGGTGAATCTCAGCGTGGATATCACTTTTGGGCATCATGTAAAGCAAGGGCAAGTGATAGTAGAGCTTTATGTTGGATGTGGATATTGTGCTATGGTAGCACAAAAATTAGGCATGAACGTTGTTTGTATTGATCCCGAAGAGGATGTAGTGGAGGGTGTCTTGATGAAGATTTCATTGTAGGTGCAGTAAACATATTTATTTGTGAATATTCAAGTCACTAGGTTTAGCAATTGTTTATAATTGTGTCATGATATTAAAAGAGAGGGAAAGAGGGCGAGAGCAATGCATGTTGGGGTTTTGCAATAAGACATCATTCCCCTCTTCAACGATGTTTATGTACAACATGTCATACAAATCAATAAAGAATCGACATTTTTAATATTGTGTGGATGAATAAGGTAGTGAAGCGTTTATAGGCTCGAGGATATGTATGTAAAACATGAGTTAAGTATGTTGTGTTGCGAAATGAGAAGGAAATATAGAGAGAGTGAGCAAAGAGAAGGACAGAAAGAGTGAGTGAGAGAGAAAGAGAGAGAGGGAGCGAGAGCAAAGAGAAGGGAAGAGAGAGAGGGAGGATAGAGAGAGTGAGAAAAGAAAGGGACTGAAAGAGTGTGTGTGTGTGTGTGTGTGAGAGAGAGAGAGAGAGAGAGAGAGAGAGAGAGAGAGAGAGAGAGAGAGAGAGAGAGAGAGAGAGGGGGGGGGGAGTGAGATCAAAGATTAGGGTAGAGAGGGAGAGAGGGAGGGAGGATAGAGAGAGTGAGCAAAGAAAAGGACTGAGAGAGAGAGAGAGAGAGAGAGAGAGAGAGAGAGAGAGAGAGAGAAGGATAGAGAGAGAGAGAGACAGAAAGAGAGTAAAGAGAAGGATAGAGAGAGTGATCAAAGAGATGGATAGAGAGAGAGGAGGAGGATATAGAGAGCGAGAGAGGGAAGGAGGATAAGAGGTAAGAGAAGGATAGAGAGGGAGAGGAGGATATAGAGAGCAAGAGAGGGAAGGAGGATAGGAGGTAAGAGAAGGATAGAGAGGGATACGAGAGAGAGAGAGAGAGAGAGAGAGAGAGAGAGAGAGAGAGAGAGAGAGAGAGAGGGGGGGGGGAGAATAGAGAGAGAGAAAAGAGAAGGATAGAGAGAGTGAGCAAAGAGGTAGATAGAGAGAGAATGAGGATATAGAGAGCGAGAGAGGGAAGAGGGTGGAGAGAGAGGGAGGGTGGGAGATTAGGGGGTAGGGAGGGAGAGGAGAGGGAGGGTGGGTTGGAGATTATGGTGGGAGAGTGAAAGGGAGGGAGAGAGAGGGGGAGGGAAGAGGGTGGGAGAAGGAGGAGAGAAGGAGAGAGAGGGTAGTGTGGACTGTGGGCTGGGCGGTGGTGGGCAGAGATGGTGGTGGCAATAGTTTTAGAGAGATTGTTCAAGTAGAGAGAGAGGGTAGCCAAGAAAATCTCCCTCCACCCAGCTCCCTCTACGACCATCCCCCTTGCTTAATACTAGTAATAGCGGGCAGGTCCATTTTAAAGTTTGGCTAGCCTAGTGTGAAAACTAGTCACTTATGTAAAAGTCAATATTGACACTAAACAATAAACATTCATTCCCTTATAATAGAATACTTGTGATATCTTCTCTTCTCTACTCTTGATTGCTTGTACTCTATTAGATTCTTGCATTGGTAAATGGATTCTTGCATGCTAGATGGATGCTTGATTCAAAAGGATTGATTGCAGGTTTCCCTCTTGCATTAGCTTCTTCCTTACCCACCTTTTGTGAGAGAGAACCACTGTGCATGAAATTCTCTTTTTACCTCTATCTAGGCATAGGGAGCTCTACATTCACCCCCTTAGCAAAGGAGCATTTTGGTGTGATAACAGAGCGAGGATGCAATGGGGATGAGCTAGTGCACCACATCAAGGAGTTGCATTGTGCCTCAAAGAAAAGGCCCAATGACACATGATTTAACTAAGGCTAAGATAAGCTCTTGAACTGAAAGTCTAGTTGTGTTTGCTACTTGTGACAAAGAGCTTATAGGTTTTATTAAAAGACTGCATGTGTGTTTCATTTAGGGCATGAATTAATGAATTTTGATGATGGAGAGTGTAGTAAAAGGGGCTGGAACCATTGGTCTTATATGGCTACTATGATAGCAATTAAGAAAGTTCAAGAAAAATCTATGAACTAATAAAGGGTAAGGAAATGAATTATACATTTCTATGTCTTTAGATGTGCTTTTATTCTTAGGCTGTAAAGGGCTTCCGAATGAGGATTACAAATTTTCTCCTTCTAGAGTTTCTTACAATAGCATTGTCATGTGTGATACATAGTATTGTGTGCGTATATGTGTTTCTATGTGTGTGTGTACAAAGACACACAACTTGGCAAATTGCTATGCTAGCTCGCTTTGCTAATGTTTTTGTTGGCTTTTGTGTAACACATCTAAAAGGAATGTTATGATGATAATGAGAGAAAATATTTTTCTAAGACATATAAGGGACATATAAGCATTTGCATGAGAAAGACGGTGAATGATTAAAAGAAGTGGATAAGGGGTAGTCACAACATATCTATTGGCCGAGTTGTGTACATTGAGTGCATATTCGACATATATCCATAAGAACTCCTTGAATGACCTTTGAGACTTATTCTCAATGGATGGTCTAGTTCACTTCTTCTACTTGTTAATCATTAAACATACTTGTTGCAATGGCACCAAGAACTTGGCTCGTCTAATAAAGTTCCATTTGTATGCTAACAAAGTTCCATTAGTATGCGAAAAAGATGCACAAGCTTTATTTCTTGAATGTTGAATACAATCCTAGCAAAGAATTCCACCAAAAGAGAGAAAATGGAGGGGCTTGCTCCATTTTGGAGATCCTGTGTGGTCACACAAGGGCTACATATAATGAGTTCAAACTTCCACATGAAATGGGACCAACTCCACTTTGGAGTCGTGAAATATTTTTTATGGCGGGCATGCAAATGTATTAAACTGTGAGGAGGTTAATTATATCCAGGGGAGGTTTAGCGACGGCATACGATGCCTCCAGCCGCCGAGGAGCTGGTGCATTTGGCGCCCAAGCCGCTTGGCATGGTGGAGACGTCAAGGGCGAGGCTGGGCTGAGCGAACTTGTTGGCCAGGCAGTCGGTAGCAAAGAGAGAGGAGACCTTGAATTTGGTCTCTCCGCCCATCACCGGCATGGGCACGCCAACTTTGACAGGGTTCTTGAAGTCGGGCTGGTAGGTCTGCCCAAGAACGCCATCTACGGTGGCGGAGAGCTGGAAGAAGTTGAATTGGATGTTGAGGTGGGCGAAACAATCGTCTGCGGGGAGGTTGTAACTGTGAACACGGTCCTCTTCTTTCGTGATGGGCACTACCTCTACGTTGACGCCCATCACGCCATCGATAGTCACCTGCACGCTGTTGGTTTCAGAAATGCGCTCCACACGGACCTCGTCCATGGGCGAGCTCCAGGAGGCGGAGGGGCCCGTTGGAATGGCGACCTCTTGGCCGTCGTACGTGAAAGCGAGCTGATCCACAGTATCGTCCCATGCGGCCACCTTCTTGGCGGCGAGGCTGAACTTGTGGTTGTCGAACATGATGCCCAGGGCCTGCACCCATGTGAAGTCGCGTGTCCGGCCCTCCGGGCGGATACCAATGAAGTGGGCGTTCACGTGGAGGTTTCGATCGGACACGAGGCAAAAGTCCTCGCCAGACTTCCCGTGGAAGTAGAACATGATGCCGTCTCCTCCAACGAAGCGTGGGTCGTAGCACACGGAAGAGTAGCCATAGCAGTTGGGCTTGCGACCTGCATGAAACCCAATCGCCATGGATTAGGGCTAAACACCACGGATTAGGCTGAAACATGTGCAGTGATAGAATTTGCAGGACGATATGAAGCCCCACTTACGCTTGCAGGTGGTCTGGCACTTGCGGGAGCAGTCGATGAAGCAAGCGGACTGTTGGTGCTTGCTGTTGACGCGCTTGGGGCACTGGCGGGGGCACTTGAGGGTCTTGAGGTAGCAGTTGTTATGCGCAAGGCAGCGAGCCTGTACTCTGACATAAGGGTTAGGGGACTGGCGGATCACCACATACTGCGTCGACTGAGGGTCTACGCCATGGGGGAACTTCGGGGGCTTGTGGACGTAAGGCTTCTTGTTGTAAACAGGCTTCTTCTTGGCGCTCGCTAGCACAGGAAGCAGCAAAGCTACAAGCAGAGTGAGCAGGAAGGGCTTGATCAGAGCTGCCATTGTTATGCTATCGCTGCTCTAGAACGGCTCAGAAGGCTGCTGCTGAACGAGCTGACAAGAGGACCTTATATGGTGCACTTCGCGCAAGTCAGCAGCCCACCACTCTGCCACTCTCCGCTCATCACCCGGGTTGCCTTCACAACGTGCTTCCAACTCCCCAAAAAAACTGAGTATCTTATCTACCTACCATTCCTAGCTATTGATCAAATTAATGTTTTTTTTTGCTTTTAGAGGATTCTTAGTGTTTTATGCAACATCCAATAACTTTTTTTTAAAGGCAAGTTGATGACCAACCAACAAAAGTAGAAACCAACCCCTTCTACTACTATGATATTGTTGTAAACAATGGCTAATTATCTTATGTCATCCTATGTTGTACATACATAATTTCATAATTGAAAAGAAGCTTCTCTAGTAATATGGGCGCTCGTATAGGGTAAAAATAGGCGTTATCGGTTAAGTATGGATAGCTAGTGTGATTTTCATATGAAGCTAGTAGACTCTCTAGTAATATGGGCACTTGGATAGGCTAGAAATAGATAGTATCATTTAAGTATGGGTAGCTAGTGTGGTTTTGCATACGAAGATCTTATTTTACATCATCTCCATCTGAGGTGTCCCAATTAGTCTTGAAAGTATGTATGCCACACGGGGGAGTGAGGTGCTTGTTTTACTTGGTGAAGGGTGTGGCCACACTTGGCTAAGGGACACTAGATACACATGGTTGATAGAGGTTATACAAGTGGTACAAAGGTGGTGAAATGTGGAGGATTGTGAGAAGAGTGACACATGGATGGAAATGAGGGAACACATGACACCATGCGAGAGAGCACACATGGTTGAAGGATTGGCACAAGAAAGAATTCAATTTGTACTAGACGGAGAAACGTCTAATACATTAGAGGTGGAGAGGAGGTCTAAGTGGTACACATGTTAGGTGGAGAGGTAGTTTTATGGCTATTGGGAGAGATTGTTAAAACAAGTGGAAAAGTAGATGCACATATGATGGCCATTGTGAGTGGAGACTCGGATTGTATGGCTAGTGGAGAGATTGTTTGAACAAGTGGAAAAGTAATTACGCATATGGCCATTGTGAGTTTGCGCATGTGGCATGACTAAGGTTTGCACAATTGGCAACAAAAAGGTAAAGCACAAGTGGCCCCATTTTGCACACATAGAAGAAAGTGGATTCCCAACAAGTGGCAAAAGGTGTTCCAAATTGGTAAATGGAGAATAAAGACTATAATTGAAGGTGGATTCCCAAGTGGAAAAAGGTGTTCCAAACTGGTAAATGGAGAGGAAATCCGAGTGAAAAATGAATAAAGATTAAAATTAAACCAATAAAGGGTTAAGAATCCCATATGCATTACAAGAAACCCCATCCAGTTATCTATGAGTATCCTAAGGCTTTTACAACTTACACTTGACATAAAAACATGATAGGAACACCTATAAAAGCACAAGAATGAATATGTTAGTGTATGATGAAATTACTTGTGCTTTAGGGGGGAATCCCGACCTAGCTTACTTGATTCAAAGGGCTAAATCAGCTGCTCATAGTGGCATTAACTTATAGTAATGAGCTAATTTGAGACTCTGAAGATACAGTTCAAAGTATGTAAAATAGCCCATGAGTTTAACATTAGGAGGGGTTTTGGGATTTAATAAGAAATTACATATAAGAAAAGGATTTTTTCTCAATTAAATAGGTAAAGAATGAGTAGTTATATTGTCTTAAATTTTTGGATGGTGGGTGTATAAAGTGTTAAAATTCAGGGATAAGGGTTGCTCTATAAATTTCCTCTCGAACACGTATAACATTTATGGGGTTTTTAACCCACTTCTTTGAGATGCATGATTATGAAAGAAAAAAACATCAGATCCCATAGAATTTCTAATATAAAAACGTACTTTGTTTCATAAATGATTCAGTGGGCTACACAACATTTTGGGGTTGTGAACCCACTAATTTGAGATGCCATCAAATTATCAAAATGTACTTTGTTTCATATATAACTCCAATCGGGCATGTGAATGCAAAAACATATGTAAGCCTATGTACAAGTTTTGTGCATCAAAACAAAAATGCATAAAATGGCCTTTTTTCAAAGTCCCTATACAAATATATCACCCTTAAATTTTTCTTTTCTATCTTCTTGTAAAATGATATAGATGTACCGATACATGGATCTATTGATCCCCTCACACCTTCAACCTTTAGTTTTCGAAAAAAATATGTATAGGCATACCAATATTCCTCTGTTATTTGAGATTGACCAGTAATTGTGTGCTACAATGATAAGAAAAGATTATATTAAGTCTCATATACACATTGTAATAAGGAGATAATGGGAGCTGAAAATATTTACAAATCATCGAGGGAATTGTTTCTTTTCAATAGACCCAAGAAATGAAGCACCATGCATTTGCTAGTGTAATATTGCCACTTCTTATTAATACTGGTTTTACTTGTTAAATGATTCCTTACTTCCAACTTTCCAATTCTCATTTGAAGCACATGGGATCTAATGCTAGACCTGCAAGATCTGCAATGCTTCTTCATGTTGGCCTTCATTTAATCATCTTTCAAGTCATTATGTGGATGCTTTGAAAACTCATCGACGTTGGATGGCCTCGTTGGATGACCCACACTTTTTTAGTTGTGTTCTTACACGTGTCAGTCCGTGAATACATTTTAGACTCTAATGTTTTTTATTCATGGCTTATAGATGGATTTCTTTACAGAACACTAAGCGAGTCTCCATCAAGAAAGAAAGTAATTGAGTCCATTGAGGCAGTCATTGAAGCAGGTCATTGAAGTAGTGTGCCTTTTTTCGAAGCACTTTTCCTCTCATATTTTGAGCACACAAATGCATCTTATTGTGCACTTTCTTGATGAGGCAGCTATAGTTGGAATGGTTCATTTAAGATGGATGTTACTCTTACTAGAGGATAATTTGTAAAGCAAAGAGCAAGGAAAGAGGGGAGTATGGTTACTTTCCCTCTAGTATTTTGAGCACACAAATGCACCTTACTATGCACTTGGTTTATGAGGTAGCTATAGTCGGAATGATTCATTTAAGATGTCTTAAAGCATAATTTGTAAAGCAAAGAGCAAGGCCAGAGGGAGTATGGGTGAAGGTTAGTTACTTCAAGAGTCATTGGCCTACATATGAGGTTTTCTTTTAAAATAGATCCTTCAACACCCTAACAATGGAGAAATCAGGATGACTCACATTTGGTATCTAGAACCTTGCGCTAGGAAAAGGAAAAAGATGTAGGATGGATGAGTGACAAAGAGTAAAGGTCTTATTTTCTTCATAGTTTGGCTGGTGAAATGCAAAAATGGATTGATAGATATGAGCAAAAGAGATTAGCATAGTACAACCTATCTAACTCATCCCCACCATCAGACAGTAGTAACCAGATCTTTAAAGTTCAAATGCTGATTTTATATTCGTTAACTCATTGCCCCATGTGCCAAAACGCCAGACAACCATCCAAAGCCCTCATCAGAGGTTACCCAGTCAGCAAAATTATGATTTTTTATTATCTAATCTTTATGTGTGGATGCCGTATCCAAAAAAGTTAAGAGTTGAATTGGATATGTCAATCACTCTACAATATCTAGTCATAATGCAGATCACGTGTCTAGACCAAAATACCCAAATATAGTGTGAAGTTTCCAAATGCACGGGACAAAATTCCAAATTTCAAAACAGAAAGACACACACAGTAAGTCCAAGAAAATTGCAAAAATGCACGTCTTCAGAATACCATAAAGTTCCATTAATAGCAGAGAAGCAAGAACTTAGAGTCTATATGGGGCATGCAATAGCAAGATGCATATGCCTTAGAATAACAGAGCGTCAATACCCGATAATCCTTCAGATGGGATCCAAAGAATCATTATTCCATGAAATAAGAAATCGCCGTTGGTAGCTAAGAGAGTGCAGCAAACCCATGGCATAGTTGTGAGTACCTTAGAGGATGAGCTCCCAACCAAAGCAAGCACGATTGACATCACTAAAAAGACCTATGATACACTACATAGACTAAGTGAGTTTGTGTAACTCACCCGTATGATGTCCTTTTTAATATCGAGGCCAAGCAGAGGATGCCAGCTACCACCGCCATGAGCCTTCATGAAAAATCTGCATGAGATTTTGTGCAGAGTTACCTTCTGCATGCAGCTAGAGGTAACTAGTGCGATTATGCCCATTTATGAAGAATTTGCATGAGATTTTGTGCAGAGTTACCTTCTGCATGCAGCTAGAGGTAACTAGTGCGATTATGCCCATTTATGGTGATAAAGCCAAAAGTTATAAGACCTAATTTAAAGCCATTGATAATAGTTATCCCAAAAAAAATGTTGAGTCGATTATGTTAAATAGACATCAATGTGTGTGTGTGTGTACACACACACACACACACCTTTTTCTTATATAAATAAGCATGCATGTAAATAGTTTAATTGTTTTACAAGTTTTATTTTCACATTGTATACTACAAGAAATATGGTCACAAGAGTGACACTTTCATGTGAAGCATACAAATAAGTGTAGATATAATTTTGATTGTGGAGTCATGGCTTCCTTCATACAAGATTCAAGAGCTAGCTAGCACTAGAAATTCTAATCTTGTGATGTCTAAATTGGACTATTGTGGAACAATATAAGATATCATTCTTACAATATTGCTTTTTTTAATCAAGTGGTTTGAGATATAATGCAGACCAACCCCAGGAGGATACTAAAAAACAATAAGATATGGTTAGGGACCGTAGGGAATGTAGGTTTTTTGGTATGGATATATATGCAGGCTATAACAAGCTGGTGGCGTGAGAAAAAGCGAAAAAGATTCGGGTAAAATAGGTGTACATATAAAGATAGAGGGTAGTTGTGCTATAAAAAAAAAGGAGACGAGGATTATTTTTGGAGGAAAGGAAGCGATAAAGAACAGGGAGAACTTCAAAGAAGTGAGAGACACCCTTTGTACAACAGCTTCGTAGAAGGTGGCTGCAGTTTTTTTTCTTTTCTCGTAGTGAGGAGTGACACAGGAAGAGTTGAGGAGATTTGGGAGGTTCAGCAAAGCGTACACAGTGTGATGGAGGATCTTGTAGGATGTGCGGTGCCCTAAGATTCCTTGCTGTAGCCTGTTTGAACTTGGACCTATCCCAAAGATTGCTCATTTCTCTCCCTGTTGTTTTATGAGATCGAAGACAATCTTATGGTGGATTTTCTCCTTGCTCATGTTGTTTCTTTGTTGGTACCCCCTAGTCTCAGGGATGTTGAGACCTTGAAGCTTCTTGTCCATCTGATGATAATAGAGGATTTTGGTTTATATCTATTGTGAGAGGATATAGAGACTTATGGTTTGATGAATTTTTATATATGATGTTGTTTTATTTGAGTTGATGAAGACAAATCATTGGAGTGTAGTGGTTGTTGTCTGGGATGGTAGCGATCCTGAGTTGGTGTAAGGTGATTATGTGCTTCAGTTGACAATTTTGGACCTGTTAGAGGATACCAAACAGAAGGCTTACTATTTTATAGTGTGTCTGTGGTGGCAGCAGTCTGACACAGCAAGTCAGCTGAGTGCTACTGAGGGTTGGATCTAGTTTTGTTTAAGTGCTTAGAGATTCTTGTGGTGTCAACTAGCTGAGAGGATAATGTTTCTATGTCAGCTAGGTCAGTTTGGGTAGTTGGGTAGGTATTGCTCATTTGGACGCAATTGTGAGCTAGTAATAGTCAACAGAGAGCTAGAAATGTAGTATCTTGCCTACTTGAAAGGTTTCTGGGGGTTTATAGTAGCTGATAGAGAACATTTTAAGAAGGGTCAGAATTGCTATTGATTTTAGATGTAGAAGACATGTAAAGTCTGATTGGTCTGAGTCAACCAAGAGAGTATATTGTCAGACAAAGGTCAGCTAACTAGTTCTGGAAGGTTTTGAGACCTTTTGTGAAGCTAGCTAATGATGGAGGACACTCTGGGTTCTAGGGAGTAGCATTCTGAGGAAACAAAGAGTTAGCTCAGTGGAGGTAGGTTAAGTGGAGGTAGGTTATGAGCTGTTCTGCATTCGCTAGAGGTGGTTTTTGTCAGCTCGATGTTAGCTCGAGTCAGGAGAGGCTCTAAATAAGTAGACCAAAGACATTGGAGGTTAGGCGGCTGACCATAAAGGATAGCTGAGAGGTAGGAGATGAAGTCATTAGGGTGGCTGGAGGGGTAGTGAAGTATTATTTTGGAGCAGCTGAGGACGAGGAGACAATGATTGGGTGCTCTGGTGTCTGCTGGTGTTGTTTTACTACTGGGGTGTGGTGCTTGTATAGACTCCTCTCACGGTGGTGCTTGTATAGACTCCTGTCATGGTGGTGTGCTTTAGACAGAGCTATAAAGGTGGTATATCCTGAGGCCATCATTGTTTTGGTTCCCCCACTGAGGAGGGATTTCAACCTAAAAGGAGACATAAACACCAAAGAGCCAAAAGCTATACAAGATACAGAAGAAGATACAGAAGCATCCACATTAAAGACTACCACACAAACCTCAACACCCATATGTACGACACAGGATACAAAAACCCAAAAGAAAATTCGATCTCGTCGCATGAGTAAACATAATGAAAAACTGACAAACCAAAGAAAGAAAATGAAACAAGTTCTTGTACATCACTAAGTGAGGATGAAACAAGTTCTTACTCTTCGCTCAGTGCACCACATAGACCAATCGAGAAACTAGAACCCACCCAACCACCCCAAATGGATAATAATGATCACATGACGTATGTGGAATGCAAAAAGCAAGCTCAGGAGAGCATGCTTATCTTGGTTGAATGTCTTACAGGGTCACCGGTTGTGATTGAGCCTCATAATGCCAATCCTAAAAGAGTAATCAAGATTCAAAGCCTAGAAGAGTACCGCTTTCCCTTTCAAGAGGAAGACATACTCTCTATAGAAGAGTCATTTGAGACAGATTGTGTGAACTATAGGCTTGAGAAATCACATGAGGAATTTGATAATTCCCTTACAAGATTAAAACAATCTCTTAGAACCTCATTCGGAGGAATGCTCTTCTCTCATGATAAAGCCAGAATCACATCAACACTTGCACATTTAATGGCTCAACCTGAGTTATACAAGGATATAACAAACTACATAAAATAGGACTATGAGGATTCGTAAGTTTCCAAACAACCCTCATTAAGAATTGTCAGAGGGCCAAGTGTGCCAGTGTACGCATTGGGTACTCTTGAAAAAATTGAGACCCAAATAGAGGATGAAAGTGAATGGGAATATGAAACAGACATAGGATCTGAAGCTGAAATAATAACCGAAACACCCATGGTTCCTTTGGAAGATTCTATCACGGTATGGTTGGATTTCCCTATAGGCAATGATGTTCAGCGCAAACGCGCATTGATTAACCCTCGAGCTAGTCATAACATCATGATAATAGACACTTGGGTGTCATTGGGACAACTTAAACTCATCCCTACAAGCAATAGTCTTGTGAGAGGAGCCAATGGACAAAACATTGAAGTTCCAGGTTCCTTTAGATACACTACTCAAACGATCGATGGGCGATATGGAATTTACATTCCATGTTATCCTAGAATCCCTTGAGTATGATGTCGTCTTTGGTGGACCTTGGATAAGTGACTCGTTGTATTCACTAGATGAATCCATGCAAACAGTCACCTTGAACACTCTTGTAGGCAATGTACAATTGCTGTACAACGGGAGGAAGAAACCTTGCAAGAGCTGGAACTTCCAACATATCTTACTGAAAAGATCCCTAGAATTTTGGTTGGATTGGAAATTACAAATAAAATCACCATAGATCAAGCACAGTTTTATCCAACACGAAAACACAATCTCATGACCCTCAAGCTATGGAATTTGTTAGGTCAACCAACACTCACTGCACATTCTGAAAGGATTACCTTTACACGAGACTTGAACATGCCATGTCTGGGGTACTTTGAACATACAATGTATATTGAAACTAACCCCCTCACTTGCAAGTTTTTTATGGTTGAGTATGTGTTGGAAGCAGATTTAATCTTGGGGCATAAATGGACTGTTGTTGCTGCCCAAGCACCAATGTGCTTTGCTAGCGATAGAGTCATCATGATGATCAATGACCGTCAACGACTAACTCCGATAAAGCATCAACTCCTTCAACCCCATCCTCACCTACAAAGTTCGATTCCAAAACCTCGCAATCAGCTCCCAGAGCCCAACCATCTATCTCTAATAGGGAACGCAAAGGAAAGACCCCGGAGCCTATGCATTTTCATTGGACAAACCTCAACAAAGGAGACAACCACATGCTCAAAGGCCTTGTTTCATCGAGAGCCACTCCACAAGAGAATCTAACCTCATCATCATCAACAATGCCCATGAATCTCAAAAACCCACAGCCTCAGCACCAGCCAAAGTCAAGGAAAGCCCCAAACCTTCCACATCAACCCTAAAGAAAACTCCACCAAGACTCCCACAATTACGATGACTTAATAGTATCAAAATGTGGGTGGAGAAGCAGCTACTTATAGCTCAAGGCTACTATGAAGGTGCCAATCAAATTTGGGTGCCTCGACAGTCAAAACCTCTTCCTCAACGAAACTAAGAGGGACCACTATTCATCGCCATTTTAAGCTGAAATCTTAGTGTGTGTGGCTGGGCATGACAGGTACATTGTTTGTGATAAGCACTCTAGTTATTTCCAGATTTCAATAGCCCTAGAGGATTAGAAGAACACTACCTTTATTACACCATGGGGTTGTTTTGCCTACAGAGTGATTCCCTTTGGGCTTACTAATTCCCCAGCTACCTTCCAGAGAATTATGAACCTTATTTGGGATCCTTTATCAGGGTATTCATAGATAATTTCCGTGTATATAGTAGCATATTGTTCCATTGTGAGAGCTCAGGATGGCTCTAAAGAGATTGGATGATTTGAAAGGTCAGCTCAACTATGACAAGTGCAATCTGGCTCAAGTCAAAGTCACCTTGCTTGGAAATGTAGTGTCAGAAAATGGGATTGAGGTGGTGGAGGCTTTACTCTTATTGGAAGCACCCCAGACTATGAAGCAGCTTGCGACATTCACACACAAACTTGGGTATCTTGCAAGATTTATCCATTTATTGTCCATTTACACACAAACTTGGGTATCTTGCAAGATTTATCCATTTATTGTCTCAAGCCTTGTACCAATTGCAACAAACTACCCAAAGGGATCCATTTCTGTGGCAAGACAAAGAAGAAGAAGCTTTTCTACAAATTAAGGAGATTTTGAGCACATTGCTAATTGTCATGCCCCCTGACTGGAGCAAAGAATTCTTTGTAAATCCTAGTGTGGGAGAGGATGCTATTGGAGCAGTACTGTTGGCAGGGCAGGGAGCATTCTTCCATGAGGCTAATATATTTTGTTGGCATGACTAAAATAGATGGAGAAAGGGCCTACTCTGAAGTAGAGCTAGTGATGGTGGCTGTCATCTTTGCCCTGAA
This sequence comes from Cibotium barometz, assembly GCF_041138505.1. NCBI lineage: Eukaryota > Viridiplantae > Streptophyta > Polypodiopsida > Cyatheales > Cibotiaceae > Cibotium > Cibotium barometz. The sequence goes on from NC_141079.1 coordinate 3,895,967, forward strand.
GAAGTTCAGGTCATACTTGCTTTGAAAGCAATTTACTTTGCTAACTCATTATTCTTTATTGCCTCTTTTGATTCAATAAGGTCTTCCATCTAAGGGGCTTTCTAAGTTGTTAGTGGAGCTGCAAGAGTTCCATTTGATGAGTGAAGACAAACCATTGGAGTGTACTGGTTGTTGTCTGGGATGTTAGTTCTGTATTAGTCTGACTCGGTCAGAGACACTGGGAAGTACAGTATCATATGAGTTTCAGCCTGAAATTAGATATATCAGCAGATGGTAGGGATGTTGATTTGCCTAAGTTGGTGTGAGGTGACTATGTGCTTCAGCTAACAGTTCTGGACCTGTCAGAGGATAGGAGACAGAAGGCTTATTGTTTTATAGTGTGTCGTCTGAGGCAGCAGTCTGACACATCAGGTCAGCTGAGTGCTACTGAGGGTTGGATCTAGTTTTGTTTAAGTGCTTAGAGATTCCTATGGTGTCATCTGACTCAGAGGATAGTGTTTCTGAGTCAACTAGGTTAGTTTCGGTAGTTGGGCAGATACTACTCATTCGGATGCAGCTACTATGAACTGGTAATAGTCAATGGAGGGCTAGAAAGGTGGTATCTTGCCTACTTGTGAAAGGTTTCTAGGGGTTTATAGCTAACAGAGGACATTTTAAGAAGAGTCAGAATTGTTGTTGATTTTGGATGTAGAAGACATACAAAGTCTGACTGGTCTAAGTCAACCAAGAGAGTATATTGTTAGACAGAGGTCAGCTGACTAGTTCTGGAAGGTTTTGAGACCTTTTGTAAAGCTAGCTGACAGTGGAGGACACTTTGGGTTCTAAGAAGTAGAATTCTGACATGAAACAAAGAGTTGGCTTTGGAGGTAGGTTCAGAGTAGTTTTGCATCCGCTGGAGGTGGTTTTTGTCAACTGGGTGTCAGCTAGAGCAAGAGAGGCCCTGAATAAGTAGACCAAAGACATTAGAGGTTAGGGCGACCACCATAGAGGACAGCTGAGGGAGCAACTGAAGTCATTAGGGTGGCTGGGGGGTAGTGAAGTATTATTTTGGAGCAGTTGAGGATGAGGGGACAGTGATTGGGGGCTCTGGTGCTGCTAGTGTTGTTTTACTACTAGGGTGTGGTGCTTGTGATAGACTCCTCTCATGGTGGTGTGCTTTAGACGAAGCTATAGAGGCAGTATCTCTCTGGAGGCCATCACCATGTCCTCAATCGAGGTTTCTCAAGCTTTGCTAGGCCTTTCTCTTGCTCTGCCATGTGGTCAACCATGCCCTATAGTAATCAAGGAATGGGTATGCCACCTTGAATATCCACATTAAACCTTGATCTTGGTATGGTGACACATGGGCATGACATCTCAATGATACCATGACACCATCATGAACTCAATCGAGGTGCAACATGACTCATTCATGTGTCACATACATGCATCATAATCACAAGCTTAATCAAAGGCTCGATCCAGGTCTACAATTGAGAATAAATCAAGGACCTGAACCACACACACGCACACACACACCCACCCTGTAAACGTCAAGATTACATCACAAACCTCGATTAAGGTCCTTGATTCAACCTCAACTCTTGAAACTTAGATAAAAAATATATATAAATATAGAATTTTTTTATAAGTGTTTGTCTATTATATATAAAGATATATTCACATAGCTTAATCGAGGTTGTAACAATCAGGATTGCATCACAAACCCTAATCAAGGCCCTAAATTCAATCTCGATCATCTCGAGACCTTGATCGATGTATATACATATATGCATCATATAAATATCTATATATTCACATACCTCAATTGAGGTACCAACAATGTAGATGCCTCCACCTCATTTTTGCATGTTATCTTGGTCGTTAATTTTGAACGAAGACCTCGATCGAGCTATTTAAGAGCCTCTCTGCCATTTTGTCATTTTGCAACAAGAGGAGAGCTAAAGAAAGAGGTAGAATCCCTTTTTATGTTATAATCTTAGTTTAATCTTAATTAATCATCATTCATATTATTTAATCGAGTGAAGAAAAATATTAAACAAAGTGATTAGTGTTTAAATAGCATGATTAAGTATAAAATAATACGATTAAAAGGTATGATTAAATCATGATAAAATCACTTCTTAATCCTAAACACACCATAGCTAAACCTTAGCCTAGACCTTTGATGAATAATGAATATAAACCTTAGCCTAAACCTTTGGTGAATAATGAATAAAACCTTAGCCAAAACATTTGATCAATAACATTAGCCTAAAAATGGTCCCTTATATTTACACTGCCTTGCATAATAATCCTTAGCCTAAAAATGGTTCCTTATATTTACAGTGCCTTGCATAATAATCCTTAGCCTAAACCTTTGAGCAATAACCTTAACCAAAAAAATGTGTCCCTATATTATAGTGCCTTCCACAAAACTTAGCATAAACCTTAGGATAAATAAATTTATCCAATATCATTAATGATAAATACCATTGACCATTAATTAAATTAACTATTATATGCACTTTCCTTTCTTTTATGATCTAATAAAAATAGGTTGTCTTCTTTATTATTTTAACTCATTGCCCTCTTTTGCGTGTTACATGTACAGTACATGTTTGCATTTATGCCCATCATCCACCACTAGATTATCTACATGGATTCACAAAAGTCTAGTGGTAGTGGAAGAGATAGACATGAGCCTAGTGGTAGTGGTGAAGATAGATTATTTGAGTCGATTGAGAGAGATTTGATAGCTATTAGGAGGACAATCTTCTACCACCACGATGCACATTGTTGTTGATCTAGAGTCCATGATTGCATCACTTCATAGTAGCAACCTTGAAAGATTTTGAGATGTAGATGAGTGGCTAGAGAGACAACGTCTCGCATGGCATGACATATCAACATGTGTCTAGGATCGCTAGGATTAGACAGGAGTGCTAGAGGCTTTTAGGTATCCTGGTGGAGTTTGGGTTGGATCACTGCCCCTTCGCATATCTAGGTGTACACAATGTGGTATAGTAATAGATGTATATAGCTAATATATTGTTGGTCAGATGTGGTCACATGCCTCACCACCATGAGACCCCTTTGTACTTTACAAAATAGTTATATAGACTATTTGTGCTAGGGCAGTGGGTCAACTACACAAATGCTCGACCTAGTTGTGGTGCATGTAGGAGCATGATAGGGACCTCCTCCAGCAGCCCCTGTCTATAGAGAGCTAGCTTTTGTCCACTCACTAACGTTGAGAGACTTGGTGATTATATAGTGGTGGATGTGAGACTGGACATAGGATGATCCATTCATTAGTTCTCACAATTTACCACTACACCTCTTCAAGTAGCATTACTCTCTCTCTCTCTCTCTCTCTCTCTCTCTCTCTCTCTCTCTCTCTCTCTCTCTCGACACTCCATATTAACGGTTGATTATTTTGTAAGCTCCCATAGCTACTACTAGTGTTGAGATGATTACAGTAGTATAGGGAGACAAGATAGCATAGCAGGCAGGGAGACGAGCTAGACACTCATTCTCAGGAGTTGTAGGAGGTGAGAGTTGAGAAGGGGTGATTGAGAGCTATATATTAGATGGCAGAGGCAGTCGCCGCCGCCGCTAGAGGTGTGCCTAGGTAGAGATGCTAATTAATTAATTTTAATTAAGATATAAACCTAAAAATTTCTTAAGTTATATTACTTAATTATATTACCTAATTAGAGGATTATGAAGATTTATTGTGTGCTTTACTTTCTGAGCAGGTTGTTCACTCATGAGATTCAATAGGCTAGATAATATGTTGATAGCGCTATAGCTAGGACTAAGCAGCACATAGTAGAGCAGTTGATTTTGCATGATTATGGAGTGTACTACGTAGTACATAATAGAGCAGTTGATTTTGCATGTTAGAGAGTTCTACAGATCCTCAGATGTGTTAGTGCCATACTTACCCTTATATCCATGGCCTATTACAGAGGTGTTGGGATTGACGATGTCTTCCTCCTAATGCACAACCATTTTTATGTGAAGCTTGTTTACAGTTTGTGCTTAGACGACATTGATGCCACTGTTGGTTATGCTCTTGGATGTGGACATTTTTTCTATTTGTTCTACATCACTCATGAGCTAGTGCATTTGCAACATGTTCCTCTTACTGCACATGAGTTGATTTATCGATATTCTGAGTCCTAGGCATCGACGACCTCCACCTTGACATTGCTTATGTTGATGTTAGGACTAGCATACCACTTAATTATATGACACATACTGACTTAGGAGAAGTTGAGCCTGTTCTGCAGAGTAGAGGTAGATAGTTCTTAATGTTGAGGTGCCTCTAGAGCTTGTGTGCAGAAGTCTGATGCCTAACAATGTATCCTCAAGAGAGTAGGCTCATCGCACATAAGTGTGTGGGTGGTGCTGGTCCAAGTGGCATGTCAGATCATGCTAGTGGCAGCACTGTATATCTCCATGAGAGACATGCCCACAGCACTATCTATCTCCATGAGAGACATGCCCTTAATTGTAGAGGAGCTTACACATGCAATGGGCAACAGGCACGGTCAATAACAGATCATACATTTTTGGCTTTTCACATAGAGACGCCTTTTGCAACTACACTTGCTTCCTAGTATGCCACCACCTGCCCATGATCCTACCTTTGAGGTAGACCTACCCACGAGATATTCAGTAACCCCATAGTTGGCGCACAGCCTTCCAGGGTCATTAGGGAGAATGATATATATTGGGTCCTTATTGATAGTAGTGACTAAACTTAGACTAGCTAGGTTAGTTCACATTGTACTTAGATCTATTGTTGTTGCTAGTGTGACTAAACCCACACTAGCTAGGTTAGCTTACACTATGACATAATTAGTTGATCTTTATGGTTTATGAGATATGCTTTCCTTGAGCATTATTGTGTTGGACTTAGTTGAAGTCCATGATTTATATATTTACTTCATTATGCTTCACTATCTTGTTATTTAGAATACGAGAGACATATCACCATATCGACTTAGGGAATCATCTTGGGGAAACTTGTATAGAAAATGTGGGAGGGAGTGCCATATCTTGCCTAGACGATGTCTGATGGTGGCCAAACTATGCAAGTGTGTAGGGAGGGCTACTGTCCACACACTTGCAAAGTTTGACCCCACCATCATACGTTGTTTAGGTGAGATGGGATTGAGAAAACCAAATTTTAGTAGTTTGGGCCGACCCACTTGGGAAAAATCGCATAGAAAATGTGGGAGAGAGTGCCGTATCTCACTTGAACGATGACTGATGATGGGTGGGAAAACTTTGTGTGTAGGGAGGGGTCCCCCACACACTTGCAAAGTTTAGCCCCCACTAGTATCAAATGCCATTCAGGTGAGATAGGATCAAGAAAACCTATTTTTGGTGGTTTGGACTTCTTGGGAAAATCGCATAGAAAACATGGGAGGGAATGCCATATCTCACCCAAACAACATCCGCCGATGGTGGTGATTGAATTTACAAGTTTGTGGGGAGGGGTACCCTTCACATACTTGGAAAGTTAGGCCACCATATGTCATTCGGGCAAGACAGATAAAGAAAACCTAGTTTTGGTTGTTTGGGGCCTCTTGGGAAAACTCACATAGAAACTTGAGAGGGAGTGCCATATCTTGCCTTTGAACAACATTCAATGGTGGATCAATCTTTTCCAAGTGTGTGGGGAGGGGTACCCCACACACTTGCAAATTTTGACCACCATCAGACATCATTTGGGCTAGATGGAATTAAGAAAACCCAATTTTTGGTGGTTTGGATCCCCTTGGAGAAACTCACATAAGAACTGTGGGAGAGTGTCATATCTCATGATGTCTAATTGTAGTTAAACTTTACAAGTGTGTGGAGAGGGATACTCCCACCCATTTGCAAAGTTTGGCCACCATCGGATGCCATTTGCGCGAGATGGAATTGAGAAAACCGAATTTTTGGTGGTTTGGGTCCTCCCATGGGAAAACTCGCATAAAAAACATGGGAGGGAGTGCCATATCTAGCTCGAATGATGTCTGATGGTTATGGAACTTTTCTCCCATACACTTGAAAAGTTTTGTCACCATAGGGAGTCAAGAAAACCCAGCTTTTGGTGGTTTAGGCCCTCTTGGTAAAACTCGCATAGAAAACATGGGAGGGAGTGCCATATCTCACCCATATGACATTTGATGGTGGTTGAACTTTTCAAGTGTGTGGGGGGTCCCCCCCACACACTTGCAAAGTTTAGCCACCATCACATGTCGTTCGGTCTATATGGGGTCGTGAAAACCCAGCTCACATAAAAAACGTGGGAGGGAATGCCATATCTCACTGAAACAACATGATGGTGATGGAACTTTGCAAGTGTGTGTGGGGAGGGGTACCCCCACACACTTGCAAAGTTTAACCCACCATCAGATGTTGTTCGGTTAAGATAGGGTTGAGAAAAGCTAGTTTTAGTAATTTGGGCCACCAAGGAAAAACTCATATAGAAAACAAATGTTGAGGGAGTGCCATACCTTGCTTGAATAATGTTGGATGGTGGGCCGAACTTTGCAAGTGTGTAGAGAGGGATACCCCTCAAACACTTGCAAAGTTTGACTCCCTCCCCACATACTTACAAAGTTCGGCCAAACCCTTGGATATTGTTCGAGTGAGACAAGGTCAAGAGAACCCAATTTTTGGTGGTTTGGGACCTATTACAAAAACTCACATAGAAAAAATGGGAGGGAATGCCATATCTCACCCAAACAACATCCAATGGTGTGGCCAAATTTTACGTGTGTGGGGAAGGGTACCTCTCACACACTTGTAAAGTTCAGCCACACCACCATTGACGTTCAAGCAAGACGGGTTTAGAGAAGAGATGGAAATGCATTTAACAAAATCCATGTACATAACTCAAAACGTAGTGTACAAAAAAACATAAATTAACAAAATCCATGTACATAACTCAAAAAGTAGTGAACACAAATTCAACTCAAAGACACGATGAACTACAAGAGAATTCAATAGTACAATGATGCAATAAAATGGAGAACTTGCTAACTAGGGTGTTAATGATGAACTTCTAGTAGATGCTGCATTGTTCAAGTTAGATCTGGTATTGAATGGAGTGAAGAGATCTTTGAATATCTTGCCTATGGATTCCCCACGGGACAAGCTATTGAACAAGCATAAGTTGCGATTAATTATTAAGTTAGCAGCACCTTACCAATTGATAGTAGGTCAACTGTACATAAGCTAGGCAAATATCATATGCTTAGATGGTGTGTCAGCAGGGAGGATGAGTTCCTGACCATTTTGAAGAGGTTCATAGTGGGATCGTTGGTGGACATTTTGTAGGCAAAGTAATTGCTCATAAGATCTCATGGAATTCATTAAACATTATCATGATGAATACCAATGCTTTAACATTCCTCATGGACAAGATAGGATGTCTTTAATTTCGATCATTGTGCAACAACCTTTTGAAATGGGGAATAGACTTTGTTGGGACCTATTAGCCCAGTTGCACGTCAAACGCAAGCCCGATATATAATTGTTTACCACGACTATTTCACTAAGTGGACGAAAACAAAAGCCACATGGAAGACGCATGATCGTACAACTGTCAAATTCTTATACAAGCATGTCATATCAAGATTTGGGTGTCCCCTAGAGCTCGTTAGTGACAAGGGCGCCCATTTCATCAATGAGGTTATTGAACATCCTACTGATTGAATTTTTGGTGCTGCACTATACTATCCCTAAGCTAATGGACAAGCAGAAAGTGCTAATAAGGTCCTTTGTGGTATCCTGAGACCAAAACTATAGAAGCTAGTCACAAGCGATTGTGAGCATAAGCTAACAGCAACAATGTGGACCTACAGGAATTCCTATAAGGTAGCCACATGACCAATTCCTTTTCGGCTCGCCTATAGAATTGAGGCAGTGATGCCTATGGAATATTTATTATCCAGCTTAAGGATAGTAGTGAAATAATCCTAGGGAATTCACTCTTAGAAAACTTATGATATCATGTGAGTGTACAAGACAAGGGTTTTTTGAAATAATGCATAAGCTTATAAGGAAGGGGTAAGGCCATGTATTTAGGTGAATACTAAATCTTAAATTTAAGTTAGGGAGGGGGTCTCAATAGTACTTATTTCATGTTGCATGTATGGTAATAATCTAATGATATCAAGAAATGATCACAACATGCTTTAATAATGATTCAAGTAGATTGTGGTGATTCACAAACAATGATAATTTCCTAGTACTTAACATCTATTTCTTGGTAGCATGCATGAAGTACTTATGCTCACTCAATAAGGTTCAAAGTAATATACTTTAATCTAAGGAGAGGGGTCATGTAAATGCTAGAGAAAAAACATAAGTATAAGGAAGGGGGTGACATAGTCATTTTTAAAGGTATCCTTATAAGCTTAAATAGGGGGTGTTATCATCTTATGAGCATCATATATAGGGGGTTTTCTTGAGGTTCGTGCATGCAGGTGATGTCTTGCCTTTATTGTGAGTAAATCCCCCTAGGAAAGAATGCCTGGTGAATGCTCTAGCTGAGAGGTTGATTGAATTGGAAAATCTCGATGAGACTAGAGTTGTTGCTCTCCATGGGATAATAGTAGCGTAAACAATGGTGTAAATGATGTTGAAGTGAAGGAAAAGCTAATCCAAACATGGCTCGAGAGTTTGGCAAAAGTAGTGAAGTGTAAGGTGAACACAAAACTACGTCGAGTTTTTGGCTTCTTAAACCAACAAGACTCAAAGAGAAGCGCAGTCACCTACACGAATGGGTCAAAGAAAGCAATCCTGATCACAAAGAAGCTCATCAGAGAAGTGCTACACCCACCAATGGAACGAAGCCAACACCATCCTCCAAAAAGTTAGATTTCTTTGAGATCTGCCTAGCCCCCGGCCGCCACCAAGACAAAGTGAATAACGGTGTAGAATTCTCTTCTCTCAGGGATCCCAAGCTAGAGAAAGCTTGCAAGGTGGCATCTATGATTATGTAGGTAAAGCTAGCTGACAGATATAACAAGGTGAACATGTATAAGGTAGGCTGCACAAAGGAGAGAAAGATGATTGGGCCACCATGCTACATAGAGATTGCATGCACTACCTTAGAAACCATGGCAACAAGTTGGTAAACCCATACATCCTCACTCAGGTGCTTAGCCAATGCAGCCGAAAATGCTTTGTCAATAACAACTCCCAAGAGTTGGAAGAGTTGCCCATGGACACAACGGCTTTGCAAGAAGGGTTAGAGGAGCATTCGGCAATCTTAACCAAAACAAAACATTCGATGGCCAAGCTCCCAACAACTAATCGATCAGGCAAAGAAGAAAAGAGTCAAGGCCACCCCTGGTTGCTGCGACCCATCTTTGTTTCTTCAACAATCGCAGTACGCCAACACATACTGAATAGCAAGAAGGTGTACCAGATGAGGTACCGAGCAACCCATCATTGCATTATGCATCTCCACAAGAACCCACCATAACTGATGTACCTGAAGATGCAGTCGCTTTACCAAGAATGCCAATGGTGAAACCCGATGTTTTAAGCAAGGTCCAGAGTCCAATCAAAGAAATCCTGCTACTACCCCAAGACAAAGGCCAAGAAGCACCTTACAGTCTTTTAGATGACCCTTTCAAACTGGAAGGGTTGATTGCTAGAGTCCCAACCACCATAGAAGTCGGACCTTCTACCTTCAGGAAGCACAGACATGAAGAGAGCATTTAAGTGAGCTCTAGAGCCTTACAGTCTTTTAGATGACCCTTTCAAACTGGAAGGGTTGATTACTAGAGTCCCAACCACCATAGAAGCCGGACCTTCTACCTTCAGGAAGCAGAGACATGACGAGAGCATTTAAGTGAGCTCTAGAGGCGAGGCAGAGTTAGTAGTAAAGCAAAAAAGGCAAGAAGAAGAGAAAAGAGAAGAAGAATCGTACAAGCCACTCCTGCTCCAACTACAAGAGATGGACAAATAAAAACCGAGACAATTGTCATTATGCATGAGCTGGAAAAAGGGATTAACTGCCTCCAATTCTACAACAGAGGAGAAGAATATCTACAACAAGGTAAAAAGAAAGACTATGAAATGGAAGCTTATATATATGAAATAAGCATTCTATCAACCCAGATGATGGAAAGAAGCTTTCATATGTAGGCTTCTATTAATAAGATTCTCAAGAGGTATTCTCATAGACTAGAGAAAGAGAACGAGAAAGCCAAATCATAGGTGGATAAAGCTGTTAATACTAATTAGAGAGTGTGATTAGTGCGCTAAGCTAAGATAAGGTGGATGATAACAAAGTGTAATCATAATGATGAATAAACTAAACTAATTAAGCTTTAGACTCAAGCACAATTAGGTTACAAGATTGAGACTTGTGCTCATAAAGAGGCTTAAGATCTTGTTTCATTTGTTTTCTTGAAAGTGACCCCTTTTATATGAGGTGGGTACATCTTGGCTTTGATAGCTTACGTGGGATAATTCCAACTTTGCTCATGTGGCTTCTTGCTAGGTTTGGTACACGTTTGGACTTACTCATACCCACTCCCTACCTTTCTTGTGCTTAGTGGCACCACATTTCTTAACACCCCCCCTTGGTGCCATATTCTTAGGCTATTGTAAGGTGGTTGGATGTGAGGTTTATAAATACTTCACCCCTCTAGGTGGATTGACATTTGGACTTGGACATGGGACATCTCCCCCCTTGGGTGCTTGACTAGCTACTCTCACAGCAGGTAGTTAGGAGTATTTACATTTGCATCACTTCCCCTAGGTGCTCTTTGGCTAATCTTAGGTGATAAAGTGTGATTGAAATAAATAGACTTGCCTACTCATTTGGTGTCTTACAACATATGAATGGTTGGTAGCTCCTTTATTGCTTAGTGTTGTTGTTGCTTGCTTGAGATCTTCTTGCTTTTGCTTAATGAATATCCCTTGTTGCTTATTTGGCTCTCTGTCTTTTTCTCTTCGCTTTGATTTCGAGTTTTAACTGCTTCTTTGGTGATTTTGAGTTTTAACTGCTTCTTTGGTGTTGCAATGAAGCTCTTTGCATGATGTCTTGTGCTTAATTTCCTTTAAAGACTTTGATGCTTTACGTGTGGATGCTATGTGATATGGTCATCTCATGCACTTATGTTAGGGTAATGTTTTGTGCACTCATGCTTTCCAAAATATGTGATGATTTTCCAATGAACACGGTGAGGGTAATGTTTTGTGCACTCATGCTTTCCAAAATGTGTGGTGATCTTCTAATGAACATGTAGGCATGGTTAAGGTAATGTTTTGTGCACTCATGCTTTCCAAAATGTGTGATGATTTTCCAATGAACATGGTTAGGGGGTAATGTTTTATGCACTCATGCTTTCCAAAATGTGTGATGATCTTCTAAGGCACTCATGCTTTCCAAAATGTGTGATGATTTTACAAATTCTTTGCTCCATGCCGGCTGCTTCTCCTTGTTTGGTTGAAGGGAAACTATAACTACATCTAGATATGGTTAAGCTACTATGCCCAAGGACCCAAAGAAGTTGTTAATGCTAGATCTATTGCTTTGCATAGCACCGTTGCTTTGCATTGTTTACTCCTCTTTGCAAATGTGTTTTTGCTACCACGCATAAACTTAACAAAGCTCTTTGGAGATATTACTGTGTGGCTTCTGATTTTGTTAGCTCTCTCTCTCTCTCTCTCTCTCTCTCTCTTTGCATTGTTTACTCCTCTTTGCAAATGTGTTTTTGCTACCACGCATAAACTTAACAAAGCTCTTTGGAGATATTACTGTGTGGCTTCTGATTTTGTTAGCTCTCTCTCTCTCTCTCTCTCACACACACACACACACACACACACAAAGGAGGGGAATGAAGAGAGAGATTAACCTTTCCTTAACACTTATCTAGCTATCATACCATGTTAAAAACTTAAGGATCCAAGCTCCCATGGTGATGGGCAAGGGTGAATTATTCCTATACTAATTATAGTGTGATTATTAATTACTAATTCCTATACTAATTATAGTGTGATTATTAATTACTAATTCCTATACTAATTACAATGTGATTATTCTTAATTATAGTGTGATTATTGCTATACTAATTACAGTGTGATTATTCCTAATTACAGTGTGATTATTGCTAAGGTAAGCTAAGGTGGATGATATCTAAGTGCAATCATAATGATGAATAAACTAAACTAATTAAGCTTTAGACTCAAGCACAATTAGATTACAAGATTTAGACATGTACTCATGAAGAGACTTGAGAGCTTGCTTTATTTGATTGAACGAAAGTGACCCCTTTTATATGAGGTGGATACATCTTGGCTTTGATAGCTCATGAGGGATAATTCTAGCTTGCTCATGTGGCTTCTTCCTATGTTTGATACATGTTTGGGCTTACTTGTACTCACTCCCTACCTTTCTCGTGCTCAATGGCACCTCAACACACAAGCTGCCAAGGATGTTGCTAGTAAAAAAAGGAGGAGCACACCAACCAGGTCCATAACATAAAAGTTCAATTACTCCTTCATTCATAAAAGGAAACAACATAGACAGCTACATATCCAGGTCGAAGGCATCAAGGAATAGCATGAGGTTGATGTGGTAGATCTGAAAACCGAGGCACACACAACCCTACTTAAGGTTAAGGACAAGTTCAATAATGAGGAGGATAGCCGTAGGGCACTATAAAAGAGGCTAGAAGAAAGGAGGATAGCCGTAGGGCACTATAAAAGAGGCTAGAAGAAAGGAGAAAGAGTTTTAGGCCACAAAAACAAGATTGAAAGCACAAATGGCAGCTTTGGAAAGTCCAGGTGGCTCAAGCAAAAAAAAATTATGAGATCAGCTACAAAAACTATGACATCCAAGTGAATGATCTCAAGGGATCCTTGCACACCTTGCAAGCCAAAAAGGTCACTATGCTACAAAGCCGCTAGTAGGTGATTTTTCACCTCAATGAATAGATCTTTGGATACACATATTGTCACCACCATGGGTCTCTAGGTAGAGGTTTCCATCCTCACAAAAGAGAGAGATGAATTAGCTACTCAAACACAAGCAGCTCACTAAAGCCCACCAACAATGAGAACAAGCCATGGCTAAGGCATTGGAAGCCCAAGAAGAAAAGGTGGCCCCTCTCCACAATAGTAGCTCAACCATCAATGTAAGCCTATTGAGGTAGAAGATGACACATATGGTAAGCTAGTATGGAAAGGGCAACCCCTCTGGCTACTAGTTCCTTCTAGTGGTTCCTAGGCCCCTTCACAAACCTCCACTCTGTTTTTGGCTTCATTAACCCTCTCCCTCTCTCAATAAAACATAAATATTAGTGAGGAACTAGCATAAGGGGACCGAGCATTAACTTAAAAAATACCACTAGGTATGCAAATCCCACAATCATAATGGATGTCTTTAATGGGGTCCTACAACAACTGAGGGAGGGACAATCCATATATATATATCCCCTACATCCCATTGTCCTTAATTTTTGACCCTGGTGTAGGATACTAATAGATTTCACTAACTTTAATAAAAGTGAGGAGCTCCTCGAGCTTATGAAACCTACTAACCTAAATTATTTTATTGCTCTTCCAAAATATAAAAAAGCCTAGAATGGATACTCACACATGGGTGGATTGAAGCATGGGGCACATGAGTGAGTTGACGCATGGGACATACATCAACATCTTCTTCTCCATAATAGTAAAACTTACCACCCTTATGGTATCTTAATATTATTAAACTTTTTGACATCATATGTGCACACTCAAGTATTTTATAAACCACACTAGTGTATAATTTTAAACAAATGCACATAGAATACCTTTAATTCCCTGAGGAAGAGGATCTCCTTGTCCTTCATGACTTCTTCATCACTAATTTATCTAGTATGTTTGATAATAAAAATAAGGGGGAAACTAACGCACCACTAACCGCCGCCGAGAATGACTTCCCTTCTTCCTCTTTTGATTTCAACACTAACCCTCTCGACCTTGAGGAACCTCTAGATGGTTAGCTAAAGGCAAACCCATCTACTTAGCACCAGCCAATTATCACAAAGACCCAATATCCTGGATCTCCCAATAGTAGATTATGAGCACCTTATTCTCACTATAAATCCATTGCCTAAACCTCATCTGATGTGATAACAAATCACGCCTTTTGATCCCACAATAGCTATTTAGGCAGAGGCATATGCAACAGCCTCCCAAGCAACAAATCTACCATATCCCTTGGTAGGGAAAGGCCAGAGGCAATTGAACTTGGAAAAGTGGAGCAACATGAATCATTGTGGGCTACCGTAGCAAAAGGCTTAAGACTAGCAAACCCGTGGCTTGCTGATCTGTTGGAGATATGCCTTCTCATGTTCATGATAGCACATGCTTACAAAAGATGGAATCGAGAGCATACAATACAACAAAATCATGGGGAGGATATGAAGAAAACCCGTGGCTTGCTGATCTGTTGGAGATACGCCTTGTCACGTTCATGATAGCACATGCTTACAAAAGATGAAATTGAGAGCATACAATACAACAAAGTCGTGGGGAGGATACGAAGAAATCCAAGTTGATGCTGATGACCAGGTTCCAACCGACCACTTTGATATCCAACCAGCTTGGAGGCTATCATTCTTCCTTGCTATAAAGCAATATGCAAACATTTATAGGGCATCCTTAAGGCATATTAGAATCGATCCATTGTACATGCCGATTAAAAGAAGATTTATTGAGAGGAAGTTCAGTGAAAGATAGGCCAGGCCACGAATTCACATTTCATTTACAACTTTCCTCACTTTGAGCACATCCAATTTGAGACTTTAAATAAGTAGCATTAATTTATTCTCACAATAGTGTAAGCATGGAGAGCCACTCCAGATCCAAGAGTTGTTCGACAGAGTCCAATTCTTCAAGCTCATTATACTTCTCATGGATCTTTAAGACAATTATCTACATAGTTACAACCGTGAGGGCATAAGATTTGATCTCAGACAATGGAATAATGTACTATGACCATAGTCTCCATTGTCTTCCATCCTGCATGCATACTACCTTTGAAGACATGATAGATACTGACTTATAGAATACTTTCTCCAAAGAACTCTTCATGTGCTTTAGACTAGGAAAAGCTGCTACACTACAAGGAATATCTAGGCCAGCATGCCTTGCAGATTCCCAAGATATAATCTATAGGTCGGGAGGGATGTCAACTCCATTTCCCATTTGGAGGTTAACCTAGGGAGGGATGTCAATTCCCAAGATATAATCTACAGGTAGGGAGGGATGTCAACTCCATTTCCCATTTGGAGGAAAACTTAGAATCTCTCTATTACATATGAGAGATCACATAATAAGTGTCATGAAACGGCACTATAAAGATTGTAATTATGAGAATGGGTGGCCATACCCAAGCCTATGTAACTCTTGTAGACATTTGGTTCATCTCTTTTTAAGTTTTGGGCAGCCAAGTGTGAATAAGGGCCAGTTGTATAAATATCAAATTCTCATAATACAAAGATACAATCCCCTTTGTTCCAATTGAGTCTAGTTCTTAACTCCTTGCTCTCTTGTATTTATAGTGTGTGTGAGCGAGAGAGTTGAGAGGAGAGAGTACTTCATTCTTAGTGCATGTTCCTCTTATTCTTGTGTTCATGAGTGTGAGATTTGAGAGCAGTGAGAGTCCTTGTATGGAGAGAGGCAACCTCTTGGTGATAGCTTAAGGAAGGAGGCAAAGGAGTGAAGGTAGCCACCACTAGTACAGCTCGGAGTCAGCATGAGGAAGGAGGAAAAGGAGTGAAGGTAGCCACCACTAGTACAACTCGCAGTCAACTTGAGGAAGGAGGCAAAGGAGTGGAGCTAGCTACCACTAGTGTAGCTCGGAGTCAACTTGAGGAAGGAGGCAAAGGAGTGGAGCTAGCTACCACTAGTGCAGCTCGGAGTCTTCTAGAGATACAAGCTTGGACCTGGAAAGTTCCATGACATGTTAAGCTAAGCATAGGGTGGTTGTGTGGGGAACTTCCTTGCTCCAAGATCGTATCTCTAGAAGACTCTGAGGTACACTAGTGGTAGCTAGCTAGTGGTGGTCGGAGTCTTCTAGAGATACAAGCTTGAAGCTTGCAAGTTCCCCACAACATGTTAAGGTAAGCATTATCCATTGAATTTGGAAAGGGATAGTGTAGTCTTGGGAACTTGTTGTGTCCTGCAAGAGAAACACATCCATAGGTACACTTGTAATGGTAGGGGAGAGCTAATCCTTAACAAGGCGCTTTCTATTGTGAGTGGGAATTTTGTGGGAAGCCTCCGTAGACCTTGCACATTCCATGAAAGAATACTCATGATGGTAAAGAAGTGGTTTTGACTTTGGACCTAAGTAACCGCTTATTGAACCCGCCTCCCGTAATGCGAGAGGAGGGGGTAATCCGCTTTCTACTGTGACTGGGAAGCCTCCCTAGACCTAGAGGGCACCTTCTCTCCCTGCATTTAATGCATAGATATTCAAGATACCCAATTTTTGTCCCTCTTGCAAAACCATAATCCATTGTACTCTAGCAAGTATGATAACACCATGACCAATAATATGAGGCAAAAGTGAAGGTGACATTGAGATGCATACCCCACTTTTGGTCCCATGTGCATATGACCAAAAAGTGTGTCCAAAAAGGATCTTATTTACCACACTAAAGCATATCCAATTCGTGTCCTGTAAAAAAAACACATCCATAGGTCCACTTGTAATGGTATGGTGGAGCTAATCCTTAACAAGGCGCTTTCTATTGTGAGTGGGAATTGTGTGGGAAGCCTCCTTAGACCCTATAGATACCATGAAAGAATCCTCATGGTAAAGAAGTAGTTTTGACTTTGGACCTAAGTAGTTAACCGCTTTTGCTGAACCTGCCTCCCAGAATGCAGGAGGAGAGGGTAATCCGCTTTCTTTTGTGATTGGGAAGCTGCCCTAGACCCTGCACATTCCTTGAGATAATCCTCATGGTGAAGAAGTGGTTTTTACTTTGGACCTGAGTAGCCCCTTACTCGAAGTCTGCACTCACCTCCCATAATGTGAGAGGAGGGGGTAATCCTTGGAGAAAAATCCAATGTGAGCATGTTCACTTTGTCTTGGACTCTGCGTAGTCTTTGCATACGTGTGCAATGCATGGGTGTCTTGCAAGGCATCGTTGCATATATCCTGTTGTGCATCCTGCAAGGCCTCATAAGATGGCAACGTGTCTTCAGCATCCTGCATATTGTCCATCCCAAGCAAGGAAGACTCAACATAGTCATTCTGCCCTGATGCAACATCCGTTTGCGAGGATGACTCTGTAAACTCATCACTGACCCAATACATCATCACTCAACGAGGATGAATCTACAAACTCACCACTCTGACCCAATACATCATCACTATGTACATTGTCTTTTTAGGAGAGGCATCATCCTGTGCTCCAGTGTTCCCACCTAGAGGGTGGCCATGAGAGATGACTTGTTACTCCCAGTGAAAGACTAGCCAAGGCGAAGTATTAGGCTGTATCACTTGAAGAGCACATTTGCACTGCCTCCTATGGATGGTGGGCACTTGCTGCCTACTGCTGCAGGACTAGATGGCAGCCAACAATGGCCAATAAGTATGAGGGAGACGT
Source organism: Cibotium barometz (assembly GCF_041138505.1). NCBI lineage: Eukaryota > Viridiplantae > Streptophyta > Polypodiopsida > Cyatheales > Cibotiaceae > Cibotium > Cibotium barometz. Next base: position 3,913,582 of record NC_141079.1, read on the forward strand.
GGGAATCTAAGTGTAATAGGGTAACAGTTCCGGTCTTCTTTGATAGGGTTAGCTGGTGTAAGATAGGAAGAAAATCTTCCTTAGGCCCAAAGGAAAAGGGCTTCCCTTGGGCACTACTGAGGCTACCGGTGTGTCAAGATCTTCATGGAAGAACCCTCCCCCAAGTAGCCTTACATCAATAAAATGAAGTGTGAAATTGGAGGGCAACACCGCTAGTACCCAATCATGGGCATGGATACGGGAGGGGTGGGAACCAAAGATTTTTTGAATGAGTGTGGTCTTCGAGTCTTTCTTAATTTCAGAGAAGAGGGTTGTCCACTCGTCTTGTGAGAACCGGATGGATCACCCAGCCGCCGAAGGGGATTGATTAGCCATGATGCTAATTGAAAAAAAGAGGTCGACTTGAACCTTATTTGAGAGTAATTTAGATGTTCTTGAGGCTAAAAAGAACAAGGGGCACCCGAGGCAAAGCAGAGGAGGGGCAAGGGGCGGAGGAAGGGAGGGAACACAAGGGATGGTGGGTAGCACAAAGGGGGGCAAGGGGCGAAGGAGGGGAGGCAACGAGGAAGATGAAGGAGGCAAAGGGGGAAGTAGGGAGGTGGAGGAAAAGCAGAAAGGGCAACAATGAAGAGGAGGGAGGGAGGGGTGCACAAACAGTAGGCAGGGGCAAAAGGGCTAGCGAAGAGGACATAGGCAGGCGAAGGGAGGGCAACGAAGGAAGGTTAGGGGAGCATACGAGAAACACTTAGAATGGGGAGCTTGTATTGAGCACACTCCCTACCATTGTTGTTTTAAAGCTATACCCCCGCCTCGATGTGAATACAAGTGCCCAACATACACTCTTTGTCTGCTCACTTTATCGTTGCTCAAGTGTGACCCGACCCTTGGATATAAGACGAGAAACACTTAGAATGGGGAGCTTGTATTGAGCACACTCCCTACCATTGTTGTTTTAAAGCTATACCCCCGCCTCGATGTGAATACAAGTGCCCAACATACACTCTTTGTCTGCTCACTTTATCGTTGCTCAAGTGTGACCCGACCCTTGGATATAAGACACGTGGAAACTTTTACCACCTCTGTTGCATAGACACATGTAAGAGTAGGATAGCAATGAGGGAGATAACTGTCTTGGCAGTAGCAGTGCTCGAATTTTTTTTAAAAAAACCCATAAAATTAAAGGCAATGCTTAGGCTTTTAACCGAGATTTAGACTTGAAAATCACCAAAAAAAATCATACACATTTTATCCCTTAAAATTAAAGACAATCTCGAATTAGAACCAGGATTTCTCAATTTCAGCCGGGAAATTTAGACTAAAACCGAGCACTCGGGAGTAGCATCAATAACAATGAGGGAGATATCTGCCTTGGCAGTAGGAGCAATAACAATGGCGAGCTTACTCCTACCGAGCACCTCTGCGTCTCCTCACACGGCCTCCGCCCTATTCCATATCAAGACACTTTTCCACGCTCACCATGGAATGCGGCTCAAGGCTCGCCTTGCAACCAAAAACTGGCCAAAGGACTCTCGCATGGACCGCACTTGTCGCTCGCCGGTGCTTCGCGCCTCAGCAGAAGGTGCATCACTTATAGTTTCGTACTCTCTCTTTGATATTCAATTTAAAATTGTTAAGTTATGACAAAATTCTCATACCCAATATGGCGCTTGCTCTGACCGTTAGAGCTCTGGCCTGTCTAAACACAGACCTGGGTTCAAGTCCCCACAGTGTGCATGAGGGCGCTAGATGTTTGTTTCCTTTTAGAGAAAGCACAATTGCCCACATGTGCAGTAGGGATGATAGGTAGAGCTCTGGCCTGTCAACCTGGGTTCAAATCGCCACATTGTTCATGAGGGCGGGTAGATGTTTGTTTCCTTTTAAGGAAAGCACAATTTCCCACATGTGCAGTGGTACCTACCTCTTTGCACATGCCCCAATACACATGGGGATGTGTTACACCCTGAACGTGTACATGGGGATGTGTTACCCCCAACGTATAACAAGGGATGTGTCACACCCTCTACATCCAATTGGGAATGATGGGTAACTTCTCGCTCATGCCCCAATACATATGGGGGAGTGTCACACCCCCCAACATGTACATGGAGTAACGTGTCACACCTGGAACATGTACGTGTGGGATGTGTCAAACCCCCAACGTATAACAAGGGATGTGTCACACCCTCTACATCCAATTGGGAATGATGGGTACCTTCTCGCTCATGCCCCAATACATATGGGGGAGTGTTACACCCCCAACATGTACATGGAGGATGCATGGAGTGTGAAAGTTTTCCCTTTAAGAAAAGCTCAATTGCCCACACATGCGATCTTTTTGCACATGCTTCAATAAACATGTGCGTGTGTGACACCCCCAACATCTACATGGAGTAACGTGTCACACCTGGAACATGTACGTATAACAAGGGATGTGTCACACCCTCTACATCCAATTGGGAATGATGGGTACCTTCTCGCTCATGCCCCAATACATATGGGGGAGTGTCACACCCCCCAACATGTACATGGAGTAATGTGTCACACCTGGAACATGTACGTGTGGGATGTGTCACACCCCCAATGTATAACAAGGGATGTGTCACACCCTCTACATCCAGGTAGGAATGATGGGTACCTTCTCACTCATGCCCCCACACATGCAATCTTTTTGCACATGCCTCAATAAACATGTGCGTGTGTGACACCCCCAACATGTACATGGAGTAACGTGTCACACCTGGAACATGTACGTGTGGGATGTGTCACATCCCCAACGTATAACAAGGGATGTGAAGGAGCACTTTTCTACATCAAAGGATTTTTTAAATTGCGCTTGAAGAACAGACTTAGTATGTCCCCTTCATCAGGGAGGAACTCATTTTTTTTGGCAATGGTCTAAGGTTTTAAAAAGGGAATTGGCTATGAACATGCGGCACTTAATTGATTATGGACATGGTCCGAGGGGAGGAAGAAGTGAGATTGTAGGGATGACAGGTTAATGGCAGAGCAAAGGATGCTTGCCGTTGGGTGTGAAACTGCCCCTTGATCTCCCGAACATCCCTCTGCACACTTTGTTTCTGAATCGGGTATCTCAAACCCGGGTGGCTGTGCCACATAAACCTCCTCCTTGAGATGGCAATTTAGAAATGTTGACTTCACATCCATTTGCAAAATTGTCCACTTCTTGTGAGTGGCCAAGGCATGTACTGTACGAATAGTGGTCAATCTAGCTGTGGGAGCGAATGTCTCCTCTGAAAGTTGAACCCTTCGACTTGTGCAAAACCCAGTACTTATCCAATGTACCATTAGACGTGTATTTGGCCTTCCAAACCCACTTGGTGCACCAACGACCTTTCGTTTTGCAAGACGATCCACAAGATCCCAAGTGTGGTTTCTCAAAATTGAGTCAAACTCTAACTCCATGGCCCCCCTCCAGAGTTTGGATGTGCAAATGCTTCCTCTAAGCTGGCTGGCTCTTGTACTTTCATTATTTCAGCCATCAAGGCCATATTAACAGTGTGAGCGGAGGTCCTCTTCTGCTCCTCTATTCTCTTGGATCTGCGAACAACTGCGGCTCTTCTGTGATTGCCGGCGGAGCTCTCCCATCCAAGAGTTGCTTCACCCATTTAGGATATGTCCCCTTACGAGGTGTTGCATGCTTCTCTTCTTCATCATCTAAAGAATCCACCTCTTGTGGAGTTGGTACTATCACAAGTGGTTGTGTCTGTTGGGCTAGTTCTTCGTTGAAGGATAGTGTGGACGGAGCCCTCTTCTCCACCTGATGAGGCTGTTCCTCGATCACCACATCATGGTTGTCTATTATCTTCTTTGCCTCAAGGTTGTATAGTCGATAACCCTCTGACTCCATACAATACCCTGAGAAGATACACTTTTTACTCTTGGAATCCCAATTGGTTCTAGATGAGTCTGGAACATGCACAAAACAATCACACCCAAATGTCCTGAAATATGCAAGTGAGGGTTTCCTACCTAAATAAGCTTCTTGAGGTGTCATGCCCTTCATTGCCTTTATGTAACTCTTGTTAAGGATATGCATTGGAGTATTAACTACCTCGGCCCAAAAAGAATCTGTAATCCTTTGTCTTTGAGCATACTCCGCGCCATCTCCACCATTGTTGCAACACCATTTTATTGTAGAGTTTGAGCAACTGTCAAATCTCTCTTGATCCCGTGCTCCTTGCAGTAGGCATTGAATGATGTGAATTCTTCTCCTCGATCTGTTTGAAACTTTTTCAATCTCTAGCAAGTTATGCCATGTATTGAACTTTCCAAAAGCTTTAGCCTAATCCCAAAGAAAATACGCCCACATCTTCCTACTGAAGTCATCGATCAGTAACAAGAAGTAGGAAGAACCACGCAATGTAGTGGTTGGTATTTTACCATAGAGATCTACATGTACAAGCTCTAGAGGAGCCTTTGCATGAAAAATGCATGCCGATGCTGCTTGCCCATCATACAAGCTTCACACACATCTTACATCTTTGAAAATGATGGTAGGTGTATCAAATAATCCCAGACCTTTGCATCTCTTTCAAGGCTACAAAGCTCAGGTGCCCAAATCTCTCATGCCATAGCTTGCTTGTTCCCACATCGGCTTGGGTGTAAAAGCCGACAACTCATACAAGTTGTTGTGCCAGATTCCTTTCCCAACGACATTGTCATTGGCATCTATGATGATTGCACCAGCCTTATCGAAGAGAACCTTCAAGTCACGGTCAGCTATGGGTGCAACAGACAACAGATTCCTCTTGATGTCTGACATATAAAGGACATCGGACAACTTCTTAGTATTACCATTGCTAGAAACAAAAGAAGTGGTACTTGAACCCATGGCTGGGCATTTGGTGTCGTTTTATGACCGCTATCAGGATGGACTCCCCCACAGGCTCGAGAGAGGTATACCACTTCTTTGGATTGGTCATATGTCGGGATGCTCCACTGTTGATGATCCATGAACCATCGAATGTTGAGAAACATTCTGTTTTTGCATAGATTTCTTCTATTGCCACAAACAGCTCCAATTTCGCTTTAGCACTTTTTCCGGACTCGTTCTTCCAAGGCTTCAAAGTGCCATTCTTCTCATCTGCTTTCTTCAGTCTACATGCTGTGACCATGCTACTAGGCTTATTGTAGTAGAAACGCTTTGCCTTAGATTTTTTCTTCTTTTCAAAAGCATTGGGATTACCAGAGCCCTTTCCCTTGCCTTTTTTGCATATCTAGAGAATGCCGTGTCGCATCTCCTCCATGAAAATTGCGCGAAACACCTCAAAAGTAAGAGGGTTTACGCACCTGCGTGTTCAATGAGGTCACCAAACTATCATACTTCGAGGGCAACACTCTGATGCACGTGCGTGCCAGCTTCTCATTGGTCTTAGTGATCCCAATCACCATCATTTGATCTTGCAAATTCTTTATCCATTGATATCAACTGCTTTGCTGCTTCTCCATCGGAATGCCTTTTTGTTGCAAGGTGATTCTCAAGGTTTTGAATCCTTTTTTGATTCCTCGTCTCATATTGGTTCTTTAGAACTTGCCATGTGTGATATGCAGCGGAAGTCTTTGTATTGGAAGATCCTGTCACACAAATGCTCACACCGTCTTCTGTATCCTGAGTTTCGTGAGTTTAGCAATCCACTTTAATACTTCAAACTTTAAAGAGATGAGGGAGAAATATATGAGAAGTGTACACCAGATTGGGTCCCGAATTACCCACTGAAGGCCCCCCTATCCCGATAACGAGATAGTATTTGCTTTATTTCTTTAGAGAGAATGACTGTGGAGTGTAGATAAGCCAAACGCAAGATCTCGGAGGATCAGAAGCTTGGCTGAACTGTACACGGCTGTAGAAACACCTCGATGAATTGATCTCGAGCCTGTGCACTCTTCCCAAGGGCTGCATACCTGAGGCTAAGAAAAGAAGGTGGTGGACTGTTCTAAGCTATGTTAGAATGCTATAAATGCTTATGAATGCTGTGTTACCTTCACCAGAGGGCTGGTACCAGAGGGCTGGTGTATGCCTGGATGATGTACGGAAGGCTGAATACTGATGTAAACTGCTGTGGGACTGAAAACGCATGGAAGGACTGCTGGAAATCTGCAAACGCAGGGCTGTAGAGCTGTTTTCTGGCGTAAGACTGATGCTGGACTGAAATGCAAGCTACAGGGCTGCTGCTGGACGGAAACACAAGTTTGAAGGGCTGAAGATCTGTAAACGCAGCATGTAGGGGACTGAACTGCAGGCGGCTGATTCACATGCTGAAAACGCAAGAGTATATGCTGATTTGGGGCTGAACTGAAGCGCTTATGGCTGGCTGTAGGGACTGCTGATTTGCATGCGTTGGAGAACCAAGGTTGGCTGAAGTAAACTCAAGCACTCCAAGGGCTGGGTGAGACTAGTCTAGTGTTGAAGGCAATGGAACTCCTAGGGCTGAGGAGGAAAGCTCTTAGCACACTGAAGACTGAATGGGAAACTAAGCCCTATGCAAGCCTATTCATACTAACTAGAGGCTGGTCATTTATTTAATAAAGTTTATATTTATAAATGACAATAAATGCCAAATAAATACCATAAAATATGGGAAAAATACCAGATAAATCCTAGTAAATTCCCTAAGGCTTCTGGGATGTTCTAAATGATGCACAGGCATATGAATGCATATTATGCAAGATGCAGAGTGCTTTCTGATGCAAACCCTAAGGCTTCTACTGACTCTACATGCATGAATGATTCTCTCCAAGTGGGTTAAGGGACTTGACTGACTGACTGACCCGCTAAGGTTGAGGAATGACCTACGTAGCTCGTGCCTGACTTATCCTGGACTGAGGATGTACAATGGGGTCACGGCGTACGACAATTATCATCCTACTGGGTTCTAATAATGTACAACTGTTGCACTGCTGATGATGAGCCATCTTGTCACCATGCACTGAGTGCAGAGTGCAGAGTGCATGTGACATTTCCTCGTGCTTAGCTTGGCGGGCAGGTTCATGGCTTCCAAGTAGTCCGCCAACAACTGGGGGTACTCCTGGAAGAACTCCTCGTCTAGCCATACGGCTTCGTGGGTGCCTCGATCTTGGAATTTCGTATAGAACTGACGTATCCGTCGACCGGAACCATGCTTCCATCGATGAAGAAGGATCTGCTCAGGCTCAATAACTTCTGCTTCGTCTACCACGTCTGGCTGCTGTTCATCTGAAACATCAAACACTTCTGGACCAACATATGGTTTTAGCCAAGAAACATGGAAAACATCATGCATTGTCCAACTGGTAGGCAACTTTAACTTCATGGAGACATCACTTAACTTCTTAACTATTGGAAAAGGGCCAAAACTACGGAATGAAAGCTTGGGACAACGTTTGCCCACTTGTTTCAATCTTTGTTTCATGATACGCAAATAGACCGAATCCCCTTCCTTGAAGTGGACATCTCGTCTAGACTTATTTGCCTGTCTGCTATATGCTTCCTGAGCTTTGGTCAAGTGGTGCTTGACTGACTCAATGATCTCGGAAAATGCTTCCGTGGTTTTATTAGCCTCTAAAGATGGAGACACCATTCTCGTCAAAAGAGAAGAAAAACGGCGACCAAAGGCTGCTTCATATGGAGTCCGTCCGACACTGGATGAATGAGTGTCGTTCAAGATAGCTTGGACCAATGGAAGATAATGTTCCCGTTTGGACTGCTGGTCATGACAGTATGACTTGAGAACATCAAAGGCCAATTGGTTATAAATTTCTGTTTGGCCATCTGTCTGCCGGCGGATGGAATGCACTAGACAACTGCAACTTAGTTTCGAAGCTTTCAAATAATGCCCTCCAGAAATGCGAGGTAAACTTGGAATCTCTATCTGATGTTATGGTGCTGTGGATACCAATGCTTGAGAAACAGACGGGCTACGTCCTCGGCTTTGGCCGTATGCTTGCATGGGATGAGCATGCAGAATTTACTAAAGCGATCCACAATGGTAAAACACTGAGTGGTACGGGATCTAGTGGATGCTGGTAGAGGCCCTACAAAGTCCATAGATATGTCGATGAAAGGTCCATTGGGGATAGGCAAAGGTTGAAGTAAACCTGCCTTCTTTGTATGGGGAACCTTGACTTTTTGACAAATCTTGCAGGCTTATACATGTGCGTAGACATCACGCCTCATCTTTTGCCAATAAAAGGACCGTTCTAATTTCTCGAGGGTACTGTTGATACGCCTATGTCCTCCAACTAAGGAGTCATGGGCATCGTGGAGAAGAGCGGAACGCTTTTCCCGAGTAATACAGAGACGATTCTTGTAGAACAACCAACCGTTCTGTACTGAATAGTGGTCAGGCTCAGAATCGAGGGCCAAACTGTATTGAGTACCAAACTCAGGGGAGTCGACATATTGGTCTTTCATACTATCTAAGTCCTTCCCCGTGATTTCGAGAATGGTAGATTCGTGGACTGCCTGGATGCTGGACTTTCGACTAAGAGCATTTGCTAGTGGGTTATGCCTACCAGGGATGTATTCAATCATATCTCGAAACTGTTGGAAGATTTGACTCCACCTGGCCTGTCGATCACTCCACTGGGCACTTGGCATAGTCTGAAGCCACTTAAGTGCTTGGTGGTCTGTTTTCACTGTGAAAGCCTGTCCATAAAGAAAAGGCTTCCAATGTTTGAGCGCTGTGATCACACCCAAAAGCTCTCTGTCATATACTGAACAATTCTTTTCGGCGACATCCAACTTTCTATTGTAATATGCCACGGGTCAATTGTCCTGCTGGAGGACTGCACCTATGGCTACATTGCTAGCATCGGTGATGATCTCAAAAGGTTCATCCCATGATGCTAACTTTAATACAGGTGCTTCTGAGGCAGCTTTCTGGAGTGCACGGAATGCATTAAGCGCCTTGCCTATAAGTGAGACTTTCTGCTTGCGAGTCTTCACCCCCTTGAGCAAGTCGGTAAGAGGTGCTGCAAGGTTGGGAAACTGATGGACATGGGTACTATAGGCCTGACAAAGACCTACGAATGAACGGATTTCTTGGGCGGTCTTAGGAATGTCTCAATCTAAGATCTCCTGAACCTTTGATGGATCCAGTCTAATCCCATCGGAACCGATGATGTAGCCCAAATACTGAACTTCCTTAACACCAAAGATAGACTTTTTGGCGTTTATGTAGAGCTGATTATCTCGCAAAAGTTGCAAGACTTTCTCCACATCTTTCTCATGGTGCTCCGCAGTGGCTGAGAAGACTAGTATGTCATCAAGGAATATGAAAACACACTTCCCAATGTGGACTGCGAAAATCCTAGACATCATCTTATTGAACGTTGCGGGTGTATTTGTAAGCCCAAAAGGCATGACTACGAACTTGTAGTGACCACGCTCTATCCGAAAAGCTGTTTTTGGAATGTCAGCTTAAAAAATGCGGACCTAATGGTAACCACTCTTGAGGTCGATCTTAGTGAAAAACTTAGCACCGTCTAAACGCTCCAAAATGTACTCTATCTATCCTTGGCATAGGAAACTTATTCTTGATAGTGAGTTTGTTTAATGCCCTGTAGTCTACACAAAGGCGTGAAGACTTGTCCTTCTTTTGGACAAATAGGATAGGTGCAGCAAATGGGGAGGAAGAAGGCCGAATGAATCCGGCTCGGAGAAGCTCAGATAACTGCTTTTCTAACTCGCCCTCTAAAGTCTTGGAAAGACGATAGGGAAACCTGCTAGGAGAATCTGATTCAGGGACCAAATCAATGTGATGGTCCTCAGGGCGAGAGGGTGGGAGACTGGGCGGGAGATCGTCTCTAAGCATAATGTCCTGGTGTCTGGATAGGAGGTCTACTAACTGAGGGACTGAAGATGTAGCGGATGCTACTAATGAGGGAGGGGCTGTTTGAGCACGAACATAAAGGAGTGCGCCTTCTGCTCCCTTGCGGATAGCTCGTCTGGCCTGGAGATGCGAAATCTGGAGATGCGAAATCAATGGGATGCCAAGAATGCTTCTATCCCCACGAATCATGACAGGCTCAGGAAAATCTTTACAAATAGTAAAAGTGTCCTGTCCCCAATCGGGAATAGGCTCATACTGACGGAACCACTGAATTCCTAAGATCATGTCACACCCCAATAGAGGTGAGACGATGAAATCTCGTTGAAATGAGGCCTCTTGAACTTCAAAGGCAAATTGCTGTGCCTTCTGGGAAATGTGGGTGCGAAGACCAGGTGTAAACCCGTCCACATCCAGATGATATGGGACTAATGTGCAGTTCAATTTATTAGCCAACTGGGGAGAGATGGCGTCTTCAGAACTACCCATATCGAAAAGGACTACAAACTGTCGTCCCTGAGCAGAGCCATAAGCTCGGATGAGGCTCTTCTGAGCAGTATCGCTCTCACCCTCGTGCTTAGCATCAAATACCACAGATGGCATAGGATGCATGGAAGGAAAAAGTTGAACTGCATTTGAGGTAGTAGGCGGGGCTGGAGGAGCTGGGGAGGCTGTGGCAGAAGGAGCTTTGGCGGCTTGTGCCGCTTGCCATTTGTGGCAATCCTTCTTACCATGCCCTATAATATGACAGAAAAAACATCTATTTTTCTGACTGGTACTTCCTTTGTCTCTGGAGGAAGATAACCTCCAGTTTTCTTAGGTTCTTTATCTTTCTTACCCCCTAAACTGGAGCTATTACTGCCGTCCTTCTTAGCATCTTTAGAAGAAGCGTTACCTTTCCCTGTCTGTGCAGCTGATTGTTGTTGCTGGGGTTTGGTACTGGACTGAGATGACTACTTGGGCTTGCCCCCGTCAAGCTTCATTTCTTCATTCTGGGTGAGAGTTAGAGCCCAGTCATATGTACTTGGTTCAAAGTTACAAACTGTGAACCGAATGTTAGAGTCCAATCCACGAATGAATTGCTCCATCTTAGCTTGCTCAGATAACCCTAACTGCTGTACTAAAGTAATAACCCTACCGAAAAACTGAAGCACTGGGGATCCGTTCTGTCTGAGTCCATAGAACCCGTCTTTCAGACCGGTCATGTACTGGGGCGGGAGAAATCTGGTCTTCAGGTCATGGACAAAGATGTCCCAGTTAAAGGCTGCGACACTTGTGGCCTGGTCTGTATAAATACTAGACCAATGGCGCCACCAAGTGACTGCCTCACCAGAGAGATGGGGAGCCGCTAAGTGGACTTTGTTTTGAGGGTCTGTGATACTAGCTAATGGAAAATGAGCATTAAACTGATGAATAAATTGATTAACTGATGAATGATCACACTTACCATCATACTTATTGAAGTTTGGTTGACTGCGAATGACGGTGGTTGATGCTGCCGCGGACTGCTTGGCTGGTGATGTCACAAACCCCTATATTCTAGGGACATGCGGATGCGTGTCAGGCCTAGAAACATGCGGATGCATGTTTGTATTATACCTGGGCATGTGTATGGATCATATGAGTGGATGCATATGAGTCCAAGGACTGGCAGGACATTTGTGGACTTCGGGCGGTGCCCGTGTGGATTCCGGCCATGCACACATGGTGTGTTATGATGGCAGGCGGAATATTTTCAAGTACAAGAATGATGATAGGTGGTTCTCCAAGTTTACATGTGCACAATGCATAAATGATGCATGCCATAACTTTATTTTACTTTGTGTGACATTGTCTTGCTGCCTGGACAATGCTTGTTATTTTGGCTTGTGAAGTCCGAGGGACCGGGGACGCCCGGGCACCTTGTGGACGCGTGTGTGCACTCCTGTTTGGGCCTAAAACTGTGGGCTTATGGGTTTTGCAGGTGGTAAGTGCGTCCACACTCAATTTATAGCTTATTTCATTTACTACTAAAGTTTATTGGTTTGCAGGTCCACACTCATTAATAAGTGGCCGGACAACTTATAATGCGTTCGCATTTGGTTGGACCAAAATTAATGAAGTCCGGACAGCTTATGGCCATTTCCCATTTGGTTGGACCTAAACTTATACAAACAGGACAAATGGAGCACTATGGGCTGGACACCTACCTGGACACCTTATGGGGACACTTGTCAGCGTGTATGTGTACCCACCAAGCCCCTTAGGTGGCACTGGAGAAAGGCGCCTCCTTCAAGAGGCCTTTTGGGCTGTTTTATTCATAACTCAACACATTGGAGAGCTGGTTGAAGCTATGGGAGTTGCTACAGGGCTGGTTGCTTGCTTCCCGGACTCACACAAGCTTGGATAATGATCCCCACACTCTTCTAAAGGGCTGGTTGGTAAATTTCAGACCTGCAATTTCTGGTTATTGCAAGTTTTGGGCTGGTTACAGGTGTCCAAAGTCAACTTGGATAGTACAGGACAGCTCTAGGGACCTCCACAGGGCTGTAGGATCCTTTACAGGTGGAATTCTCGCGATAGAAAGTTGCTGTTTTGGACTGGTTATTGCACAAAACAGGCTGGACAGCAATGGAATATGTGAGCATGGATGTGTCTCAAGGATTCCTGGTATAACAGGTGCTTAGGGCAAGCATTGGGGACACTTGCTCGCAGAGAAAACAGGTTTCTGGATCAGTTTCTCGCGTGGAAACAGGGCCTAAAGATCCATTTACATCTTGTGCAGGGCGGAGTACCTGTGAGGATTGTGATACTCTTGTGCAGGGCGGATGTACCTGTGAAGAGGCTTGTGCAGGGTGGATGTACCTGTGTGTAGGGCGGATGTACCTACAGATTCTCTTGTTTGAAATGTATTCATTCATGATGTATTTGGAAGAATCAGGTGCAGGCTGGTGGTGAATCCCCAGGCACCCGTAATCTTGTACTTTGCAGACTCTTTTGGTAATATAACCTAAAGGGGGGGGGTCAGCCTATCATCGGCCCCTTTATGTGGTGTACTGTCATTTTCAGCTTTGTGGTTGTAATGCTCAAGTGTTAAGTGCTCAGAATCTTGTTCACATTTATACGATTCCAATACACGCGTCCGCCTCCCGTTACAGGTGACACCTATGATTGGGGAGAGTGAGGAGAGCTGCTGATACCTCAAGTGTATGGCCTCCTTTTCCCGTTGGTGCTCGAGTAACATACGTTCTTGATCAAGCTCACGGTGGTGTTCCCGAGCGGCGAGTTCAGCCTGACGCCGATCTTCGTCGATCCTGCGTTGGGCTTCCTCATAGTCCCGTCTTTCTGCTTTTTCTCTTTTCCTTCGGGCCTCATCCTCTCTCCTTTGTTGTTCCATCTGAAAGAAGAGGGAGATGTAGTCGGGTGCTGCTGGAGGCGTAGAAGGACGTGCTGCTGCTGCCTGCAAGAGTTGGAGACGCTCCTTGAGCTGCTGGTTCTGAGCTCTAAGAAGAGCTATGGTGTCTGCTGTAGGCAGAAGAACATGGTCTCCTTCGTCTTCCGGCTGATGAGTACTCTCTTCTGTAGACATGATGCTGAAGTCGGTGGTTGTGCCGGAACGCAATCTAACCATCCAAGGATGCCCCCACGCTAGGATACGGTGTGTGTGGACAATCTGAATCTATACCAATGTGATATGCAGCGGAAGTCTTTGTATTGGAAGATCCTGTTACGCAAATGCTCACACCGTCTTCTGTATCTTGAGTTTCGTGAGTTTAGCAATCCACTTTAATACTTCAAACTTTAAAGAGATGAGAGAGAGATATATGAGAACTGTACACCAGATTGGGTCCCGAATTACCCACTAAAGGCCCCCCTATCCCGATAACGAGATAGTATTTGCTTTATTTCTTTAGAGAGAATGACTGTGGACTACTGTAGATAAGCCAAACGCAAGATCTCGGAGGATCGGAAGCTTGGCTGAATTGTATACGGCTGTAGAAACACCTCGATGAACTGATCTTGAGCCTATGCACTCTTCTCTTCCCAAGGGCATTCTGCCTGTGTAGAAGACAAGGCAAAAGTTGGCTGTCTCTTGTTGCTCCATGAAATAGCTCCTGAGTCGAGGGTAATTCCGTAGCCTGATGTAGATTTCCTCATGTCTGGATCTCCTCCCCAATCTGAGTCACTCCAACCTTGGAGTTTGACTCCATCCGTCGTTTTCTCTCTAGTGTCATAAAAGAGTCCAAGATCCTTCGCACCCTGCAGATACCGCAAGATCTGCAACCCTGCTTCCCAATGATTCTTCAAAGGTGTTTGCATGAATGAGCTCAACAGTCCCACTAGAAAGCTCAAGTCCAATTTGGTGTTCAGCAACCAAATCAATTAACCAACAAGCTTACGAAACAAAGAGGCATCAATCTGCTCACAAGGATCATTAACTGTAACTTTGGTATGCCAAGTCCTGGGAACTTGCTGAAGACCATACAAGGCCTTCCTTAACTTGTAAACCAATCCCTTTGATCCCGAAAACACAAAACCTGGAGGCTGCTCATCATACACCTCCTCCTGTAAGTCACCATCTGCCACTTGCATAGCTCTCCTCCAACTGTCTTGGGCAAGAGCTTTCTCAACTGCAGTAGGCTCTTTGTCCTGAATGATATGAGACATCAAAGCATAGTTCACCTGTAAAGGCTCCTCTGACTAACGAACGTAAGAACTGGAATGTCCTTGCCTGCTATAAACATCTAGCAAGCCATCCACCATCTAGTCCCGAAAAGCTTCCCGCCACAGCGTATCCACATTCAAGTGGTCATGACGAAACTGCCACAAATCACCTAACTGAGAACCTGTAAGAGGGAGTGCCAAGAGTTTGTAAATCCCATTCTCCACTCCGCCTTCCCATACAACTTGGCCTATTGCTTTGTCTCGGAGAGCAACAAAATGCTCATTAAACTCCACCCGTACACTAGTCTGGCAAACCTCATGCACTGACAACAGATGAAAACCAAGAGATGGGACATAAAGAACCTGGGAGGAATGCTTCCCCCTCTCTGCCATCGAGAACAATCTCTAACTTGTCCTCACTGTGAATAGGGATAGTGGACTTGTTACCAATCAGGATGTGACTTGCGTGCCTTTGAAGATCCTCTAATAACTCTCGAGAAGGAGTCATGTGCTTGGAAGCACCACTATCGAGAATACACTCCCAAGTATCCCTGGCGGTGAGACCAACTGCCTCCCTGCTCGAAGAAGATGAAGCATCTGTGTCCATAATCTCCAAGTGCACAAAAGCCAGAGTCTTTGTAGTTGCAGCCGAAGAATCAACACTTTTCTCAGTACTCTGCTGGGGACATTTTCTCCAATAGTGACTCTTCTGGCCACAATGGTTACATGTCCTCTTGGCCTTCAAAGCATCACGCTATGAGTCGGGCTCCTTCTCAGAAGACTTCTCCGATGAAGACTTTCCTTTTCCCTTATTGTTGTTGTTGTTGCGGCCTTTCGACCACTGGTCAGTCAAGGCCTTAGAACCTCCGCCCTGTGGAGGGTTCGTAAAATGCTCTTCCTAGTCTAAAACCATAGGCACAAGCTCCGCCCATGTGATGGTGTTGAGCCTCCCACTAGTAATCAAAGAGGAGTAGAAAGTTGAATACTAGGAGGTCAGATGAGACAGCAAAGTGATGGCCATGTCCTCTGACCAGCCTGAAGAACCTCCTGTTGAAGAGCCTGGAGCTTGTTGATGTGCTCCCGCATCGTCGAAGACTTTGGAGGATTCATCACTCGCATCTACACTTTCAAGGAAATCCGCTTCATGGGTGATACCCTGTTATATAGAGAAGCCAAGTGCTGCCAAATCCCTCTGGCCAGCGTCATGTGTTTGATATGGTTAATCACCTGGGGTGTGCAATTAAGGAAGATGAAAGAAGGCACATGGACATTGACACGATCCCATAATTGTGCCTGAGCCTCCCGTTCTTTCCTAGTAGAGGGTAAAAGCTCCCCGTCCTCCAACTTTGGCCGTGGAACACCAACCACAATGAAATCAGCCAAGTCATAAGACTTCAATACAGACTCCATCATTACCTTCCAGATGCCATAGTTGGTCTCGTTCAACTGTCGATTCACTGGGAATGTGGGGAGAGTGGGGATCTTCACATGCTTCTCAGCCATCTCAAGTAAATCAGCCATCTCAAGGGTTCACAAGGTCTTGTGAAGGGAGGGTGGGTGGGAAAAAAAATGAAGAAGAGACTGCAAACACTATGCAAGGTGGCTGTCCAACGGTGATGGCCGCCTTCTACCTAATCTCCTAAGTCCTGAACAGCCCAAGAAATCTCCAATCAGCACCAAAAAATAGCAAACCCTTAAGCTCCCAGTGTCTCCAAGCTTCAAGCCACCTGGGGCTCTGATACCATGTCAGAATGCACATGAGAAAAATGAGACAAGTGCTGTGAGAAACAAAACGCAGAAGCCTAGAGAGAGAGAAGCTGTATAAACTTTGCTATATACACGAAGATCCGATACAATGAGAGTGGGGGAGACAAGGGTGGTATTTATGCCATCCTACAACGTTGGTCGACTAGGACAAAATCACTAGTTGGCCAAGCACAAAAGGAGTCAGCCAGCACAAGACAGCTCCCACAACCAAAAACAGGGAGAAAAAACATGAAAAAATGGAAAAAAATGGAGAGAACTCTTGGGCAGGCACACCCATAAAAGAGGCCCTCACTGAGTACTATAGTACAGACAGGATATGACTGCTAACAAAGTCTACAGTAGAATATGGTCTCTTTTATGAGGCTGGTACAAAGTTGCAAATGTTTGGATACACCAATGCAGATTGGGCTGGTAGTGTCGTAGATAGGAGATCTACGATACTACCAGTGGATTTATGTTTTCCTTTGGGAGTGGTGCTGTGACATGGAGCAGCAAGAAGCAGCCAATAGTTGCCTTGTCGAGTACGGAGGCTGACTATAGGGGTGCTGCAATGGCACCATGTGAGGTAGCTTGGTTGCGCAAGCTACTTGGTGATTTGGGGCTCCACGTTGACAGATAGGTTGTCATCTATTGTGATAACCTTAGCAGTATACAGTTGGTGAGGAGCCCGATTTTTCATGCGCGGACCAAACACATAGAGGTCCACTATCACTTCATTAGAGAGAGGGTCTTAGTAGGAGACATTGATCTCATGTATGTTAGCACAGAGGAGCAGGTAGCTGACATTTTCACGAAAGCCTTGGGAGCAGAGAAGCTTCGAAGATTCCGGACTATGCTTGGAGTCCTAGAGATAGAGTTGAGCTTGAGGGGGAGTGTTAAGATGTCAAGATCAACATGAGCTGACACTTATGATATGCCTGGGCGACCGTTTTCACCACTTACATCACTGGCGTGTTTGGTAGGATGTTGACATGATAGAGATCTTCGCCAGGGATTCTACAGCTGGAGTACACCAGCTACTAGTCCACCATTGAGTTATGGCATACTTATCTTGCCGGCTCGCTCACTTAGCGTGTTCACATTATGGACCGCATGTACATAGTACTTTAGTATTTATGTTGTATTTTCCTTATCTGTTAAATAGAACCCTTTTGTTGAGAAGAAGAAGAACAATTTTCAGCCTCTCATCTTGTGTGTTCTTTTCTAGGGTTTGTGAGAGTGTGTGTGTGCTTACAAGAGCTCAAGCTCTTTTCCTCCCCGCAAAATGGCCACAACAGCCCGTCCAGTTTAGCTATGGGCATTCTGGTTTGGGTTGTTCTGCGCATCTAGAACTGCCCCCAAACAAGTGACCAGTCCTCTGGATCCACCCATGACCTGCAATTGAAGCATTTAATATTGTTTTTAGGACCCTCTGAAACGGGAGGCGGACGCGTGTATTGGAATCGTATAGATGTGAACAAGATTCTGAGCACTTAACACTTGAGCATTACAACCACAAAGCTGAAAATGACAGTACACCACATAAAGGGGCCGATGATAGGCTGACCCCCCCCCCTTTAGGTTATATTACCAAAATAGTCTGCAAAGTACAAGATTACGGGTGCCTGGGGATTCACCACCAGCCTGCACCTGATTCTTCCAAATACATCATGAATGAATACATTTCAAACAAGAGAATCTGTAGGTACATCCGCCCTTCACACAGGTACATCCGCCCTGCACAAGGCTCTTCACAGGTACATCCGCCCTGCACAAGAGTATCACAATCCTCACAGGTACTCCGCCCTGCACAAGATGTAAATGGATCTTTAGGCCTTGTTTCCACGCGAGAAACTGATCCAGAAACCTGTGTTCTCCGCGAGCAAGTGTCCCCAATGCTTGCCCTAAGCACCTGTTATACCAGGAATCCTTGAGACACATCCATGCTCACATATTCCATTGCTGTCCGGCCTGTTTTGTGCAATAACCAGTCCAAAACAGCAACTTTCTATCGCGAGAAATCCACCTGTAAAGGGTCCTACAGCCCTGTGGAGATCCCTAGAGCTGTCCTGTACTGTCCAAGTTGACTTTGGACACCTGTAACCAGCCCAAAACTCGCAATAACCAGAAATTGCAGGTCTGAAATTTACCAACCAGCCCTTTAGAAGGGTGTGGGGATCGTTGTCCAAGCTTGTGTGAGTCCGGGAAGCAAGCAACCAGCCCTGTAGCAACTCCCATAGCTTCAACCAGCTCTCCAATGTGTTGAATGATGAATAAAACAGCCCAAAAGGCCTCTTGAGGGAGGCGCCTTTTTCCAGTGCCACCTAAGGGGCCTGGTGGGTACACATACTGGCTGACATGTGTCCCCATAAGGTGTCGAGGTAGGTGTCCAGCCCATAGTGCTCCATTTGTCCTGTTTGTATAAGTTTAGGTCCAACCAAATGGGAAATGGCCATAAGCTGTCCGGACTTCATTAATTTTGGTCCAACCAAATGCGAACGCATTATAAGTTGTCCGGCCACTTATTAATGAGTGTGGACCTGCAAACCAATAAACTTTAGTAGTAAATGAAATAAGCTATAAATTGAGTGTGGACGCACTTACCACCTGCAAAGACCATAAGCCCACAGTTTTAGGCCCAAACAGGAGTGCACACTGTTGGGGTAAAGGCGTTATGCCCACCCTTATAGTGTGTACAAGCCCATAAGTTATAGTACATAGTACACTTAGTACTTTTAATGTACTAAGTGCACTATGTGTACTAGTGCAATATACATGTGTGATAGGGGAGTCACACACTCATGCCTCATGAGTTGACTTATCCCCACAACTCTCTCTCTCTCTCTCCCTTGCTTCTCTGTGTATGTCTCCCATGAATGAACTCTAACCCTAATTCTGTTTCTCCCATCAACTGGTATCAGAGCCCTTAGTGATCCCTCCCTTCCTCTTCTCCTTGATGGCTCCTGCTGATTTCTGTCCAAAGTCTGTTCTGGTCGTATTCAGCCCTGTCATGCTGGTCGCCTGCTTGCATCAACTGGTTACGTGGAGCACTTAAACGTGGTGAGGCGTGCAAATTTCAAAAGCGCTGGCCCTTCAGCGTAAGAAGCGAAGGCTACTAGGCGAGCGTGTAGCGCTGGGGGTCGGTAGGCGCTAGGCGAATACGTCAACAAGCGCTACACGGCGAAGGCTGGCGCTAGGCGGAAACAAAGGCGACGTGTTGCTTACCAGGCGGAAACACAGGCGTTGAATCATTAGCGAAGAGGCGGCGTCAACACTGACACGTGGCTGTGAGTGCGCGAAGGTGACGACGGCTGCAGGGTCGGCTGGCTACCGGTCGGAGGCTGTGACGTCATCACGTGTGCTAGCGAGGAGGCAAGCGAAGGCGCCAACAATAAGCAAGAGTAGCAGCAGTCCATGGCGTCGGCAGCAGCACCACTTCCTCGTGTGGAAACGAAGAAAGCACTTCCTCGGTATTTTGTTACAGAGCATGTAGTCGGCCAGCCCAAGCCCCCAACTACTAATCAGCAGCAGCATCATCATCCCACACAACTGTGTGGGAGAAGCCTTAACCTGCAACCTGCAAAACCTACACAGAACAGCAGGAGCATCAGCACCAAATTCATCAACCCGCCTGCAAATCAAAGAAAAATCAGAAAATTACAAGGTATTTTCCTCAATTTTTTTTTGGGATTTGCAATTGAGCAAGTACAATCAACAATTGAGCAGGTACAGGTGTCGAATTGCTCAATTTTGAGCAAAATTGGCAAAATTGGGGTGACATTGGTCACAATCAGGATAAATTTGCAGGAAATTGGTCACAATCAGGATCAATTTGCAGGAAATTGGATGTCGAAATTTGGGGCTTTTGATGTAATTGTGCAATTAAGCACTCATACATGCTGTATGATGTGAAAAATCGCACATTTGGGCAAAATTGCAGCAAATTGCAGCAAATTGCAGTGCAAATCAAGGGGCTTTTGTGCCGATTTGGTTGATTTGCATGCAGGCAATCGCATTTGATGCTGTGGATAATGTGTTGATGCCTTACAAGCACTCAATGTGCCTGTAAATCAAGGGGCTTTCATGTATTTGATGTATATGTGGCCAGGGGGAAGCATCGTGAACACTCTGGATGCCTTCATGTGCGCCAATGTACCATGTATGATCAGAAATTGATCTCAAATCAAGGGGCTTTTCAAGTTTGTATGCTTGTTGAGCTTGGCAAAGCAGCAGGCAAGACATTTATGCCTTGAATCCTCAGAAATCAGCTTGCAGTCAAGGGGCTTTTGCCCAATTTCTGTTCGGGACTGTTGTATGCAGTGTACAGGACTGTAAAAGTCTGATTTTCACTCATTTGGACAGCCAGGAGAGCATTTATTGCTACTGTACCTGCTGGTACAGATTTGGCACAGCTTTGTGCATGTTTTGGCATGGCTGTACACTGTTTTGAGTGACCAAAAGGTTCAATTTCAGCTGCTGTACTTGCCGGTATAGGTTTGGTACATCACAGGTGAGCACTTGGTACTGCTGTACAGTACTTTGGAAGGGCAAAAGCGCACATTTAAGGTGCTGTCCAAAATCTGCAGCAACCAGATTTTGGTGTTTTCATTACATAAAGTGGGAGAAAAGTTGCATTTGTGCTTCCGCAGTGGGAGATAAAGCTTGGGAGAACAACTGTGAGCACTTTGTGTGCTTTTGGTGCAGTGTTTGCACATTTGCAGGGAGTCAGGCATTGACAGGTTGCATATTGCTATGGCAACCACAGGTGAGAGCTCTTCATTGCTTCACATCAAGAAGCTTGAAGGCTCGCATAATTATGATATTTGGCAAACCCAGTGCTACAATGTGTTGCTCCAGAAAAAGCAGCACAAGCCTATCAAAGAAAGGGGTGTAATGCCCGCTTCTCTTACTGCTGAAGAGTGGGAAGATATGGATGAGCTGGCAAGATCTACTATCATGTTGTCTGTGTCAGATTCATTACTTTTCAGCATTCGTGAAGAGAAGACAGCTTGGGGAATGTGGCAGAGATTGCAGGACTTGTATGCCCAACAAAGTGCCTCAAGCAAAGTTGGTTGAAGAAACTCATAGGCCTTCAGATGAAGGAAGGGGCGTCTATGACAGCCCATCTAAATGAGTTTAATGGTATTGTTAGCCAGGTCATTAATCAAAAGCTGGCAATGGACGATGAGTTCAAAGCCACTTTTTTGTTATGCACTTTACCAGAGAGTTGGGATACATTCAGGACAGCCACTAGCAATTCGCATGCTATGCTGTCATATGCAGATGTTGAGGGTGCTCTTCTTCAAGAAGAGATGAACAGGAAAAACAACTCTGTTGGAAAGTCCAATGCAATGAATGCACGTGGGAGATCCCAGCAAAGGGGAAAAAGCCAAGAACGGGGAAGGAGCAAGTCTCGCTCCAAAAAGGATTTGGAATGCCATTATTGTGGCAAAAAGGGACACATTAAAAAGCAATGCTACAAATGGAAAAATGATCAAAAAGAAAAGGGAAAAGGCAAAGACAAAGAGAAGGATGAAGCCAAAGATGTAAAGCCAAAGGGCAAAAGTGGAGTCAAGATTGAAGAAATCAATGTGTCACATGCAGGTGGCAGTGAGGATGAGGTCCTATTTACTTCTTCACTTGATGCCCATTCACTTCTTACAGGTGGTCATGGTATGCACTCATGGATCATTGATTCAGGTGCCTCCTTTCATGTCACAGGTTGCAGAGACTTGTTTGTCAGGTATACTGCTGGCAATGAAGGAGTGGTTTATTTGGGTGATAACCATGCATGCAAGATTCTTGGCAGAGGTGATGTGAGGCTTGTGTTTTCAGATGGCTCACAGCTTATGCTCCATGATGTCAGGCATGTGCCTGAGATCAAGAAGAATCTGCTTTCTACTGGACAGCTTGATGATGCTGATTATGTTACCACATTTGGTAGTGGAAAGTGGAAAATTAGTAAGGGCTCACTGGTTGTTGCCAGAGGCTCTAAGGTGGACACTCTTTATTTCATGCATGCAGGTGTTTGTCACCATGCTAATGTAAATGCAACCGAGCTGCCGGAAATTTCTATGTGGCATAGCCGGTTGGGACACATGAGTGTCAAGAGAATGGAGCAATTGTCTCGTTTGGGTTACTTGCCTTCTCTAAAGTTTTCAAGTTTTCAGTTTTGTGAGCATTGTATATATGGTAGGCAATTACAGTGCCCCCACAAGAAAGCTCTTGGACAGAAAGATGCTCAGTTAGAGCTTGTGCATACAGATGTATGTGAGATGCCTCAGCTTTCTTTGGGAGGGGCAAAATACTTTGTGTCTTTTATAGATGATGCCACACGCAAGGTGTGGGTCTATCCTCTTCGTTTGAAGAGTGATACATTCTCAGTGTTTGAGAAGTTTGTTGCTCTTGTTGAGAATCAAACTGGCAAAACACTGAAGGCTTTGCGTTCCGACAATGGTGGAGAGTATATGTCCAAACAATTTCAGGACTTTTGTGATGCTAAAGGCATCAAGAGGGAGCTCTCTACTCCTTATGATCCTCCACAAAACGGGACAGCAGAGAGGATGAACAGGACCATTCAGGAGAAGGTCCGTTCTATGTTGTCACATGCTGCATTACCTCATGGTTTTTGGGCTGAAGCTGTTATGACAGCCGTTCACCTTATAAATAGGTCACCTAACACGAGGCTTGGTGGGAAAGTGCCAGAAGAAGTATGGACAGGGAAGCCTCCGTCATACAAGCACTTGAGAGTGTTTGGTTGCGTTGCGTACGTGCACATACGCAGGGAAATGCGCACCAAACTTGATCCTAAGTCTCACAAATGCATATTCCTAGGATATGGTGACAGAGGTGAAATGGGGTATAGACTTTGGGATCCCATAAATAGAAAGATCATACGTAGCAATGATGTCATTTTTGATGAAACATGCATGTATAAGGAGCCTGCAAGGCAACAGGAGCCTGGCAGAGTCATCTTTGATGATGATGGACATCATGGATAACAACCAAGGGTTGTAAATCAGCCATTACAGCAACAAAACCAGCCCTTAAATGGTGCTGAAAATGGTCCAAATGGACAGCCAGAGATGGCAGAAGATATCCCTATGGATATACCACAGTTAGAGGATATACCGGGCATGATTTTTCAGCCTTATGGCATGGAACAGGAGCCACCAATGGGTGATATGCAGGCTGGACAGCAACCTGCAAATGATGATCATTGGGTACGGAGGTCCACTAGACCCTCCAGAGCCCCTGACAGGTTTGTTCCAGGGGTTGACTACTTGATGCTCACTGACTGTGGGGAGCCCTCATGTTATAAAGAGGCTTTACAGAGGGCAGACAAGGCTCTATGGGAGCGTGCCATGAAGTCAGAGATGGATTATCTGCATAAAATTGGAACATGGAAGTTGGTGCCTTTGCCTGCAGGCAAGAAGGTTTTGCCATGCAAGTGGGTTTACAGGCTCAAAGTTGCACCAGATGCAAAGCCAAGATACAAAGCCAGGTTAGTGGCTAAGGGCTTCAAGCAGGAATATGGTGTGGACTTTGATGAGATCTTCTCTCCAGTGGTCAAAATGACCACACTTAGAGCTGTGTTGGCTTTGGTTGCGCATGATGATCTGGACTTGATTCAGATGGATGTGAAGACTGCTTTTCTTCACGGTGATCTCCATGAGGAGATATATATGCAGCAGCCAGAGGGTTATGCAGTAAGTGGAAAGGAGAAGCTTGTATGCAAGCTGAAAAAGAGTCTTTATGGGCTCAAACAGGCACCAAGAGAATGGTATCATAAATTTGATACATTCATGAAATCTCAGAAATTCAGGAGAAGTGACATAGATCACTGCTTGTACACCAAGAAAGCTTTGGATGGCAGTCTATTGATCCTCATCTTGTATGTTGATGATATGTTGATTGCCGGGAAATCTCGTAAGGAGATGGATGCATTGAAGCAGAGGCTGCATCAAACCTTTGATATGAAGGATTTGGGTGATGCAAATCACATCTTGGGTATGCGGATACTTCGGGACAGAAATCAGCATGTGTTGTATTTGTCTCAGAAGGAATACATTGGCAAAGTCTTGCAGAGGTTCAATATGGACGGGGGGAAGAAGACTAGTACTCCTTTGCCTCCATATGTGAAACTCAATGCTATGGACAGCCCACAGTCAGATAGAGACAGGGCTGATATGGCCAAGATTCCGTATGCTTCAGCATGTGGCAGTCTCATGTATGCCATGGTTGCTACTAGGCCGGACATTGCATTTGCAGTGGGAGTGGTTTCTAGATACATGGCCAATCCTGGCAAGAAGCATTGGGAAGCAGTGAAAGGTGTCATGAGATACCTGAAGGGCACACAGGATTTGTGCATTTGCTTTGGCAAACAGGATGCATTAGTGCATGGTTACACGGATTCGGATTATGCCGGTCATCCAGATAACCGGAAGTCTACTACCGGTTATGTATTTACATTCACAGGAGGTGCTGTGTCATGGATATCCAGGATGCAGAAGTGCACTGCCTTATCTACTACAGAGGCCGAGTATATTGCAGCCACAGAGGCTTGCAAGGAGGCATTATGGCTATCTCGGTTAGTGGTTGATTTGGGCTATACAGGGGATATTCCATTGTTGCATTGTGACAGTCAGAGTGCCATCCAGTTGGCAAAGAACCCTGTCTTTCATGCAAAGACAAAGCATGTGGATGTGAAGTATCACTTCATCAGAGAGGTGATAGAGAACAAGCAAATTCAGCTTGTTAAGATTCATACGGATGACAACCCGGCTGATCTGTTGACGAAGAGTTTGCCTCCGGAGCGGTTTGCTCATTGTAGACACTTGATGGGCATTGGATGAGGCCATTTTCAGCCTTGATATGGCCTTGTATATTATCATGTACATGCTGATTTTTTCTTTTCCTTTACTTAAGGGCACTTTGCCTTTAAGTGGGAGGTTGTTGGGGTAAAGGCGTTATGCCCACCCTTATAGTGTGTACAAGCCCATAAGTTATAGTACATAGTACACTTAGTACTTTTAATGTACTAAGTGCACTATGTGTACTAGTGCAATATACATGTGTGATAGGGGAGTCACACACTCATGCCTCATGAGTTGACTTATCCCCACAACTCTCTCTCTCTCTCTCTCCCTTGCTTCTCTGTGTATGTCTCCCATGAATGAACTCTAACCCTAATTCTGTTTCTCCCATCACACACACGTGTCCACAAGGTGCCCAAGCGTCCCCGGTCCCTCGGACTTCACAAGCCATGCATCATTCATGCATTGTGCACATGTAAACTTGGAGAACCACCTATCATCATTCTTGTACTTGAAAATATTCCGCCTGCCATCATAACACACCATGTGTGCATGGCCGGAATCCACACGGGCACCGCCCGAAAGTCCACAAATGTCCTGCCATGTCCTTGGACTCATATGCATCCACTCATATGATCCATACACATGCCCAGGTATAATACATACATGCATCCGCATGTTTCTAGGCCTGACACGCATCCGCATGTCCCTAGAATATAGGGGTTTGTGACATCCCCCCGGCTTCTAATCAGTTGACCGCAACTGAAAAGCCTCCAGATAGGCCTTCAAAAGATCTGGGTAATCCTCGAAGTAGGCCTCATCCATCCATTTCGCATCCAAAGCTGAATAATTCTTGAACTTCACAAGGTACCTACGAACAAGT
The DNA here is from genome assembly GCF_041138505.1 of Cibotium barometz. Taxonomy (NCBI): domain Eukaryota; kingdom Viridiplantae; phylum Streptophyta; class Polypodiopsida; order Cyatheales; family Cibotiaceae; genus Cibotium; species Cibotium barometz. The sequence continues at coordinate 3,939,498 of NC_141079.1, forward strand.
TTGCCTCCCGCAAGCTTTCGTTCCTTGTGAAAAACAATCTGTTCAGGTTGAAGAATCTCTTCCAGCTCATCCACCTCGGGTGGGTCTTCCAAAACCGGCTCAAACGGTGTCGGTCCCACATAAGGCCTCAATAGGCTCATATGAAAAGCATTATGCATGTTCCAATGATCTGGGAGTACAAGCCGAAATGCAACATCATTGATCTTCTCCAAGATCTGAAAAGGTCCATAGTACCTGTTGGAAAGTTTAGGGTACTTACCCTCTTTTCCTGGCCTCTTCCGAAGGCGTGTCTTTTCAAATTTCAGCAAGACCCAATCACCTTGTTTGAATTGTACATCCCTTCTATGCTTATCAGCTGCCTTTTTATTCTTGGTTTGAGACCTCTCTATGGCTGTCCGTACCTGTGCAAATGCAGTATCCAAGTCTCGGACATACTCATCTGCTGCAAAAATCTCATCCTTTGTACGAAGGATGGGTGGTAGTACCACCTTGCCATAGATAATCTCAAAGGGCGCCTTGCCCGTAGAAGTATGTACCGTATTGTTGTAGGCAAACTCCACAAGAGGTAAATACTTCTCCCAATCCGATTTGCGGTCGGATACATAAGATTTCAGCAAGTCGAGGACGGCTGAATTTGCTATTTCACTTTGCCCATCTGTCTGTGGATGGTAAGCTGATGAGAAGTTCAGCTTTGTATCCATATTGTCAAATAATGCTCGCCAAAATAAGCTTGTGGTTCTAGGATCTCTATCGCCCACAATAGATTTAGGCATGCCATGGTGTTTGAATATCTGTGCCAAAAACATCCTAGCCATATGATCTGGCTTTTTTGTCTTGCGCACGGGAATGAAATGTGCCTGCTTGGTAAACCTGTCAATGATGGTCCAAATAGCATCATTTCCCTGTGGCGTCCTTGGCAAATCCATAATGAAATCCATAGCAATGCTTTCCCATGGTTCATTTGGTGTAGGCAAAGGCTGAAGCAATCCAGGTGCTTTATGTCGGTTAAACTTGACCTTTTGACATACCATACATTCACGTACATATGCTTCAAATTTCAATATCCTTGCGAATATGTGGCCAAAAGAAATACCTCTCCAAAGCTTGTGCTGTGGCCAAAATGCCTCTATGACCTGCATATGGAGGAGCATGGCACTCATCCATAACCTTATGGCGAAGGTTCTTTACCACACACATACGATTTTGCATCATGAGATATCCATCTCTTATGACATAAGATGGGACAGCAATACCCTCTTGCAAATCAGCCCATACATGTGCAAAATCCTCATCTAGATGATAAGTATTACGCATATCCGATAAGTCCTCATGGTATGCAACTGTAATAGCATGAACCTGTGGTCGTCTAGATAAGGCATCTGCCACCACATTCTTTTTTCCCGGAGTGTGTAAAATCTGAAAATGAAACATTGAGAGGAAATTTGCCCATCTCATATGCTTCTCTGAGAGTTTACTTTGAGTCAAAAAGTATCTCAAACTTTGATGACCAGTTTTGACCATAAAATCAGCCCCTAAAAGATAGTGTTTCCAAATAGTAAGGGCATGAATTACAGCCAACAACTCCTTCTCATAAACCTGTAAGTGAAGCTCTGCATGTTGCAAGTGTCTGCTCTCATAGGCAATGGCATGTCCTTCTTGGTTCAAAACAGCCCCTATGCAGTCCCCACATGCATCACATTCCACCACAAAAGGTTTGTGCAAATCCGGAATAATGAGTACCGGTCCCGAGATGATTGCACTCTTCAACTTTTGAAAGGCATCTCTCTCTTCTTGTGTCCATTTAAAGATTGCTTTCTTCTTCGTTAAGTCATGTAACGGAGCGGCAATGAAAGCAAAATGCTTGACGAACCTCCTGTAGTAAGCACATAAACCAAGGAAGCTCCTCACTTCATGGACTGATTTCAGCTCTGGCCATTCTTGCATGGCTTGTATCTTTGCGGGATCCATGCGCACACCATCCTTTGATACAATGTGACCAAGATAGTGAATCTCTGAGAGGAAGAATTCACTCTTTTTTGAATTTATGTAGAGCTGATTTTCCTTAAGTTCTTTAAACACAATAGCCAGGTGCTCACGATGTTGGGCTTCATTCTTTGAGAATGCAATAATGTCATCAAAGAATATACCTGTGAACTTTCTATGCTTTCTGAACACCCTGTCCATCATCCTGTTGAAGGTAGCGGGTGCATTTGTAAGGCCAAAAGGCACCACCAAAAACTCATAAAGACCAAAGGCTGTCCTAAATGCAGTCTTGTGTACATCTTGAGGTGCCACTCTCACTTGATGATACCCACTCTTGAGGTCTATTCGGCTGAAACATGCCGAACCTTCAAGCTTGTCCAAGATGTCATCAATGCGCGGAATGGGAAACCGATTCTTGATGGTTATCTTATTGAGGGCACGGTAATCAACACACATCTTGTAAGTACCATCCTTCTTTTGAACAAGAAGTACCGGCGAGCAATATGGCGAGGAACTAGGCCGAATCAAACCCTTCTTCAAAAGTTCATTCACCTGTGCCATAATCTCTTCTTGTTGACTAGCACTCACCCTGTATGGTGGCCTATTAGGTGGAGAGCTACCGGGAATTAGATCTATGCAATGATCTTCCGGCCTCTCTGGTGGCAACCTTGCTGGCAAAGCATTCGCAAAACAATCTTTGAACTCATTCAAAAAGTTAAGCTTGTCTTGATCTAATGTACTAACATCAACACTAGAATGTTCAATGGTATCACGTACAAAAACCAAGTAAGAATAAGCTGATTTCTTTATTGCCTTATTAATTTGTACATGGCTTACAAGAGGTATGGTACTTCCAGTAGTACCAGCATCTATAGAGTGCTCACGGCCTCTATGTACAAAGCTGATTTTCTTCTCTTTGTAAGCCTTAATAGGCTCTAGACGGTGATGCCAGGGCATCCCCAACAAAACATCACAACCTGTAAGAGGAGCCACTAAAAAGCTCTCATGGTCGAGGTAGTCCTGTATATGTACACGGAGCTTACCAATGACCGGAGTTACGTCAACCTGTTTGCCCTCAAAGGCGGCATCTGCATTCATTTGCATTCCCATGTCTTCCACATTGAGACCTATGGCGGCAGCCATCTGTACGGATATAAAGTTATCTGTGGAAGCATCATCAAAAAGAAACAAAGCGGACTGATCCTTCAATTTGCCCCAAGCCTTGCATATGACTCTACTCTTGGGTTCATGCCCTGTATTACCATGCACATCGGGTACAACATTCACAAGAGGCTTTTCCACATTAGGCTCAGCATTCTTAGGATTCTGTGGGCATTCAGGATATATATGATCTTTACTGCCACACTTAAAGCATTTTCCAGCCTTCCTGTACTCTTCCAATTGCTGTTTTGAGAGCCCAAAATTGTGGCGTTTACCCCCCGGCTTCTTTTCGGAGTCATCCTTTGCATCTCGGCCATCTTTGGGAGCATTCTTAGGTGGCTGTCCACCCTTTTTCTGGTCATAACCAGCCCTGAATTTGCTCTTGTTTTGACCTGCAAATGGCTTATTTGTGGGTGCTTTTATGTGCAAGTTCTCCGCAATCATGGCTGAGTGTATAAGCTCTTGTATGGTCTTTCTCTTCTCGTCCTCTCCAATCTTCATGAAGGGAGTAACCTTGAGAAGGACTTTCCAAAACTTTGCTATGTATGAAGCAACGGACTCTCCCTCATCTTGGGACAGCCAATCCCACTCCTTGCGTACGTCCTTTGCAAAGTTTGGTGGTAAGAATTGATCATAAAACTGAATTTTGAAAGAAGACCAAGTTGGGGCAGTACTTCCATCAAGTATTTTTGCAAGCCACCAATCACTTGCCGTATCCTTGAGATGCATTCCCACATGCCTGAGCATAGACTTTTCCGAAAAGTCTTCATTGCAAAAAGCTATCTCAAACTGTCTAATGAAATCAAGTGCTTTGGTAGAGTCCATCCGTCCCTGAAAGTTTTCAAACTTTACATCCTTGTCACCGGACTTGAACTCTCGAGGCTTCTTCCTTCTATATGCATCCCTATGTATATCCTGTTCATCTGCATGATGATGATGCCGCGATGAAGATTCACGATCCCTCTTCGTTCTCTCTTGAGCCACACTCTCCAAATGAGTGGAAAGCTCAACACGAGAACGGATATGTCTTCTTGGAGCAAAGCGGGAATGAGTAGAGGATCCCTCATCCTTACTCTTCTCTTGACCTGCATCAAGCCTAGCACCAGGGACTCTTGTCCTTTCAGCATTTGGCACGTGCTGTGCTCTTTCTGCTTGTTGTGCATCATGTGCATCACCACGGGCAGCCATGAGGGGTGGCTTCTTGAAAGCCAAACTACCATCTGCTTCAGTGTATACATCACCCTTAACCATTAGGTATGCAAGTGCAAGCTCTCGGGGTTTCTCAATATCCATTTCCTTTGCAATTGCTTCAAAAGTGACTTCATGGACCGAAGCCTTTGCCTTCGCAGCCAACACCCTTTGTACATCCGGGTCATTTTTCAATGACCTAAGCTCTTCGGTTTCAGCCCTATAGCGTCGCACTTGACGCCTCAAAGATTCCAAATCAGAATGCATAGTGTCATGAGTACCTGCATCTCCATAGACATCATTGCCTGTAGCATCTCTTGCATCCCTTGTACCATGAAATTCACGGTCCTGTGTGTTCTCCACACTGTCAGAAATGTGGCTGTCCATGACACTCAAATCAGGTCACCACTTATGATTCCAAGCCTCATGAGGGGAAAAATTGAGCTCTGATACCAATGTAACGGGAGGCGGACGCGTGTATTGGAATCGTATAAATGTGAACAAGATTCTGAGCACTTAACACTTGAGCATTACAACCACAAAGCTGAAAATGACAGTACACCACATAAAGGGGCCGATGATAGGCTGACCCCCCCCCTTTAGGTTATATTACCAAGAGAGTCTGCAAAGTACAAGATTACGGGTGCCTGGGGATTCACCACCAGCCTGCACCTGATTCTTCTAAATACATCATGAATGAATACATTTCAAACAAGAGAATCTGTAGGTACATCCGCCCTACACACAGGTACATTCGCCTTGCACAAGCCTCTTCACAGGTACATCCGCCCTGCACAAGAGTATCACAATCCTCACAGGTACTCCGCCCTGCACAAGATGTAAATGGATCTTTAGGCCCTGTTTCCACGCGAGAAACTGATCCAGAAACCTGTGTTCTCCGCGAGCAAGTGTCCCCAATGCTTGCCCTAAGCACCTGTTATACCAGGAATCCTTGAGACACATCCATGCTCACATATTCCATTGCTGTCCGGCCTGTTTTGTGCAATAACCAGTCCAAAACAGCAACTTTCTATCGCGAGAAATCCACCTGTAAAGGGTCCTACAGCCCTGTGGAGATCTCTAGAGCTGTCTTGTACTGTCCAAGTTGACTTTGGACACCTGTAACCAGCCCAAAACTCGCAATAACCAGAAATTGCAGGTCTGAAATTTACCAACCAGCCCTTTAGAAGGGTGTGGGGATCGTTGTCCAAGCTTGTGTGAGTCCGGGAAGCAAGCAACCAGCCCTGTAGTAGCAACTCCCAAAGCTCCAACCAGCTCTCCAATGTGTTGAATGATGAATAAAACAGCCCAAAAGGCCTCTTGAGGGAGGCGCCTTTTTCCAGTGCCACCTAAGGGGCCTGGTGGGTACACATACTGGCTGACATGTGTCCCCATAAGGTGTCCAGGTAGGTGTCCAGCCCATAGTGCTCCATTTGTCTTGTTTGTACAAGTTTAGGTCCAACCAAATGGGAAATGGCCATAAGCTGTCCGGACTTCATTAATTTTGGTCCAACCAAATGCGAACGCATTATAAGTTGTCCGGCCACTTATTAATGAGTGTGGACCTGCAAACCAATAAACTTTAGTAGTAAATGAAATAAGCTGTAAATTGAGTGTGGACGCACTTACCACCTGCAAAACCCATAAGCCCACAGTTTTAGGCCCAAACAGGAGTGCACACACGTGTCCAGAAGGTGCCCGGGCGTCCCCGGTCCCTCGGACTTCACAAGCCAAAATAACAAGCATTGTCCAGGCAGCAAGACAATGTCACACAAAGTAAAATAAAGTTATGGCATGCATCATTTATGCATTGTGCACATGTAAACTTGGAGAACCACCTATCATCATTCTTGTACTTGAAAATATTCCGCCTGCCATCATAACACACCATGTGTGCATGGCCGGAATCCACACGGGCACCGCCCGAAAGTCCACAAATGTCCTGCCATGTCCTTGGACTCATATGCATCCACTCATATGATCCATACACATGCCCAGGTATAATACATACATGCATCCGCATGTTTCTAGGCCTGACACGCATCCGCATGTCCCTAGAATATAGGGGTTTGTGACACCCTCTTGAGTGGCCACAGCAGCCCGTCCAGTTAAGTTGTGGGCACTCTGATTTTGGGCTCTTCTGCCCATCCAGAACTAACCCAAAACTGGTGGCCAGTCTATGGATTTAAGGCTGAGTGGTGGGTGCCATCTCCGGGCAAAATATGTTACTTTCCTCATTTTCCATGGCTAAGACCTGAGGCCTGCTTCTATTTCTCCCCTTGTTTCCTGCCTGGCACACTCATGGGCCAAATGCCATAGGGTGTTTGCGTATCCTCACAGATGGGTACTTAGTCTTAGACTCTTAAGTCCCCCACCTAACCTTAAAGACTTACAAATAATCCACTTATTTTCATCTTAATGTCATACATGCATTCAAAGTCATCTCACTGTTATACCCATTTTAAGTAAAATGATTCAGTTTTTGTAATGCATCTTTTGTATCAGGGTTACCTGCAGAACTCCTGGAGGATGCCAAATTTGTTCCGATCAATGATGATGATCCTCAGTTTGGACCACCAGTAAGTAAGTCCTCTATGTGCATTATTGCATTCTTGTGCATTTAATCTCTTAAAGAAATGGGAGCATGTTATGAGTAATGTATATATCGAGTGACGATTGATTCTTCTCTAGATACCAGGGCTCGTTGCTTGATGCATCATTGAGTGCAAGGACTAAACACAACATGCATGAGATATGACTGCATATAGACACTCATGCGAAAGAATAGGAGTACCTTTAACATGATTTTTTCATGAGCTTGTTCAGCTTAAAATCCAAGATGCAGACAAGGAGGAGAATAGACAAGACTTGATCACAAAAGACCTTTTTGAGGCATCCAGTAGGCTGGCATTTTCAAAACAAAGACAAGGCTAATGGGTAACGTAATAGTTAAAAGGTGGGCAGCCTATGCTCTGCCATAGCAAGGAACTAATTAACCTCTTGCCTCATCGTAACTTTTCATTTATAGCTAGATTGATTTGGATATAGATGGCAAAATGAAAAATTTTATAGCTTGGATTTGAGCTTAGCACTTTTGTCTCTTGTGGGTGGGCATTGCACGATCTTCTTGTTATGTTTTGGAACTTCAAATTGAGTTTTTTTTGTTTTTTATTTGATGTACATGGTTTGTAGAAAGCTCATTTTCTCCTGTAGCACTCTGTGGATGATCATGCATATGCATAATCATTAGGAGATGAAAAAACCATCTAACATGATGGCTGTGTGCGTGTGTGGGGGGCTTGCAGTAGCACTTTGCAAGCGGTTATGTATAAGCCAGATTGTTGGGAGATGAAAGACCATGTTACACAATCTGTTTGTGTTTGTCTATGCATGCCTATGCGTGTGCCGTGTGTATGAATATTCTTTGAGATCCGAGGAGAGTGAAAATTTTATTGATTGTAAATGTAACAACAGTCGATTCGTTTACAATGCAGGCCATGATGTTGGTCGGATTGTCTTGTTCAGAAGTTTCAAAGGTACTTCCAAGGGTTTTTATATGTGGTCATTCGGTGCACTTTATTATACTACTTATATGAGGTTGGAAGGTTTAGTTGTGGGCATTGAGTAGTTTATGTGGCTCTATATTTGAAATTGCATAAAATGTGTGCACTCTTGACATAGTTTCTAAGTATTGAGGCTGGATCTTTGCAAGGAATAGCTATTCTCTATTTCTCCTCCTGATGCTGCATATCAATGCATGTAACTATTGTCTCTATTGCTCCTCCTCACTGTGTATCAATGCATGAACTAAAAAACTATATCTTGAGTGTGCATGTATACATTTTAAAAGTTTGCCTAAGGCAAGCCCACAAGGGATCGTGCAGACTAGTGGGCCAGCTGGGAGTGTGGGATCCCCTTGGCTACAACCACCCAATCCGTGCATTCACTTCTATAAAAGTGGATGCTCATGGAACACATATGGGATTAATGCCACATTGTGCTCAAGTGACTTCTACAATACACTCCTGGCACCAAACATTAAGGAGGGGAAGTTGAATTCAGCACTGACAACATGTGGAAGTGCCTAAGAAGAGATCTTAGCAGCCACACAGAGAAACCCACTCAGTCCATATTGCTTACTGTGCTTGTGGTGTGTAAATGTGTGTCACATACATGAGTCCCACTCTCTTTGATGCGAGTGTCATTGCTAATGGGCAGCCCGAGTATTAAGGTTTAGCAAAGGAATCAGACCAGTTTGAGCTTTTTTATAGACAGGCCATTGTTAGCCTTGTTCATAAACATGCAAAAGGCCGAAGAGATGTAAGAAGGAAACAATTGATATGTGTATGTGCATGCCAATGATGGTGGAATGACTGTACCAGGAGCGAATGGCCAAGAGAAGAGATGGGGTGGGAACAGGCATAGCAAACAAAGACCAACCAAGCAACAGAGCATAGTTGATGCAAAACGGGTACCTAACCTTCACTATACATTCTGTATAGTTTGGTGTACCTGATGTACCTAAACCTGATCAATACCTCCCGTACTTGTACTACAATCGATTCTTGAAACGCCATAGCCATTCTACCAGTGCCATATCTCAACTATGGGTCCACATTGAGCACTAGTGAGCTTTGGTAAAGTATTCTTGTGTATTACTTGTCAACGGGATTACAGAGGTGATTTGTGGGTCTACATGACAAGCTACTTGCCACGATCACCTTTGCATGAAAAATTGGGGCTCCTCATTGTGTGGGATTGTATGAGTTTGCAAGATGTTTCAAAACTAGTCTCCTAAAGAAGGGCCGCGGTGTGAGCTTTGCTTGGCTGTTGATGTAGGTCATCATCATATGTGTCTCGCTAGTCCTTTTAAAGAGGATGAGGAATACATAGAAACTGACAAACTGCTTTCCTCGGCAACCATATGTTAAGACATTGTGACACAATAGAAGTAGGCATAATTTGAAGTTGGATCAATAGCTCATGGGGAAGCTCCAAAGTGATGCAAATTATTGCATTAGGGAAGAGTCTCCATGGTGTACACAATGGATGTGTGTGGGGTAATTGAGGTGCATTTGCACCATGTAAAGGAAAGTCTTTTTATTTTAACTTCGAAAAATTTATGGGGATCTTATGGTTTGACTGTGGCAATCTGTTTGTAATGACACTACAGATTCAAGAGCTTTTACAAAACATGCAAGGTGATTTTCTAAAGGTTGGTTTTGCAACTCTTTAACATTTTAGCATAAGGCATGGAACTCGTTGTCAATTTCAGCTCTAGAGGCTTTGTGGACTAAATAAACAAGGGATTCTTGAAGAGTATTATTCTGCTCTTTCACAATGGTGAGGCATGATTTGGTATGCAGAAGGGATTCTTTATGTTTTTGCTAGATGATTTGGTACTATGTTGAGAAGTCTGCTAAGATGAGGTAAATGGCTGCCTTCTTTTTGTAGTGATTGCAATAGTTGTACTTCATTTTACCCTTAGCTTTGATGATGGCCCCTTGTAGGAATGTTCGAAGCTCCCACATTCTTTTTTCCCACCCTCAACTCCACCTGTAGGTACAAGCTTATCCACTCCACACATGTTGGCATCTGCAGGAATTACCTCCTCAACATTTTCTTCCCATGGCTAGCTACATGTTACCCATACATTCCTTTCCAAAAAGGTATTTCCTCTCGATCCTCACCCCCTCAACATTTCCTGATCCTTAACAATAGGCTGTCCTTGCCTCTCAAACTCAGACTACCTTTGGTTTATCTCTACAGAGAGTCCAGGTGTAACCTGCAGAGGCTACTCATGTGCTACCTATTGTAGCTACCTCGCTTAAGCACTTTGGACATTCACCACCAACTGCACACAGAATTAGCATATGGATGCCATTCACAAACCAATTTCAGTTTAATCATGAGATAAGGAGCGGTCAACGATATCTCTTCTTTGTTCAGTCCGATTCATATGACCCATGTCTTGGGCTCCATCCATAGTTTTTCTTTCTTTTATTTCATAATCTTAAGCCACCCCCACCCTCTAGAAAAGCTCCTTCTATTAGTTGAAAAAAGGTGTTTGCTCAATGCAGACTACAACCCGACTACAACCCTCCAAAGACTATAAGGATACCCTCATGCAAGATCAAATCGAAGGATGAAAGAGGGGGGGGGGGGGGGGGGGGGGGGGGGGGGAGTGGGCGTGGGGGGCACACTGGGGGGCCTATACTCCCAAACATGTACGGAGTCCCCATGAGTAAAAGAAGGGGCCTGGGGCTCCAAGTGCACAAGAAAACAGCTCCTTGTTACTGCATCCGATCTGTGTTGCAGACTGTGCGCTCCCAATGATCCTGGAGGGTGTAAATAAGTTTTGTCCAACTGTAGCAGATGAGCGGATGGTCTCAGAAGGTGGAGCGATAGAACTGTCAAGGGTCTCGCTGTGTCTGGCCTGCCAAATGTGCTACGCGGCGATGCTGCAGATAAGCTCATATCTGTGGTCCACACAGTCCTTTGGGGTCCAATGAGGCACTGGGAGGTAGGAATGCCCAAAACCTAGAAATGAGTGCGCTGAAGTGCAAGGCGTGAGCTATCCTCCTCTTACAGTAAAACTGCTACTTCACTTTTACATGCTGGATATAAGCTACTTTGTATATGTACTTTCTTTTGCATTTGTGTCAACAAAATATACCTTTTCTTCTTGTTTCAGTGGGGAGGTACAATTGAAGCCTCATGGCAAGCTAGTAAGGTGTCTGCAAGTCATCTTCAAAGGTGTGATGGTAAGGCTCACTTCAGCTATAGCCTGGCAAGTGGGCTTTATCAAGCCTTGCTATCCAAGCTACAAGCACCTAGATGACATTGGCATTAAAAAGTCACATGGTAAAATATATAACCAAAGTACTAAAAAATCTGGCATGCATAAGTGAAGCAATACACCTTTCTCATGTGGAATTGCATAAATAAACTTTGTACAGAATGAGCTTGAGTTTCCCAGCATAGCCCATCCTCACCTCTCGCTTTCCCTGCGGCATGCACGTCATTCCCTCCCCACCCCTTCTGAGCATGATTTTGTGTGGGCAGCCTTCCCTCCGGCCCTCCTTCCCCCTTTTCCGCTTGCACCCCCTTTGTCATGGGACCCTTTAATCTTCTTGAAGAGAATAATCAAAAACTCATAAATTATATCAAATATTAAAACAACTACTTGAATTAAATTGAAAATTAAAGCATATAACAAAACATAAGGCAAGAGAAAGAAAAACATCACCATCAACACAAGACTGGGTGCAATCTTCTCCCCCTTGTGCGTGGCCTTCCCCACACAAGAGTATTTTTATTAGCTTCCATCAAAAATAGGCCATAGCCCCCAAAAATATACAAAGTGTGCTTTTAGAGAGCACGACACTCTTCCACAACAAAAATAGAGTGTCCCAAAAATTGGGGCTGGGGTAAAGCCTTTAGGCTTTAATAAATTCAACATTATAAATGTATTTTTTCCAATGTATCAAAATGGAAAAATCAACTACTAAGGTTAAAAAATATGATGCGCATAAGAAACATTCTCCTCGACATTATTTATCAATCCTCGTAATCTTCTTCACCTGAAAATATAAGTCCAATTAATAATTAAATTAATCTCACAAATATTAAACAGGCACAAACCATAACCAACTCATGACTACCAGGCGTAAGTATCCCAGGGATCACCCTGCCATACAAACCTAACTGAAATAATCATAGAAGGTCCCAAGCATATGTCATATACCGCACGTATTAATATTTATAGTGGTGTCTGTAACTCGCGGCGGCGGGTGCCCGGGGGACTAGGGCCTTTGACACACTTGTTGATACCATCAATGCATATTAAAACATTTAAACATGGCCACAGCCTTAACACATATCCATCATGACTTTGCATAAAACATAAAGCTGGACAAAACATCCACAAATGCTGAAAATGGATCTTGCACATGTGACACCACATAGAGGCCGGAATGGGCCGACCCCCCCCCTTGGAGTATTTTATTACCCAAGGAGAATAATATCATGTACAAGCTTTGAGGGCCTTACTCTCCCCACGGGAGATGCCGGATTATCCATATACAAATGCTATAACACAGCCCAACACAAGGCAACTGAGCCGGAACATAGGCTGTAGAAATGCCGAGCCAACAATATAATCCATATACCTCCGTGTGGGTATTGATTCTTCCCCAAAAACCACGGGCCTTCATGCAATAGAAAGGGTACAGCAAGTACAACTCTCCATTCAGCCGGTACAATAGGTACAATGGCTGGTACAGCAAGTACAATGGCTGGTACAGCTGGCACGGTGGTTGGTACAGCAGGTACAGTCGGTACAGCAAGTACAAATGCTGGTACAGCAGGTACAATGGCTGGTACAGCAGGTACGGTGGCTGGTATAGCCGGTACGATGGTTGGTATAGCAGGTACAGCAAGTACAAATGCTGGTGCAACAAGTACAATGGCTAGAAATCATAATAAATGGTTAAATACCCTTGCCTTCAGTATTTCTTCGCGATGGAAGCCTCCAAGACAGTCCCCAACAGCCGGTATTCTTCATGGGCAGCCTTCAAGTGAGAGAGAAAGAGAGTAGCCATCATTAGGGCAACCTGTAACGGTGGTAGAGGCTAGTGTGGAGCAAGAGAGCCTCCATTAATGAAGAGAGAGGGCTCCAATTTATAGATTTGGGCCTCCCATGAGCTAAAATGGCAAGAGAAGGTTACGATGACAAGTGGAGAGCCACACAATAGCTGAAGTGACAAGTGTGAGGCTACTTGTCTCACTTTGATCCTTTTTCTAACAAGTGTCAGGCCACTTGTCTCACTTTGGTCCACTTTCTTGCCACATGTCCCAATCTAAGAGATGGGTCCTTCCATAATCTTTACCTCTAAAAATATCCCAACTGGTAGACATTCTGTCATAGGCACTTTGCCAACTCTTGGTATCTGCTCAATTCCAGATGTAATGACGCGAACAGAATTTCCATCGGAGTCGGGCCAAAAATAGCAACTCTCCTAAATTTTAGGAGTGTATTCTAGGATAATCCCCCATTCCCAAATCTTGTACTTTCCAAATATTTAAACATCCTGGAGTCCACCAGACCTCTTTCAGCCTGGGAAATGTCCAGGCTGGTGACATCCTCCCCAACTTCTTAAAAGTTGTCCGCAACTTTAAGCTTCAAGCCATATATTCAAGATATAATCATGTCCCATCGATTGGGCGAGACGAGACAGTCTCAAAAATCCAATATAACTGAAGAATCCATGTCCCAAAGAAATGGGTGAGACTAAATAAGTCTCCATAATACCAATAATGGGCGAGACAAATCAGTCCCATAAGTCCAGATATCATAATCCATGTCCCAAGTAAATGGGCGAGACAAAACAGTCCCATAAGTCCAGATATCATAATCCATGTCCCAAGTAAATGGGCGAGACAAAACAGTCCCATAAGTCCAGATATCATAATCCATGTAGATCATCAAGGAGCTGCCTTGACGCCCGGCCCGACTTCAGTGCCCATATTCTCTACCATTGGCTCTATGTTCTACCAAGCAAGGTAGCAACATCTTGAAGAGCACTTAGGACAAGAGAAATACTACACAGGGCGGCTAAACAAGGAGTCCTGAAAACAATCACTCGCAGGCATAGATAACCTGGTGTTCCATACGCATTTCTGCTACACATAGTTTATAGGCATTTCGGCCACCAATAGTTTGTAGGCATTTCGGCTACCAACTCACACTACCCTCTCAAGTGCCCATGTTCCCTTCCATCTGCTCTCTATTGTTCCACCCACACATGGTAGAAACAATCTTCAAGAGAGTACGTAGGACAAGAGAACACTACACAGGGTATGTTGTGCTCCACACTACCCTTTGAAGTGCCCATGTTCCCTTCCATCTGCTCTCTATTGTTCCACCCTCACATGGTAGAAACAATCTTCAAGAGAGCACGTTGACAAGAGAACACTACACAGGGTATGTGAATCATGAGTTTCATAAGTCCAATGCATCCCAAATAAAGGGAGCCAAAAAGAATAATCCATCCCAGTAAAAGGGAGCCATAAACATAATCCATAAACCTGAGGATGGATCCAAATCCCTAGAAAAGAAGTCCAGGAATCCATAGACCTGTATACCATAATCCTTGTATACCATAAGTCTCACCACATACTCCATGCTAACCACACACCTTGGAGTAGAGGTGGACTTTATTCATAAAAGCATCATATCCATGAGATATCCAAAGATTTCTTCTCTATAAACTCGGACAGATTCGTCCATAGAAATTGCTTGTGAAGCCCAATATCCATATAAATCTCGTCCAAGAAAGAAATCTCCATAGATATAATCCATCCCAATAAAAGGAGCCATGAAAAGAATTCATCCCATTAAAGGGAGCCATAAACAGTGTTTCCCTGAAACCATCTCAAGGCAAACAACAACACCTTTCTCCTTGCATAGCTATACAAGGGTTAGTGAACATCAAAAACACTTCATAGCAAAAGCACTAACTTTGCAAACTCAAAGTATACTTAGCTGTTCTTTGCCAGGGTGGTCATGAAGCCAAAAGAAATATCTCCTCACCATATTCTTAAGATATCCCGAGATATATCTCCATATAGCTTGCCTGGAAGCTTGATAATATAATCCACAATATCCATATGGAAAGAGTGCTAAACGTGTGCACATAAAGCCAACTCCATACTTCCAAGATAAATTTTGTGAATTCATAAATCCTTAGATCAACAAGCTGTCTACTGCTCATGCTCTTGCTTCATAAGCTATGAAGCGGCTAGCCATGCTTAACAGCAATGATGGTAAGTGTGGTTCCCACTTGAGATCTTTTCTCTTCCTTATTGATAGAAGGAAGTCTCCGCTTCCAAGAAAGCCTATGCTCTGATACCAATGTAACTCGCGGCGGCGGGTGCCCGGGGGACTAGGGCCTTTGACACACTTGTTGATACCATCAATGCATATTAAAACATTTAAACATGGCCACAGCCTTAACACATATCCATCATCACTTTGCATAAAACATAAAGCTGGACAAAACATCCACAAATGCTGAAAATGGATCTTGCACATGTGACACCACATAGAGGCCGGAATGGGCCGACCCCCCCCTTGGAGTATTTTATTACCCAAGGAGAATAATATCATGTACAAGCTTTGAGGGCCTTACTCTCCCCACGGGAGATGCCGGATTATCCATATACAAATGCTATAACACAGCCCAACACAAGGCAACTGAGCCGGAACATAGGCTGTAGAAATGCCGAGCCAACAATATAATCCATATACCTCCGTGTGGGTACTGATTCTTCCCCAAAAACCACGGGTCTTCATGCAATAGAAAGGGTACAGCAAGTACAACTCTCCATTCAGTCGGTACAATAGGTACAATGGTTGGTACAGCAAGTACAATGGCTGGTACAGCTGGTACGGTGGCTGGTACAGTAGGTACAGAGGCTGGTGCAGCCGGTACAGCAAGTACAAATGCTGGTACAGCAGGTATAATGGCTGGTACAGCAGGTACGGTGGCTGGTACAGCCGGTACGATGGCTGGTACAGCAGGTACAACAAGTACAAATGCTGGTGCAACAAGTACAATGGCTAGAAATCATAATAAATGGTTAAATACCCTTGCCTTCAGTATTTCTTCACGATGGAAGCCTCCAAGACAGTCCCCAACAGCCGGTATTCTTCATGGGCAGCCTTCAAGTGAGAGAGAAAGAGAGTAGCCATCATTAGGGCAACCTGTAACGGTGGTAGAGGCTAGTGTGGAGCAAGAGAGCCTCCATTAATGAAGAGAGAGGGCTCCAATTTATAGATTTGGGCCTCCCATGAGCTAAAATGGCAAGAGAAGGTTACAATGACAAGTGGAGAGCCACACAATAGCTGAAGTGACAAGTGTGAGGCCACTTGTCTCACTTTGATCCTTTTTCTAACAAGTGTCAGGCCACTTGTCTCACTTTGGTCCACTTTCTTGCCACATGTCCCAATCTAAGAGATGGGTCCTTCCATAATCTTTACCTCTAAAAAATATCCCAACTGGTAGACATTCTGTCATAGGCACTTTGCCAACTCTTGGTATCTGCTCAATTCCAGATGTAATGACGCGAACAGAATTTCCATCGGAGTCGGGCCAAAAATAGCAACTCTCCTAAATTTTAGGAGTGTGGTCCTTTGTATTCTAGGATAATCCCCCATTCCCAAAGCTTGTACTTTCCAAATATTTAAAGATCCTGGAGTCCACCAGACCTCTTTCAGCCTGGGAAATGTCCAGGCTGGTGACAGTGTCACCCACGATATTAACCTAGCCGGCATGACGCAAGAGTAACCTAGGCGTCCCCAAATTACTCAAGAGGGGAAAATAATATTCTTAAAGAGGACTTAAAATATATTCTCATGACATCCCTCTTGCTTGAGTTTGCAATTGTCCTCAATTGCAGGTTTGCTGGGTTTAAAAAGAACGAAGGATCTCAGGATAAGCTCGGAAACATTTCTCGGGCATCCATTTTGCATCTTCTTGAGGATGGTTTTTGAATGTTAAAAGATATTTGATTAACATGGATCATAACAGTCCCCCCTGTTGGGAAGCAACTGTCCTCAGTTGCGCAATCAATGAGTGGATGGCTACATGGCGCAAGTGGAGGAAAAGATTATCACATCAAACAATTTCTTAAAATAAAACCAAACAAGTGAACGCATGTGAAAAGGATCTAAGTATCCCATTCCATAGAGGTACCTTCCACATACAAACACTCGCTGGTGAAAGATAGAAGACATAGATACGTCTGGTGTAGCCATGTGAAACCAATCTAATGTCCCATACCATAGATTAATTCCACACGACACTACCTTAAGAACAGAAGTTTGAGACGGAGTAGCTAATTCCCTCTGAAACTTTCATTCTAACATAACTTTTCTCTATCCTCAAATTGAGACTACAAGTCTTATTCCGAAAATGAATTAGGTCGAAATAGAAATTCTTATCAACTTAAGATTGAAAAATAATCACTTACATTGCTGTCAATAACTTGATGAATTCAGGGGATTTGTTCTTGATCTTAATCTTGTAATTGTCTAACTAAATTAAAAAATTATAATCTTCGAATAGGTTTATAATTCTTGAATTTGTGAATCTTACTTGTAAACAATGAAATCTAAAGGGGATCTTGATCTTAAGCTTAATCTTAAACTTGAAATCAGAACTTGAAGAAAGATAGACATCTTGCGTCCTAGTTGATAGCAAGAACTTGATATACTAGTAATGAATCTTGGCTTAGATTAAAAATACTTGAATGGACGAAAATTGAGAGATTAGTCTTTAATTAATCATAATTGCAATTCTTGAATAAGTCTTGTTCTTAAGGGGTTTAAATCTTGTGGTTGAATATATCTTTGACTTAGAGCAATTCTTGGTCTAGAAAAAATCTTGTACTTGGATAGATCTTAAACTAGAACACTTGAAAATTTAGACAAAACTTTACTTGAATTGGTATAAACTTCGTAATTGTGATTGGTATACAACTTAAGCTTGGTTTCTAGTCACTTGAGAGCTATTTCTTTACTTTTCTCATCATCACTAAATTCGATGGTGAAGCAATTGATAACTTGAATCAAAGACTGGAGAAACTTGCTTGGTTCTTGAATCTTCAAATTGGTCTTAATCTTCTATGAAATGTCTAGCAATCATTTTTACTTGAATTTGGGCAATTAGATCTTGAAGATAACTTTTGCTAATCTTGTCTCAATCTTTCTAGTACGGTATCTAAAATTCTTTTCGGGAGTTAAAGTTTTCTAAAATTTTATAACTAGCTCTAGAAGGAAAGAATATTCAGAAGACAGATACAAAAGCAAACAAGAAATTGTATACAATAAATAATTTTTTAACACATACCTCCACCTTTGGTTAATGTGTGGAGTGCGTTAACCTCTTTGGTGTCAAGCATGTCCTTTGGTGCAATTTGGTTCTTCTTTTTAGTTGGGCAAGATTTAGCATAATGTCCCATCTTCTTACACCTGAAACACTTGACAATAGACAGCTTGGATACGATGTCATTGGTCGGGCTATGCATGTCAGATGCTTCCACAGTTTTAACTTTCTTCTTAATATATTTGTTCATTCTAGACAGATGTCGTTCAATCTTTCTTTGAAAGTTGTTCCGATGCTCTCGTTCTTGATTCAAAAGAATATGGAGAGAATCAAGCTGTTCCTGAATAGTACGACGGTGTTGCGGATATTCACCCATTTCCTCTGTTTTTGGCTCTTTCACCTCTTTTGACCGCCTTCAAGAAAATTAAATTACACCAAAGCTCTGATACCACTGTCACGGGACCCTTTAATCTTCTTGAAGAGAATAATCAAAAACTCATAAATTATATCAAATATTAAAATAACTACTTGAATTAAATTGAAAATTAAAGCATATAACAAAACATAAGGCAAGAGAAAGAAAAACATCACCATCAACACAAGACTGGGTGCAATCTCCCCCTCCCTTGTGCGTGGCCTTCCCCACATAGCCCCCAAAAATATACAAAGTGTGCTTTTAGAGAGCACGACACTCTTCCACAACAAAAATAGAGTGTCCCAAAAATTGGGGCTAGGGTAAAGCCTTTAGGCTTTAATAAATTCAACATTATAAATGTATTTTTTCCGATGTATCAAAATGGAAAAATCAACTACTAAGGTTACAAAATATGATGCGCATAAGAAACATTCTCCTCGACATTATTTATCAATCCTCGTAATCTTCTTCACCTGAAAATATAAGCCCAATTAATAATTAAATTAATCTCACAAATATTAAACAGGCACAAACCATAACCAACTCATGACTACCAGGCGTAAGTATCCCAGGGATCACCCTGCCATACAAACCTAACTGAAATAATCATAGACGGCCCCAAGCATATGTCATATACCGCACGTATTAATATTTATAGTGGTGTCACCCACGATATTAACCTAGCCGGCATGACGCAAGAGTAACCTAGGCGTCCCCAAATTACTCAAGAGGGGAAAATAATATTCTTAAAGAGGACTTAAAATATATTCTCATGACACCCTTCTCCTCGGTCCCTCCTATGAGTTTTTTCCCCTTACCCTGCCTTATTTTTTTCTTGGCTGCCCTCTCCAATTTTTTCCCTCTTCCGTCCGGGTTCTTGCCTGCTCGTGTGTGCTCTTAATTCGGTGTTCAAAAGCTCCCCCCCCCCCCCCCCCCGCTTTTCCGCTTTTTCTCCTGTCTGGAGAGCTCCAAGGCAGATGCTCCACTGAGGCCGTCCTCAAAGACCATTTTTGGATGTAGACCTCCAGCTCGTCATCTAAGGTAGCCCCTTTGGAGGCCACTATTCTGGTCTGCAAGTTCATTGGAAGCAGGCCACATTAGGGTCAGATTTGGGATCTCCTGCAAGTTGTTCTCATCAGTGAGCAGTTTTGGGATCTCCTGCAAGTTGTTCTCATCAGTGAGCAAGGACGCATTTTTGATATTGAGTTCATGGAAAATGGTTGTATCTGGATTGTGGGGTTAGAGTCTGAAGGATAACCTTTGAAGATGTTCTCTCCATCAGCGGATTAAGGAGATTCGCAATTGGGCTGAACAAGATCCATAGCTCCTTGCTTTTTGTCCTCTGCTTTCCTTGGTACGATTTGCAAGAGACAAAAGACCTTTTTGCA
Organism: Cibotium barometz; assembly: GCF_041138505.1. Classification (NCBI taxonomy): domain Eukaryota; kingdom Viridiplantae; phylum Streptophyta; class Polypodiopsida; order Cyatheales; family Cibotiaceae; genus Cibotium; species Cibotium barometz. The sequence continues at coordinate 3,959,522 of NC_141079.1, forward strand.
CTTTAAACCCCCAAATCCTGAGATTTTGTGGACTGCCACTTTTACTCACCCTGCTAGTCATGTAGTGTAAGGGGAAACCCTGCTCTCGAAGTGCTGAGTATGGAATCCAATCATCTCTCTCTCTCTCTCTCTCTCTCTCTCTCCAAGCCTCCCCTATCTATTGTTTAATATTAAATAGTGATTAATGTGGGAATATACAAGTGCTAGGCGGTTGAGCCCCTATGGAGGCCACTATTCTGGTCTGCAAGTTCATTGGAAGCAGGCCACATTAGGGTCAGATTTGGGATCTCCTGCAAGTTGTTCTCATCAGTGAGCAGGGACGCATTTTTGATATTGAGTTCATGGAAAATGGTTGTATCTGGATTGTGGTTAGAGTCTGAAGGATAACCTTTGAAGATGTTCTCTCCATCAGCGGATTGAGGAGATTCGCAATTGGGTTGAACAAGATCCATAGCTCCTTGCTTTTTGTCCTCTGCTTTCCTTGGTACGATTTGCAAGAGACAAAAGACCTTTTTGCACTTTAAACCCCCAAATCCTGAGATTTTGTGGACTGCCACTTTTACTCACCCTGCTAGTCATGTAGTGTAAGGGGGAACCCTGCTCTCGAAGTGCTGAGTATGGAATCCAATCATCTCTCTCTCTCTCTCTCTCTCTCTCTCTCTCTCTCTCCAAGCCTCCCCTGTCTATTGTTTAATATTAAATAGTGATTAATGTGGGAATATATAAGTGCTAGGTGGTTGTGTAAACTAGCACTGTATTATATGTAAGCTTAGGCTTTAAATAAAGTTGTTCCAATGTGTGAACAACCGCTAGTGTGTGTGAGTTCTTTTGTGTGGGAATAGCCTCTTAGAAGGATATTATGTAAGTAGTGATGTGTGGCAAAGTGACACCTAGGACACTTGGCATCATATTTGACATGCGGCATATGTGGTGGCAGCCTATGCCCACACCTTGACCATTTATCATAATGAACATATGCTTGTACTTGGCTTTATGCTTAATTATGTTTATGACTTAATTTCTCTCTATTGCTCGTGAAGCTTCTCTTTACGTCCATCATGTTCTGTGTGTGTGCGCGCATGCGCGCACGCAAAAGGTCCTTAGTGCCTACAAGTGATATCATAGCAAGGTCGTGGGAGAGAGCAGAAGGTGGTGTTGGTGTGAGAGCAAGCAGTGCAGTCATGTTCGTGAAGAGGAGAGGAAGCCATCAGAAGTAGCCTTGCACCCGTGCGCTGCGGTGACTTTATGGTTTGGGCACATCATTGGCACATTCAAGAGCTTTTATGCTTATTTCTGGCCACTCTTAGTGCATCCAGTGTGCATATCATCTAGATTCTAGACAGTCTTGATCCTATGCAACACTCCCAGAGTCTTGTGTTAGCTCACTCAAGTATACACCTTGTTTTGGGTAGATAATAGGAAATTGATCACCACCATTCTTAATTCCTTACTGAGTCCTATAAGAGTTTCCATACTTCTATGAATCTCTCTATGAGAGGAGGAGGCAATCCTCTTTTGTTTGAGGAGCTGGTTGGATTGCTTCTCCATGAGGACTAGACAAGGAAGAACAGATGTAGGGGTGATGCAAGCAGAGGAGACGCTTCTTCTCTAGGGACAAAGGCGAAGTGGACTTGTCACAGGATGACACCAAGAAGAAGAAAGGATAGTGTTATTCCTACCACAAGCCTGGGCACTATATCAAAGAGTGTCGGAAGAGACTTGCAAAGCTGAAAGCTGATGAAGACACTGCAAACTCTGCTACTTCTACCGCCGACGACAAGAAGGAGCAACCGGAAATAAAAGCAAACCTAGTCAATGATGATTGGGCTTTCTAGCTACATTTTCACATTGGGGGGGGGATACTTAATATTTAATAGTGATTAATGTGGGGATAAACAAGTGCTAGGTGGTTGTGTAAACTAGCACTGTACTATGTGTAAAGCTTATAAAGTAGTCCCTATGTGTGTGAACGACCGCTAGTGTGTATGAGTTTAGGAATAACCTCTTAGAAGGATATTATGTAAGTAGTGATGTGTGGCGAAGTGACACCTATTAGGGACACTTGGCATCATATTTGACATGTGGCATATGTGGTGGCAGCCTATGTCCACAGCTTGTAAAGGGGGCCTCTCCTATAAAAAGGACCATTTATCATGCTTGTCCGTGGTTTATGCTTAATTATATTTATGGCTTAATTCCTCTCTCTTTTGCCCGTGAAACCTCTCTTTACGTCCATCATGTACCTAGACAGAGGATCCTGACAGATTTCTTCGGCACCAGCACCAGCAGCCCAGCCCACACATCTCCTGATACCTCCTCCATCAGGCCATCTCTGAGAACTCTTCTTGTGGTTATGCTTTGTACTGAAATGGTGGCATAGAGGCCATGAGTTGCTATCCATCTCGAGGCTTTGGCATGCCAACAAGTGTCTATTGTCTTCAGAGGTAAATTCATGGATGAAGTCAGCCAACCATGGGAACTGCCGCTTGCCATTTGTGGTGCTTCGAAAATTGTGTACCCTCTGTACGCAAATGACCAGCTGAATGAGGCATTTGTGTGGAGTGGGTCAGCTGCCAACTTTGCTAGAATGATGTTGTGGAAGATATAGGGTTGTCTGTGAATAAGACGTTAGAGAATCATGACCTCAACCTCTCTATCATGCTCTACTCTAGTGATGTAAGGCCAATCACCCGAGTCATCAAATTAGGTGCTGATCGCTAGAGTTTTTTATTCTAGTTGTTTTTTGCCACACAATGCACATGCTTCTCATGGTCATCGCGGAATAACCTAAGATTTTTAAATTACAGGAACAAGAGCCATGTAGTCTAGGTTTTTTGTTGATCCAAATTGTGAATTGCCAACCTCTACAAGCTGTGTTTATTATTGCATCTATAAGAGTTTTTTGGTACAGTTGTTTTGTTTATCCAAATTGACCTCAAAATGTTACCCCTTTAACATCAGGTGCTGATTTGCACAAACGAAATGATCAAAGGGACCCTATGGGATGCAATGAACTCATCACAACCAGAACTGGAAAAAGTCAAGGTCGTATGTGACATAAGTTTCTTTTTACTTGTTTCCGGTACTTGTGCTTTTTGTTTTGATTTTTATACGACATTACTTTTTTTCCCTTTTTTTTGGGATGGGGGGGGGGGTGGGTTTGTTGGGCTACCTTGTAAGTTGTAATGTCTCTACAAACTTTTTAAGCATCTCCTATCAGTTTCTAATGAGAAAATCAGTTATTAATGTCTCTCCAGTTTAAATGGTGGTTGTGATTTTAAGAGTAACATAAAGGTGCTGTACTTGTTTAGTTGTACTCTTCCCATTCATCTTTTCCACGTCAGCATTGCAGTGTTAGCAAAATGTAGGCTAGCCAGCTCAGTAGAGGTGGTGAAGAGGCATGAAGCAAGGAAAAAATTCTTGAAGACAAAAACACCAAACGTTAGTTTCAAGCTTTTCCAGAGCACATTCATCAGTTCTTTGTCTGGCAGTTTGTTGTCCAAGTCACCAAGCAGACAAAGCCATAGTGCCTTTTCAAGATGGGCTAGGAGCATTTATGAGTCAAATCCAAGACCTTTGAAAGTCTCTGCTCAAGGTGTAAGCTGTGGCTTGTAGGCACCTGATTGGATTTAAGTAGCTCAGTCCAAGGGTCATGGGAATAGGCGGGTGGGGAGTCCTTCATGAGGAGTTACCGAGAGCCTTAGTGGGAGACTATTGACAACCTCTTTCTTCAGGAGCATCATTTGTCAGCTGGTCGTACCCACCATGAGTCACACCTTTTGGTTACCCGCCTTCAGCCCATATGGGATCCAAGGCGGAGTATGTATCTCTGTTAGTGAGCAGCTTCTTCCAGCGGTGGTGGATTCCGGCACCATAGTTCCAGGGAGGGCGCAGTGGGTGATTATCAGACGCGGGGAGGACCGGTGGGCCTCAACATTTATGCTCCTAACTCCATGGCAGGTCGAGCAAACTTCTGGAGCATGATTCAGTAGGGCCTCCCTCAGGCTGGGGGGGGGGACTTCAATATGTTGGAGACCACGGAGGATAGACTAGGTGGCAGTCAGGATACTGTCTCTGGTGCAGAGCTTGTGGCTTGGCAGGAGTTGTCTTCACCATCAGGGGTCAGGTCCCTTGGCATCTCCTGGAGTTTGGGCACAGTCAGGGGAGTCCTAGATTCTCCAGATCTGACAAGCGGAGCGCAGGTCCCAACTCTTTAAATTGTGAGACTCAGTAATAAATGAATCTCTAGATCACTCACCATATTGTATTAGCCTGACTTTAGTTTCATGATGCTGGTAATGTGTTTTTTTAATCTTGGAGTCGTCATCCTGGAGGCTTGTTGGCATTCGATGTACAAGATTTTCTGACTTTGTTTTGGGGAAAATGCAATGATAGCAGGCTGCACAAGGTGTTCCACGCATTTGTTTCCTTTCAGGTCTCACTGGGGAGGAGATTATGATGTTTGTGCAGGCGTTTCCAGAAGCAAGTAAGGATTATTTCTCATCTTCTCTTTTGCTTGATTGTTTTTTGTGTATGGGATCCTATCGTGTATATGGAAATTTGTTTTCATGTGTGCTTGTATATGAGCATACACTATGCTATGAATGAGCTCACCACTCACAAAGCTGTAATGCTAGAGTAATATATTTAGGGGAGGAAGGCACGAGGAGGAGGGTGAGCGTGAGAAAAGAGGTGAGGCATGAAGAAGAAATGGGAGAGGGGGATCCAGACATGCAGAGGGAAGGCCGGTTGAGGGCTGTAGGGGTGAGACATTAGGAGTAGGGAGTGAATGACTTCAGACATGATTTAGCATATCATTTATGGTTACATGTAGGGGATGTTGCCCTGTCATGACATCATATGCAAATGCATGAGCTCATGTTCTCTTTTTTGTAATCATCCTTATCAGGCTGTCATGTAGTTCTTCGCATTGAGCTCTCCTTGAAGGACAGCTGAGTATGTCTCCGTACAATCTTTGTAGAAAACAATGAAGTGGAGGCTACGGTGGATCATACAGAAACATGGATATATATATATATATATATATATATATATATATATATATAGAGAGAGAGAGAGAGAGAGAGAGAGAGAGAGAGAGAGAGAGAGAGAGAGAGAGTCTCTCTCTCTCTCTCTCTCTATATATATATATATATATATATATATATAGAGAGAGAGAGAGAGAGAGAGAGAGAGAGAGAGAGAGAGAGAGATTAAGCGTCTACTAAAGACCCAATGGGCCTATGAGACCAAAGTGATACAATAATGTCCATGGCATATCTCATCATGGAATGGAAAATAAAATAGAAAGAAAACATAAGCATAGTTATCTCACTTGGGTGATACAAAACTGTCCATGGAAACTCATCATGGAAATACTAAGAACATAGAAACATGAGAGCAGCATCAGCTCCGAGTAGATGGTATACCACTCTCCAAAATATCAAGCATGGGGCTAATGAGTATGGCCGAGAGGTCTCCCTCAGCTATGTCACGTAGAAAGGCAAAATGAGAATGGCAAAATGATTCAAATGCTTTCTTGATTATCATTGAGAAGAGTGCCTTTAAATTGGTTCCATACATGTTGCTAATACAGCTTAACATTTGTGATTAGGTGAGTGATTAGGTGTGAGTGGGTGGCTCCGGGATTCTTTCCATCTTTTCTCCTAAATCAGCTCCTTGATTCTAGTAGAGGTAGATGAGAGAGAGAGAGAGAGAGAGAGAGAGAGAGAGAGAGAGAGAAAATACACGACTCAAAATGAGAGTGGCAAATGATTATCATTGAGAAGAGTGCCTTTAAATAGGCTCCATACATGCTGGTGATATAGCTTAACATTTGTCATTAGGTGTGAGTGAGTGGCTCCATGATTCTCTCCACCTTTTTTCCTGAATTAGCTCCTTGATTCTAGCAGAGGTAGATGCCCTTTTTCCTTGTGGTTACTTTAGAGATAGATGTCGCTAAAAAAACGTGGATTTTATCCACTCTTTTACAAGAGTGCAGACACATGCCTTTATGTGTTTGTACTTGGATAAAGCTGGTTCTCCAACAATCTTCACTGCAGACGAGTGAACCCATGAACACATGCTTAGGGACTTCAAAGTCATCTGTTTTCAATATTCGTCTTGTAACACGTGTTTTTTGTCTTATGAACAGACTTGGAGCCTACAGTATTTGCTGCTTTGGTGCCCAACAATGCCCAAAAAACGGTAGAAGAATTGGTGGAGGAGATCATGGGTGATCATGAACGATTGGTAATGTATCCGGTTTTTTTTTTTGGCTAGCAAATTGTAGAACTCAATAAGTAAATGCATGACTGGATAAATCCACTTCTTATCCATGCTTAAGAAAGACATCTTTTTGTTTCTTTTTTCAGACACAAAAGAGTTGATCATAAAAGCATGGAGCTTCAAGCAAGGATCAATAATTTATGCTGCTGTCCATTTGTCATCTACTGTATCAAGACACTGCAAGTGCCACCAAGCTGCTAACATGTGGAGCAGTTTTTATGAATACATTAGAAAATCCGAAAATCTAAGCCTTATCTCTCTCAATTTTCGACTTTGCCCTAATCTTTGCCTGCTCAGAACTCCCTCAGATTGTCGAAGTGGCCAAGAAAGAATTGGGTGAGACCTCTGTGCACTAGCTCTATCGTGAGGATTCAGTTCTGTCAGAGAACCATTACGAGCACTTATCACAACACCCGCTTGCAGATGGCGGGCCCCTTCCAGTCACAGAGAGGGCCCCTCTGCCTCGCCCGATTCCTCGTCGCGACTTCTCTTCTGGCCCTTAGTGCCTAGTGGGGCTGGTTGACCCCACCCTCTCTACGTCGAGCCTTCCCCAGCCAGAGAGGAGACAGCCGGCAAGTTCCGTTCGTCGCTTGATTCATCGTTTCTTAGAGCCGGTGGAGATGACCATTGCGCCCTCACCGGTGAGGGCTTTCCCACCCGAGTCTCTAGGCGGGCCCCCCAAGGTCTTGGGGCAGCCTGTGGACTATAGTTTCTTCCGGTGTCTTCCGACGGAAGGGACAGACAGGCTTGAGGAGATTGTAGCCCCTATTCGGGTACGTGTGGTCTACCACCACTCCAGACCCTCTACGCTAGAGAATGGCACGATGATTTTTGGTGCATGGGCGGTGACTTCAATATGATAGAGGCAGCAGAAGACAGACTTGGAGGTGGCCACAGTCTCAGGAGCGGAGTACTCTGCCTGGGAGGAGATGATACTGATTCTTAGGGAACAAGACCCTTGGCATCTTCCAGAGTTTGGGCATAGCCTTGGGAAGCTTAGCTTCTCTCGATCGGATAGGCGGAGCATTGATCCCAACCTCTCTCGGCTGGATAGGTTTTATGTCGACGAGGACCCATGGAGGCATGACAGGCATGCGAGCTCCAGGATTCTCGACAGCCTCATTCAGGACCTCAAGATCTGCAATTGGATCAAGCATATATGGGTGGGACTGGACTTTTCCTCGGGCTTTGTAGCGTGCACTTTGGATGATGGCATGGGGTAGATCAATGTTTTCTTACAAGATGCAGCCCAGAGTAGATTGGAGGGATTTCGGGAGCAGGAGAGGAGTATGAGGAGGGGCCTAGCCTCTTTACAGCATCTTCAGGAGAGTTCCCCAAATAGCCCGTGGATTGAGAGTCATGTTGCTGCCGCCCGCACGGAGATTCGGTCCATTGAGGAGAGGAGGGTGAAGTATAGATACCATGCCAGGGCTTCATTCTGGACTCAAGCCGGTGTGACAGAGTCTTTGAGATAGCTGGCCCCCACAGGAGGAGAGACGGTATTCGTAGGGTGCGTGGCCAAGATGGAGCTATTGTTTCTGATCCCCCGCATGTGAGAGCCATCACCACGGATTTCTTCCGATCTCTTCTCATTGGTGTTCCATTATCCCCCAGTTGATGGATGCGCACGAGAGAGTCTGGAGGCACACGCGAGAGGTGGTTACCTCCTCCCTTCGGTCTTTCGTATTGACACCTTTCACTTCAAAAGGAGCTGGTGGAGGTGGTGACAGCATTACCCAGGGGAAAATGCCCGAGGGCGGATGGGCTTCCTGTCTCTTTCTTTCTTCGCCATTGGGACCTCATGGAATGTGGCCTTCGCATTGCCTTCAATGAGATTATGCTCACAAGTGGCATGCTAGAGAGGCTCACAAAGGGCTTGATACATCTGGTTCCCAAGGAGGGTGGTAATAGATTGGAGATCCGGTAGTGGAGACCCATCACCCTTGATATAGAAGGGACAGTCTATAAGATTTTGGCCAAGGCCATCAACAGGCGACTTTAGCCTTCTCTCCCAGACTTGATCCACGATATTTAGACTGATTTTGTTCAGGATCGAAGCATTTTGGACATCATCTTTACCTTTTGGGAGGCAATAGCTTCGACCAGGATGCGGCAGCAGGACCTCATTGTGCTACTACTAGACTTTGAGAAAGCTTATGACAGGGTGGATTGGAGCTTTCTGGAGGGCACAATGAGCCGGATGGGATTCCCCATGGAGTGGATTCGTGGAGTCTCAGGACTTTATGCAGCATCACACAGCCAGGTTCTCATTCAAAGAGCCCGAGGCGACAAATTTCCCCTTTTCCTCGCGGTTCGACAGGGCTGTCCTGTGGCGCTGTACCTCTTTCTATTTTTCGCCGAGGCCATGACTAGTTTTCTCTCCGCCCAGGAAATTAGACTTCAGGGATTACACCTTCCCCTCCGTATGTAGGAGCTGTTGGACTCAGAGTTTGCAGACGACACAACAGCTTACCTTGCTGGAGATGTTCGGAATCTCCAGAGATTCACAAAGGTGATCAAGATTTTCTGCTGTGCATCAAGAGTGTAGATCAACTGGCACACGTCGTGTGGCTTTTGGGTCAACACCTGCCCCGACTTGGCGACCAGTTGAGGCTTTCCAGCGGATCCTGAAGGGCACTCTAGTCCGCTACCTCGGTTGCCAGGTTGGCATTGATCTCTATCCCGAGCAGCAGCTCACTCTGCTTCTTCTGAGTATTCGGAAGAAGCTTTTATTTTGGAGCTCGACGAGGCTATCCCTAGCAGGCAGAGTCGTGGCAGCGAACCAGGTATTGCTTGCCACCATGTGGTACATCACTTCGTACTGGGCCTTTTCTCGGGCATGTATCGGCCAGGTACAACGTGATGGGAGGCCAGCCAAGGCCAAGGTGGCATGGAGAGTGATCATTCAGTCACGTAGCAGAGGGGGACTTGGCCTCATCGATCCCGCTATACAGAGCCGTGCCCTGTTAGGCAAGTTGATTGTCAGAGGACTCCTACCCGGTGGTGAGCCTTGGAAGAATTTCCCCTTGGCTTGGATTTCAGCCTGCATTCCAAGCCTTGGAGGCCCGTGGCTACAGAGTATTAGATGGATCTTCACAGAGATGCGAGCCCGTGGTTCTAGCCCTACCTTTGAGGACAGACTCGCAGACAGTCTACTTCGTGCTTGGGATCATCTCAGGCTAGCCCTCAGACAGATTGTTCCAGTGGCCTCAGAGGAGCAGCGTCGGCAACCTTTGGTCTGGAACCCCTTGATCCGTTTACCCAATGGCCACATGCTAGGGGCCCGACCGCATGTGGCTAGGCATGTTTACCAGACACGATATCCTCGTGGCGGTCCATGGAGCAGATGAGGACAGTGGTCTACTAACTTTTTTTGTTGGATCCCATGGCAGAATAGAGAGATCAGAGCACCCCTTGGAGGATGTCTGAGGATGTCCTTGCCGAGGGTGATCGGTTTTATGGGCACGAGAATGGCACATAGATCCAGCACCGGCCAAGGTGGCCAGGGAGAGACTATGGCGGCTATGGATTTGGGAGAGCCGACCTCTCACGCAGTTACAGTGGGTCCCTGGAGAGTGGACTTGGCATGATCCCGGAGATCGGGATGAGACTTTGGATGCCCCCTTCTTTGCATATACAGCGCGGCTTGGCCGCAGGATCCAAATGCTTGAGATAGATGGCACACCAGCAACAACAGCACACTGGCAGTCTCAAGGCCTATCACAGTGCTTTCTTTCAAATTTCTGGAAGAGGCTTTGGGACAACTTTCGGTCGAGGAAGATCACTCTCTTTCTTTGGTTGATGGCACACAGGAGTTTGGTGGTCGGTACTTGGCTGGCAGTCGGAGGTTGGTCAGCAGCTTGCCCGAGGTGCGCTCGAGGTGCGGCCATCCCCAGGAGTCTCAACGACATTGCCTTTGGGATTGCCTGAAGGCTCAACAGATTTGGCAGCGGATTCTCCACATCTTCGCTATGGACAGGGCATTGACCCGGATCATCACTTGGGGTACTGTCGCTTGGGCCACCGAGGTTAGAGTGGTCAGGACTTATGAGGAGGATGGGGGAGGACTAGCTCTTTAGGTCTCCCACCATCGTATTGCAGCAGTACCAGTCACAGTTCCACCGACAGGTGATTGGCGACCAGGCTCATGCTAGAGATGGGAGATTTGCAGTAGCATAGCAGCCTGGCACATCTAGCGTGCTAGATGCAGCGAGGCCATGGAGGGTACCCACACTCTGTCGACTGAGACCATCAAGAGCATATGGCTCGATATCATTCACACCCTCCACGATCAGTGGAGAAAGCTACAGGGAGGTTCTGACCGCATGCAGAAGCGGCGGGAAGCCTTCTTGAGACTTTGGAGGCTTGGCCCTTTCCTCATAGATAGAGGCGGTGACCCCATTTGGCATTACAGGCCACCTGTATGGTTGTTCCCCCCCCTCCCCCTGTATGAGATAGCCTTCTCCTCACATAGTGGCTAGTCGGAGGAGAAGCATCTCTTCCCCCTTTGATCATTTGTCTCCCGCCCTCATATGAGGCGAGTTTGTATCTAGCCCGTCGTGGTTGTACATAGCCCTTTGCAATTGTTTTTTCTTTAACTAATTGAAGGATCTTTTTCTCAGGAAATAAAAGTATGCTACTTTTCACTGGAGACATTAGCTTATGCATTAGATTTGTTGTACAATCCCTATATGACCTTTTTGTTTGTATACATTGTGGATTTCACCCAACAAAGGATGCATGTTCATTTACGTGCAGACTTTGTTATGGTTTTTAAGATGGATTCAAGAGAGATGAGATTACTGTTGGACACCAACATGTTCCATGTATGGCAGGCATTTTTTGGACATACATCATGCATGAGTTGATCATACATGACGGGATGTCTCATTGGCCTACATATGATAGCCTTACATGCTTTGGGCATGGGGTTCGACTCAAGTAGAATTGATTATTTGATGGGATGTCCTACTCTTTGTCACATATCCGAGATTTCACTATCCCACCCCCACCCATGGGAGCCGACCATACTTATCTTTCACATGTCATGCCTCCCTCTACCATCCACTTTGAACCTCCCTATTTCCCACTTCACTCACACTCATTTTCATCATGATCTCGATTATACATAAATTCCTTGTGTACATAAAATTTTAAAGCTTTGGGAATATTTAGGTTTTCTGTATCATGGAATCCATTCACCATCATCAATATATTGCTTCTTTTAAGGAAGAGTTCATCCGATGATTTTTTGACCAATTGCAATGAGTTTATGAGAATAAAAACGACACAAGAATCTCTATGATGCTCTCTACTACTATTCACTCTAATCAGGCAGCATGTTATAACAACCATAAAGAATAATTCACGAGATGCTCTCTACTACTATTCACTCTATGATGTGACTCCATGTGTAATGCCTATAGTATTAGATGCCATTGGTAGATGTAGTGTCTATAGACATTCCACATTCTACATCTTCTAGCTAGTCTATGATGTGACTCCATGTGTAATCCCTATAGTATGTATGCTATTATTAGATAATTCTTGAAAAAATCAAAGGGTTTTATCCAATAAAAGGCATGTCCAAAGGGCATTAGAAGGATGTGAGAGCAAGGAGGCATGTTTCATTAGCCAAAGAGGAACATAACATGAATGAATCTCTCCAAATGTGAAATGCAAAGAATCTTTTATCATTCGACTTAAAGGAAGAAGCGTGCATTCCTAGCCAAATGTGAATAGGAGTTATTGTACTAGCTCTTTGTTTTAGTGAGGATAACTTGAACGCATACATATTTTGGAGGAAAGAAAAACCCAACACTTTGTCTCACCGATTCTCTCCTTAAATAAGCCTATGAACAACAACTTTATGATGCCCCAAGTTAGTCCACCCCTCATATGTCCCACACCGTCTATCCTTTTATTCAATCCAAGTGCTTACCTTAGCCTTATCGAAGCATGTGTTGTTTGTCCTTGCCTTCGAGCCGCCTTTGCCAACGGGGTGAAGGAAGAGCTCTCTTTGCCTAGATGGAGGCAACTCCAGGTTTATCTTCATGATGGTTTTCTCTCACAAAAGGTGGGGGAGGAAGAAGCTTGCGGAAGAGAGAAACCTACAAGAAAACTTATTTAAGAAAGCATCCATCTAGAATGCATAAATACAATAGCATACAATCAAGCAAGAGTAGAGAAGAGAAGAGCTCACAAGTATTCTATTACAAGGAAATGATTGTGTCTTACTTAGGCTAAAAAATGACACATATACAAATGACTAATTTTCACTCTATGTAGGGTATATTGGGGGAGGGACTCTTTGGGTAGCTGTGTTAGTAGTAGGCAGCTTATTGAGGTGGCATAAAAGGTATAGGTGATGTAGAAGTTCTTCATGGGAGGACTTTATCTGTTATGGAAATGGTTGGGACCCTTAAAAATTAGGTAGTTGTTGGTAGAAATGGTCCGTACCCTATGATTGGCGGAATGAATGCTAGGACCACCATGGAATGATTTGCAAGGATAGATGGCGATCCGGATCTTCTTGGCGTGACATGATTTTATACCCCAAGCTCATAGCAGGATGCCTAGAGATTGGGCTTCTTTGTGGTAAATACGTTGGCTAGGGTGAGGTGGTGTTGGTGTTGCATTAGAGTTGAAGCAAAGGTTGGATGCACTAAAGCTCTTTGGAGGTATCTGCAAGGTCAAGCTCTTTGGATAGGGGACCACGGTATTGCATTAGAGTTGAAGCAAAGGTTGGATGCACTGATTCTCCAGGCGATGGGTTATACCATGGGCCACCATGGTCCCCTATCCAAAAATATACCTAGAGGGTTGAAACTGACGAGGTTAGTTGTAGGTACATGTGTGCATGCATATCGTGAGGTCACAGATGTGAAAAAAAATATGATGTCTATAATGAAATGTGTAGGTGTAACATGCATGGACAATGGGCCAAAGGTATGCCCTCCTATGGGTGTGTACTCCTCTAAACTGAAAGGTTGCTCCAACTCACTACTTTCTTTGACTCTTTACTACTTTCTTTGACATTTACTTGACATCCCTTTTCTTCGGGAGTCAAGATTGTTAGATTATTGATGCATGTGGTAATAGACTTTGCCCACCATTGCTGCAATGGAGTTGAGCAGCCTCTATGGCTTGAGGGCTTTGGCGTTAGGAAGCACTATTAGGGATAGAGGCAATGTGGATCAATGGGTGATGGGGCCAAAGAAGAGGCTACGAAATGTTCCTTGTTGATTTGAGGAAGGTCTAGGTGATGGGTTGTACCATGGGGCAGGCTTTTGTCCCCCCATTTGGAAACGTAACTAAATAGTTATCGACGATGGGGCTTAATACGGGTGCTTGAGGTATCAGTGCCCATTGATGTGTCTATTAGATGTAGAGCCCGTGTGTATATTGTAGGTGTCGTGTATGGGCATGGGGCAAAGGGTGTGCATGTGTAGAAGCTCCTTCTAGTGAAAACTCTAACACATTACATTGCTTTCTTTGGCACTTATTTGTCTGATTTCTTCAACTCTTACACAGTTTGAGATAGGAGGGAATTGAGTGTTGATAAGTAACAGGGTTGATCGATAAGGCTGGTGGGAGACAAGTGAGGTTGTCCATGAGAATGAAAGAATTTAGGATACCCTTAGTATGGCATGTACGTTGGTAGCAGGCGAGCTGCTATGGGTGGGTTAGTAGACATGACTAAATGGATTTGGGCATTTCTTAAGCCTCTTTTTGAAAATTTGGTGCCTATTTGGCCCTTTGCTTAAAGCATGGCGATGGCGGTAAAAAGAAGTGAAGCATTACAGAAGTGAAGGCGGTAAAAAGAAGTGAAGCATTACAGAGATTGTGTAGCTTCGAGGTGAAATTTTATTTTGTTGGACAAGGTTGAGACTGTGGCAAGCGCCTTTATATTGATCTTTGGGGTATCTCTACCTTGCTTGATTTTAGCATGGTTATAGGAAAGTTTTTCACCTTGAGGGAGATGCATAACCCAGTTGATTCTTGGGATTTTATCGGCTTCTGTTAAATTTTCAACTCTTCTCCTTGGTTAGGTTGTCTTTCTGGTTCTCTTCTTGGGGGGGGTTTTCATACTCTCTCTCTCTCTCTCTCTCTCTCTCTCTCTCTCTCTCTCTCACACACACACACACACACACACACACACACACACACACACACACATTCTCTCTTTCTTTCTCTCTTCTCTAAAATATTTTTATAAATTTTTTTAAGTTTTTATTTGGTGTAATGACGTGATACCGTGGGCTTGTGTTGCCACATGGAAAATCACACCATTGTTGTAGGGTCATGGTGATGTTTTTGAGCCTTGGGGTCGCTCAGCTATGCTATGGAAGTGTGTGTATGGCTCTCTTTGGGTTTTGGTACCATGGGTGTCTCTTCTTTGATGGGAGCAGAGATGGGTAAGGCCCCATTGCACATGGATAAGGTACTGCCTCTTGCTATTGTGCATCCACGGACTCAGACTTCTATGAATGTGGTATTGGGAAAGGGTGAGCTTGAGATCCTTGCAAGAAAAAAACACACACAAGAGTAGACAAGAACACAAGAGAGAGATGGTTAAAATTTCTTATATTCTCTTCTCTTTTCTACAACTATAATGTAAAGATAAGAGCATATACTATAAGTGAAAGTACTCTCCTACTATACATACAAATGATCGATCCATCGTGTGAACCTGACTACATGATCCGATGCTATAACTATGCCATAACTTTAGTATACCAAAGTGGCTATTGTCACACAACCTATAAACTAGTGCCGAGATATCATCCATAGTCTCACCAATCATATAGTGGCATAAGTGTGGAACTGTCATTATTCTAACATGTCTCCCATATCCACACTAGTTGAGCTCGATATCTAAACACTCCCCTCAAGCTCAACTCTATACCTTCACTCCAAGTGAGCTCTTGATGTGTCACCCATATCTACACTAGTTGCTCGATATCTTAACACTCCCCTCGAGCTCAACTCTATACCTTGCACTCCAAGTAAGCTCCTGATGTGTCACCCATATTTACACTAGTTGATTTTGATATCTTAACACTCCATATCCACACTAGTTGAGCTTGATATCTTAACACTCCCCTCGAGCTGAACTCTATACCTTGCACTCCAAGTAAGCTCTTAACGTGTCACCCATATCCACACTAGTTGAGCTTGATATCTTAACACTCCCCTCGAGCTCAACTCTATACCTTGCACTCCAAGTAAGCTCTTAACGTGTCACCCATATCCACACTAGTTGAGCATCTTAACACTCACCTCGATCGCAACTCCATAACCTACACTCTAAGCAACCTCCTAAAACTTGTGGAGCTTTTAAACCCAATACCTTTGTGA
The DNA here is from genome assembly GCF_041138505.1 of Cibotium barometz. Classification (NCBI taxonomy): domain Eukaryota; kingdom Viridiplantae; phylum Streptophyta; class Polypodiopsida; order Cyatheales; family Cibotiaceae; genus Cibotium; species Cibotium barometz. Next base: position 3,975,170 of record NC_141079.1, read on the forward strand.
ATATGTCAGCTACATGATCCTCTATGTTGACGTACACCAAATCCACATCACATGCTAGAATCTTCTCCCTCACAAAGTGATAATGCACCTCTATGTGCTTTGTCCTAGCATGATACTACACTGGGTTACTCGTCGCCAACTGTATGCTCTACTCATATTGTTATAATTGTTAAAGAAAATAATTTTTCTCATAATTGTTAAAGAAAATAAGCTCAAGTAATATAGAGAGCATATAAATAATCTCTTAATTATTTTTAATAGCAATTATAAAAATAGAAAAGTATGATTTTAGGATTTTTGAGGAAAGCTATTTTCTTTTAAACCATGTATATAAATGTCATTGGCCAAGAATAAACGCATGTTTTAGGATTTTTGAGAAAAGCTGTTTGCTTTTTAAACCATGTATATAAAGGCCATTAGCCAAGCATAAGCAATTAAAAGCTCCTCAAGTAACATTGGTATTAGTGCTTGTCGCGCCAAGTCTTGGAGAGAATAGAGGATGAAGCTTTTTAAAAGCTTTAATAATGTGGACGTTAGCTTTAAAAAAAGCTTTTAAGCTTTTATTTAAATATGTATAAGCCTTATAAGTGTAAGTCTAGCAGAGGAGCCTTTCAACATGTTGAAGAACTAATAGCAAAGAGAGCTCAATGAGAGAAGCATAGCAAAGTGTTGGGTGGTTACAAGATAAGGGGCACCACTTTTGACAGTTGGGCGCTTTGAAGGTAGCCTTAAAACATGCATCTTCATAACTTAAAGGTCTAGTCTCTCATGGTTATGATTGGAATTTTATGGCATGGTATTTGGAGCACATCATACATATAGTGGGTGATTCAAATGGCAACCCCTTAATTAGAAATCCAAGTTCTTTTAGGGCATGTTTCATTGCATGATAGTTTCGGTTACGTTTGGAATTTTATGGCATGGTATTTGGAGCACATCATACATATTGGGTGATTCAAATGGCACCCCCTTAATTAGAAATCCAGATTCTTTTAGGGCATGTTTCATTGCACGAAAGTTTCGGTGTTTACACTATCTAACTTCCTTGACTGTAACATATATCATACATAAAATGCTTAGTACTTCGGTATCCAAAGTCCAATTATCATTCCAATTTATAAATGAAAAGAACACATTACATAGAGATTAATTTGATTTATTGAAATTTTTAAAGGTGATTATCTATTTTTTATTTTTTATCTCCACTTAATTGTATTAAACAACATGTGATTTTCTATTCAAGATCTTGGAAAATGTGAAGCTCATCATTGAAGATCTAATGATGAGAAGTTAGACAAATATGTTTAGAATGTGGCCATATGATCAATTTATAATTTTAATGGTTGAATCTCTTTCGATCTTTTATAGAAAATTCACTCAGTCTATTAGAGAACCTACATAAGTTTAATAATTTAATTATATAAATTCTATTTTCTTGTGGATCAAAGTAGTTCTCATGATGAATTTAACAAAAAAAAATTGAGTGAATTTGAGTAAGGAAAGCCTATTTTCTAGCCATCTTAAGTAAAATTACCCTCTTTGGTGTTTTACCAAACATGGAGAGTATGCCATTTGTCAAGCAATTGAGCAATGGTAACATAGTCTTAGTCCTACATGTACATACCACATCATATGGAGGAGAGACTACATAAGCATCTTGCCATCTCATCATGCCACCTCAACAAGGTCAACAAGGTTGACTCCCTAAAGCCTACATGACATGCCACATCACATGCATACATGTTATTGTGCCATGTAATGAAGAATGCCCATGTTATCTTGCCATCTCAGCACATTCGACTTGGTTGACTACCTGTGCCTACATGGCATGCTACATCATATACATGCATGGCATTGTCACCTCACCTTTGAGCATGAGGAATGCCCACGTGGAGATTCCATGTCAACAAATATTTGAAAGCCCTCACCATCTCACCATCATTTTCTTTCTTTTTTTTAACTAAAAAAATCAAATCATCATTATTAAATTTTATTTTCTAATAGAATTTTTAGAACATTTGTATGTAAAATATATTAAATAAATAAATATTATTTATAAAATAATATGTTATTATTAATTAAATAATTAAATATAATTTACTAAATAAATGAATACTAATTTTATTATTTAATATAATTTTATATTTAATAAATATAAATTTTATTTAATAAAATTATTTTTAATTAAATAATTGATTAATTTTAAATTCTAAATATTTTAATCTTTGAAAAGATTAGTTAAACCAGTAAAATATCAAATATTATCCATAATCTAGTTCCAACCAATGAAATTCTTACTGGCTTAGTATATATAGCCTTATTTTTTAAGTTACTCCCATTCTTTGGACTTCACTAATTTTGGAGTTGTCTTCATTTTAAGCATATGTTAATCTTGTTCTAGTATTACTTTAATTTTCATTATCTTCAAATTTAAGATTAATCTCTTTGTGCCTACCTCTTAGCATGGGTTCACAAAGTCTTAGGCAATGATTTTATATTCACGTGATCACATTTTTTTTTGTTAATAACATGTGTTAACATGTTATTAACATGTTAACATGTTAACATGTTCCCAAAAAAGCCAGTGGGAGGTTTCCTGGTAACCGGCTGCCGAGATTTTTGCAATACCCGGCGGTCTCGCGCCGGGAATTTTAAAACCCCGACGGGCCCGTCGGGGTCTCATTTAGCCCGACGGGCTACGTTTTTGTATATATATAGGCCCGGGGGGCCCTTTGGGAGTTCATTGCTGATAGTATACACAGGTAATGACAGTTGTGGGGATGTGTGTGCGTGTGTGTGGGTGTGTGTGTTCGTGCGGGCAGCCGCCCATGGTCGCAATGCGCGGCAGGATGTGGGTGGTCCGCCACACGAGGGGTGTGTGTGTGTAAGGCCATTCTTGAGAATGGTGCTTATCGTGGGGCACATAGTCGGTAACGCGGCTGGTTTGTGTCCTATGGTAAGTATGGCACGTCGTAGTGGTACTAGTCGGTAACGCGGCAAGCATAGTATCGTTATGGCGATGTCACCTTCCCTTTCCTTCCCTTTGTCAAATGCGGGCATATGGTCGGGAACGTGGCCAGTGTATGTCCGTATCCTATTCGTATTCCCATAGATTCGGGCGGCATTTTGTCGTTAACGTGGCAAGTTGGTGTCGTCCGCTAGTGCATATATTGTTTTTTGCATATTGCGGCATTTGATCGTTAATGCGGTCGAAAAAATGTCGTAAATTTGCTTGATGCAGCTTGTATTGTTTTTATTGTGTGTGATCCATGCGATACTTGGTTGGTAACGCGGCATGAGTATTTCATGGATCAAAGTTTACATCATATTATCTTTAAGTTTAATTTCATGATGTCGTGACTCATAAAAATGAATATATATATCTCTCTCTCTCTTCCTGCCCCCCTCTCTCTCTCTCTCATGATACACTTCACAACTCTCTCTCTCTCTCTCTCTCTCTCTCTCTCTCTCAATACACTTCACAACTCTCTCTCTCTCTCTCATGATACACTTCACAACTCTCTCTCTCTCTCTCTCTCTCTCTCTCTCTCTCTCTCTCTCTCTCTCTCTCTCTGTGTCACGATAGCTGTGTAGATGAGGAGTTCTTTTTTTTCTCTTAAAATATACATAATCCCTAATAAATTACCTTTTCTCCCTCTATTTTCTTAACAAAGTGTTCTTGTTGCCTTGACACATTAACGGTAGGAGTGTAATGTTTTCTTGCATCTTTCTTTTGAATTTCTTCTCTTATGCGTTTGGCCACTGCAGGTGCAGAGGAGTGGGTATATGACTTTTTCTTCGCTCCGCCTAAAAAGTGTTCTCTTAGTCGAGACGCCCCACCTGATTTTACTGCGTGGCATAGCTTACACTCCCAATCTATGAATCGATCACCGACGTTAATTGCATATTGCCACTCTATCCCAGGTGCCTTTTTTTTCCTACTATTTAGAATTTGGACTCTATTGGAGGTATCACTGGATCCAACATTGTCCTCCATCTCAAATAACCTATTCAAGCAAGCATATAACAATGAATACACAAATGAAAAAACAACAAAGTCACTCACGTATTACAAAACATACATCAGCAGACAAACTACTTCGAAACTATCTTGACAAACACAAAAAATCATCACATAACACAAAACTACTTCGAAACTATCTTGCAAGGTCTGACTACAAAAACAATGAGGCTTGCAATCATAACTATGGACGAAACTCTCCATATATGAATGCTAACATTGGAAATAACAACTATGGTAATGCCCGCAATTAGAGTTTGTATGAAGGTCACGGTCGAAGTTGGGCAATGGACAGAATCAGCATGTCAATTCTAAATCCTAGTGAGCCAGATATTGCGGTCAAAGCAGATGCAGTAGATATGCACGTCGTCCACTTTGATGCTTATGAGAACATACCAGTGGAGGTGAAAGGAGAAGAGATATCATGCCCCCAAAACAAGGACTATCTCCCCAAAAGTTGCATGATGGGTGTCGAGCAATGTTTATAAACATGACAGAACCCCGCCGGGTTTCTTTTGTTTCCCGGCGGGCCCGCCGAGAAACAAAAAAACCCGGTGGGGTTACGAGACTAGTAGGTTTTGGCAGGTCATTGCTCAGGTCATGTGAATATACAATGTGATCACAAGTTTTAATATGTTAATAACAGGTTTTGTTAACGTGATCACGAAATTGTGAAGACGTTAATGAAATCCCTGGTCTTAGGGGTAGAAAAAGTAATAGGCAACGAGATCCCCCTGATCCACCTTATTCATCATGAGGAGTAAGGAAGGGTTCGCATAGAGAATTAGAGGAGAAAAGATCATGATTGCAAATCAAGGGCTTGAGCATTGTAGTGCATGGTGAGTTCGATTGATGAGGCATCATCTCCTCTCCCCACCCATTCTCCATCTCTTCCCCAGGACTCCACTCCACCTTCTCCTCCTCATTCTCCCACAATTCTTGCTCCACACTATTTTGAGCCCTTTAACACTCCTCCCTTGCATGCTCTCCATGTGGACACTCCTATCTTTAGTGTCTCTCCACCTTTTAGCATGCCCTTTGAGTTTGGAACTCCTCTCTTGGGTGTCTCCCATGAGCTAGCCACTCCCATTGGGTGTCTCTCCATCTTTAGGTGCACCCTTTGAGGTTGCCACTCCTTTCTTGGGTGCCTCTCATGAGCTTGCCACCTCTCTTCTACTACTCGGTGCCTCTCCACCCTCAAGTGCGACCCTTGAGTTTTCCCCACCTCTCTTGGGTGACACCTATGAGCTCGCCGCTCCTCTATCTAGTACTCCTCATCGAAGTGGTGCCCATGCGCTTCCTGCCACTCCTCACTTAAGCAACATTAATGACATTGTCACCATGTGTTTGCCACTCCATTCTCCCATGTCACTCAAGAGGCATCTTTCCCTTTCTAGGTTTGGTGTACGAAACCATGCCAATGTTATCTTCAACAAGTACTTTCTCGACCTCAATGTGGCATCACAGTCTAGTGTGCAAGATGCATTGCTATGGCACTCAAGCATGCCACAATGTACCACTTCTTCTCTGCGATTTCAAGCCCACATTCGAGGAGAACTGATGCTAGTGTTGTGCTCAAGTCTTCACACCCTGATATCACCATCGGCCAAACATTCATTCGAGGCTTGCAAGCCTTGATTTGTGTGCTACTCGACACACGTCTTTATAGGTATACCACGTTGGATTTTAGATTTTGTATGATGTCTTTCGAGGCTAATCTGGGCACTGAGCGGTGGTGCCTTCTTATAGCCTGAGGGATTTTCTTCACTTGCTATTATGCCTATGGGCAGAGGATGCCATCTACCATGGGATGGCTTGTGTCATGGGGGGACATGTAACTCGTGTGGAATATTGGCCATGCTTCACTTGTGTGAGGAGGATTCCTCGGGGTGGATGAGGTGGTGACATGGCACTAGTATGAGTATGTGACACATAGGTAGTTGAGGAGATTACAACTATCTACTACTAGAGCACCATTCGGCATGCAGAGAGTTCATGAGCGCATTTACAGCTTCTCTCTTTGACTACATACATCATGTTCACATTGCCAAGTGGTAGGACCATCAGTTTTGTACTAGCCTATAGTAGTTTCTCGTTAGTGTAGTTGTCTCTATGGTTGACTTTGCAGAGAATACACGTTCACACCACAACATGATATTCAGCCAAAGTACTACTTTTTTGAGCTGGTTTTGCTAGAGACATCACCTCATTCTCAATTTAAGGTCTTCTAAATATTTTATATTGTTGTTGTCCATGAATCTGGCTTGTATGCTTGACCAGGTGGCCATCATGGTGCATATTAGTTGTCGGCATGCAGTGGTCGTGGCAGTGGATGGCATACATCATGTTCATAGTAAGAGGACCATCAGTTTTTATGCTAGCTTGCAATAGTTTCCTATTGGTGTAGTTGTCTCTGTGGTTGACTTCATAGAGAATATACGTTCGCACCCACAACTGGAGATTTAGCCTGAGTATTACTTTTTTTTTAGCAATTTTTGCTTGAGACATTACCTCATTCTCAACTTAAGGTCTTACATATATTTTATATTGCTATTGTCTCAATGAATCTGAGATTTTCCATTCTTGTGTGGGTCCCTTATGCCAAAAAGAGAGGGTTTGGATAGGACATCACACCTATCCGGTATCTGATGGTGGTTAACTTTGTAAAGTGGGTCTATGGGGAAGCTCTCCCCCCAATCGCAAAGTTTAATTCCCATTGGACGATGCCGAATGGGTGTCATGGTGTGTTGCTCCTCTCTTTTTTGCATATGGCCTAAGGAATCATATATGCAAAAAAGAGTGGGTTTGGATAGGGCATCACACCCATCAAGCATCTGATGAGAGAGTGAAACTTTACAAGTGGGTCCATGGGACTTCTCTACCCCCACTCACAAAGTTTCATCCCCATCAAATACATTAGGGTAGAATTGGACTAAATTTCGGGCCTTTTTCCTCTACAGAGAGAAAGGGTCTTGACTAATAGGAAGAGAGCCTCCATAGTGGAACTTTTGATAATTAGATGTTTTTTATATATTCTTTATATGATTATATTATTAATAGAGAAAAACGAATTGCATTTGTAAAAAGACCATGCTTTATAATTGACAGTTCATTAATATAGACTAGCCAACAGGAATGAGAAACTTTAAGGACAAGAAAATAAACAAATCAATACAACGTGATACGAGGTCTTCGAGATCCTTGAGAGGAGGTACCATATCGCATTATAGTGATTTGAATAGAGAAGGACCCCAATAGCATAATAATGCATTAATTACTGACAAATGACATTGAAACTACAAAAAAAATAAAGATCATAACAATGTGGTATGAGCCATCATGCAAAATTATCATGCCCTTCTTACGTTGTAGTGATTTGATATAGCCATCATTCAACCTTGCGTTCTAATTATTCAAAAAATGGGGCCGAAAAATGGTAACGACAATGATATGAAGAGAAATTTGAAATATTTGAAACATTTTCTGAATCAAACATTGAAGACTTTGAAAACGTACCTCGAAAATGATATGAAGAATGCATGACAACGATCTGAAGAACGCACAACAACGATCTGAAGAACATAAGACAAAGATCTGAAGAATGCACGAAAATAATTTCATACATTTGGTAATGAATGTGGGTAGGTATGCTTTATTTACCAATCTTTACACGTGGTGCATTGGTCACCGTCCCACGTAATCCTCCACATGTTATCAGGGCCCAAACAATTGAGAACTTTATAAACAATATTCAGGATCGGCCTCCTCATGTCCTAGTTGCATTCGTCCATGGCCCGTCCATGGCCACATCACGGCCATCACCCGAATCGGCCAACCACCAACTAATAGGGTAGTAATCAATATTTTGGATGAAGGAGGGGTAAACTGCGCAAATGGAAGACACATAACAAATGGAATAAATGCAACAAACGTAGTCTTCCCCTCCTCGACAAACGCAAGCTTCCACTTCCACTTCATCGCATCGAGAATAGCAAGCTTCCCCTCCCACTTATAATGGTTCTTATGATTCTTATGACATAGTCGGTTGCACCAATAAAACTTGCCTTTTGGTAATGTCTTTACATAAAATGCTCCTTTCTTTTCTCCTTGGTACCTATTTTCAGAAATGATAATTGCATGTAAATAATAATGATTATGACATATTATTAAAATCAAAACTTTTTCAAGGTTAGAGTGATAGGCATACCTTACGGTCATTTCATTCAAACACATAATCATCAGGCACTTGTAGGTCCTCCTTGTTTGCTAAGTCTATTCTCAGTTGACGCAGGAAGATATTTGATCTAATATTGTATTATCAAGAGCTCATGTTCAAACCATACCTCTAATAAGATCTACAGATTCTCAATGTCATCCTCCATGTTCTGATCAATTGCTACAAGATTTCTATTAACATAATGCAATCTTATATAATCAAAGGCTAAAATAAAATTTTGAGAGTAATCATAAATTTACAGACAATAGAATTCCGTTGGATTTTGCAAGTAACCCTATTTAAAACGCAAGAAGATGAAAGAAGGGAGAACTTTGAAAATGTGTGAAATTCTTAAAGGGAAATCCATTCATTAAATGAGCTAGGAAATTCAAAGAATTTTCAACGAGAAAAATGACCTTAATTAAATGAGCTAACAACGCTCTAGCGTTCATGTGTATTCTCTCTTTTAGATGGCTTTGTTTAGTTATACACCTGTGGATACTTGTTGTTGCTGATGCATAATTTTGGACCATTTTAACAAATAATTAGAATGCAAGGTTAAATGATAGCTGTGTCTAATGTCCCCATATGACAAATCACTACAACACGAGAAGGGCATGAAGATTTTTTTTGATGGCCTCATATTATGTTGTTATGATCTTTCTTTTTTTTGGTAGGTTTAATGTCATTTGTCACCAATTAATATGTCCGTCCTTTTCTATTCAAATCACTACAACGCAATATGCTACTTTCAAGAATCTTGAAGACCTCATATCGCGTTGTATTGATTTGTCTTTTTTTTCTTGTCCTTTAATGTTGCTCGTTCACGGATTCCTGCATGTTGATTGATTTTTTTACCTTTTTATCTTTTAAATGACTTCGTTAGAAATTTAGATCGAGCCTAATGTCGATGATGAAGAAACCCTTAAAGGAGAAACTGTTCTACTTCTTGCACAAAGCTAGCCAACATCATTGCCTTAACAACTCGAAATTTCACGCATGTTTGACTGCAATTTTCCCGTCGAAGACGTGGTCTCGTCATGTGTATCTCCAAGAAAAAAAGCACCAGTATTAGGAAATCACTTCAACTAATGTATTCATGTATGAAAATGGACAATATGTGCATGTTAATGATCATCTGGTTGCAATGTATCAAAGGCAGAAGTTCAACAGGGATATATTAAGGGTCCTTGAGGATAAGAAGACAGACAATAAGTGCCCTGCTCAAAATTGAAAAATGTCATCTCTTGAACTATCACTATGGTTTTATCTCGGGGGGGGGGGGGGGGGGGGGGGGGTCACTCATATGAATATGTAAGTGTAGCACCTAGGTTCAACAAAAGGGATTTTTAAAATCCCTTTTTAACACATTTTTTACATACAAAAGGGTACCATTTAAAGGGGGTATTCACAGGTTAAATAGAAAAAGGGTATGTTTTATTTATGAAAAATTCACAGATAAGGAATTTTTAAAATAGGGTTTACTTATAGTGAACCCCCCGAGGGTTTTATTTGCTATCTTCATGTGCTGCTTTTAGGATGAGTAGGTTGGGAAGGAAGATGTTGAGGGAGTAGAGGGAGCTCCAAGGGCAGAAGATGCTATTGAAGAGATTGCGAGAAGAAGAGGAACTTGGCTGCACAGAGAGGGAGTTAAGTGAACAGGTTGATATTAATGCTCTAAGAAGAGAAAACACTAAAGTCGTAACAAGTGATGTGAGGAGGCCTCTGTGATAGAGGAAATAGATGACCTTCCACTCCCAATCCTCCCGGCATTTCCTATTGGTGGTAATGAATACGTTTTAACTACAAATATTCAAGTTGTCTTTGACATAAGGGAGGACTACTATCTCGCCACCATTATTGCACAGAATCTTGATGAAGATGAGGATATTTTTGATCTAGATGTTTATAAATATCTCTTACTGGATTCAAATATCAAGGACAGTCAGTTCCATTTTGTTGCTAGAGACATTAGCTATTATGTATAGGGATGCAAATCCCAACCTTCCCAGTGATGAGGAGTTTTTAGATATTCAGCGCGCGAAGATTAAAAATTTCTCATCATATGGGAAAGGAAGAGGAGTCCTCATCATCAGTCCAGGACACCAAATCAACAATCGACATATGGACATATGATTTACTTGTTAATGATAAGAATGAGAATGTATGTTCACAACAATGTTTATTATCGTGTTGAAGTTCCTTATTACATTTGTTTTGTTGGCTCATGGACAACATTGTTTTGTAGCTTGTGGATCTCGAGGATGATTTTATTGCATGCGGTGCAGGCAAACGTGTGGGATCCCTGGTGGTGGGAAAGGACTCAGCGTTGGGAGAGTACATTAGTCGGCTGAGATTTCCAGAAGTCATCATTTTCCACAAGGACAATGTAAAATTTCCTTTGTTTGCAATCAAGACATTATCTAGATACCTTGGAGGACATCCCGTCAGGTGGAATATAGACAAACTCATGCTTTTGGAGAAGCAGTTAGCACTGCGAACCTTCGGCCAGGGCCCGGGGTATATTCACTCAAGAGTCTAATTTAATAACATTGCTTGTTGCTTCTAAATGATGTTTATATCCTAAGAGCCTATTATAGCCATCTCCAACATAGTTAAGCAGAGATGTCATATTCTTAAATGGGGGGTGTGGAGTTTAGTTCAAGCTTGATGTGCAGGTTGTAAATGTTTCTTCTCTCTGCATTCCTGCTTTCTCTTGATCCCTCTGCCATCATCTTAATCCGTTCCTTGATGTACTAAGGTCTAAGGCAATGCCATGGTCTTACATGTTAGAAATTGTTTCTTCTCTCTTGATCCCTCCTTTCTCTTGATCCCTTTGCCATCCTCTTAATCTGTTCCTTGATGTACTAAGGTCTAAGGCAATGCCATGGTCTTACATGTTAGAAATTGTTTCTATGCATCTATAAAGGAATCCCCCTTGATACCCAAATCAGAATGGAAATAAAAAGGCACCAAAATAGGAACTTAAGTTGAACTACTTTTGAATGGGCTTGGTTCAAATTTTGAGAAATATGCTATTTTGGTGTTCAAGTAAAATTTTGAGATATGAGCCATTAGACTTCGAAAATTGGCCATACCGTAAATGTACTTCACTTTTCACATAGTTTTTACTACAAGAACAAGAAAATGCGATTGAAAACTTAAAAAACTGACAGTATTCTATCATTGTTTATCTACATTTAAGAATAGGAATATATCTTTTATATCTTTTATATCTTTATCTACATTTAAGAATAGAAATATATCTTCTATATTTTTTATATCTTTGTCTACATTTAAGAACAAGAGAGAAAATACACCAAAATCAATTTCATATGATCTCTTTAAACTTTTTGGATTATCTCCCTCTAAGCTGAGTTGGCATTTCTTAGAGGGCCCAAAGTTGAGTCCAAAATTCTCCTAATGTGTTGGATAGGTGTGACGATGTGTTGCCACTTGCTCTTTTTTGCAGTGTCCAAGGGGTCCCGTATGTAAAAAAGAGCCGGTTTAAAGAGCAAGAGCATGGCACCTTACATATAAAAAAAATTTTAAAATACAAAATGAAAAAATGACATAGTCCAATATATAAAACAAAATGTCAAATACAACTAGTGGAGCTGGAGCGCCACAAAGAGTTGGTCTGTGAGATAGTTTTGGAGAGACAACTTGCCTACTACCACATACAGCACTATATAAGGAAGTGGGCTAGACTTTAAAGAGATGCAGCTCGCCATTGCGTGATGTCACGAGCATCATGATCTATTCCCTACTGTTGGACTCTGGTTGTGAGACCATGTGGAGACACCGCGGTCCTGCAGTATGTGGGATACTATGGTGCCATGCCTCATCATCACAAGATTCCTATCTACTTTGCATAGCAATTATGATGGGGTTTGAGATAGACTACCATGATCGTCGACCTGGTGTTGGCCATGGTGTAGGCTGGCTTTTGCACTAGGATAGGAGGGTCAAGAGTAGGCTAGGTTTCTCCCCCCTTGCACTTTGCACACCACATGTTTTGGAGATGCTCTCTTTTGCCATAGTGCATGAGCTTGGTGTACAGACAGGTCACCAATTTTATCAGCCATTCGGGTCTCTTCTCAAAGCCGCCACTACCGCCACTACCACAATATTCTACCAAGCCCCTCTATAGTAGTTCAATTATGATGTGTATTTCTATGCTGGGGAGTTATCCACCAATATTTTATCTTGTTTGTGTAGGACCCCACACCATTTCACTTGCAAGCTCCTACTTCAGGCCGCCAGACTTGAGACATCATCACCTTCCCCTACACCCCCTAGCCATGTGAGTGCATTGTTTTAATTAATTCCCCTTGCTCAAGTATTCTTTCTTATATTTGTCTTAATATTGACCACTTTCACGTTTCAGGATGTCATGCTAGATGAGCTGCATCGACAGGTGTCTCAGCTCACTTTGGAGTTGTAGGAGCATGACCAAGAGGTGCCATGTAATCGAAAGGTCATGTCTCTCTCTCTCTCTCTCTCTCTCTCTCTCTCTCTCTCTCTCTCTCTCTCTCTCTCTCTCTCTCTCTCTCTCTCTCTCTCTCTGTTCAAGGCAATAGTACCTCAACAGCTCGGGCAAGATCAAAAGAGTCCATGACACAACCAAAAAAGAGGAGAGAAAATGTGAGGAAGAAGAAAACAATTGTGGTTTTTAGGGCCTAGTTATCTCAGGCGAGAAATGTCAAATGAAAACGTCTTTTTATTTCAATATCTCACCACCCAAGGTATACTTAGAATAATTATCTCTCTTTGAGATATTTTCTATTCATTATTTATCTACTCTCGAGTGAGGTTTGATTTCATTTTCGTATCTTGTCCGAAATATTTTTTATATATGAAATTTTGTATCTCAACCGAGATAATTTATAACCATTTTTCATATCTCACATTGGAGATAATTTATAGTCATTTTTTGTATCTCGCTTGAGAAAATTTATTTTCATTTAGTGATCTTACCCGAGATAGAATTATTCCTATTGCATTTGGATAGATGACATGACCGGGTCATCTAGTCAGCATCTACACATATCTTGCCCTTGAGATACGTGGAGATGTTAACAAGATGGCCCGGGTCATGGTGCCACATGTATCTCGCTTGAGATATGTTGTGGCCTAATCATGGTGCCACGTATGTCGCTCGTGATATGTTGTGGCCCCGGTCATGGTGTCATGTATGTCGCTCGAGATATGTTGTGGCCCGGCCATGGTGTCATTTATGTTGCCCAAGATATATCATGGCAATTCTTGCCCAATAATACGTGGCTGCTGCCACATATCTGGGGCGAGATATATAGACATGACAAGTTAGCAATGTGTGATTGACTATGCCCAACCACGGGTTCTAGAAGCTTGAAAATGTCTCACTTTTATCCAAATTTTCCTAAAATAGCTAGCTTATCATGCTATCACCCTGTTACGTGAAGCGACAATGATCATAGTGTCAGCAACAAAACCAAAGTGCAGCATAGAGCAACGATAACAAGAGAGAAGCCAATAAGAGGCATATAGTTCACATTACATCGACAACCATAAATGAGCTAAGCACAAAGGAGGCCATAGAGGTATTGGCACAAGGCAGTGAGACCAGAAAATGAATAGCATAACCTATCAATGAAACCACATAGAGATCTTTGTCTAGATCCATCCTTGGTGTTGCCTCTTAGGTGCTTATACCCACATGGATTTGTAGCTATCCTCACATAGTTTTGAAGCTTGTATATGTGTGGATCTATCTTACATATGTGGAACTAATCTTTTCTCGAATTTGCCAAGTGTAGCTGTGCACGTGGCCATTTTAATTTTTTGTAGTCTATAAAAATAATAATAACTTCAACCTTGTTCAAACAGGTAAAATTTACCAAGTGTAGCTATGCACATGGCCATTTTAATTTTTTGTAGTCTATAAAAAAAATAACTTCAACCTTGTTTTAATAGGTAAAAACAAAAGTAGGCTATGCTACTTTTGAAGAAAGAAAATAAAAATTAGGGGGTCAAAAATTTTCTAACAACTTCCAATGCCTCCTTGAGCTTATATCCTTGACGCACCCCTCTCATCCACCCTAGAAGATTCTTCTTTAACCTTTCAGTTCTATAACTCACTATATTAGTACTTTATTCTTATCATCATGGCAGGAGTACAAATCAACACCATTGAAAAACTTGAAAAACACAATTATCAAGCATGGAGGCTTAAGATCAAAATATTCCTTCAATTATATAATCTTTGGGATATAGTCACTAGAGCTAACACAATGCCAAACATGCCTCTAAAGCTACTAAAAAGCAGTAGGAGAGAAGCTAAAGAAAAAGATAATTGAGCTCGTGAGACTCAACAAAGTTTACGAAGAAAGTACAAAATTGATGTCAAAGCATGGAAATTAAAGAAGAAGAAGATGATTCTCATATTATTTCTTAGACCATGAGTCAAGAAATAATTCCACACATAGAACAATGTGAATTAGCTACTGATATGTGGAAACAGTCTCAAACATGTTTGAAAGTGTGTCAAAGTCTTGCAAGATACAACTCAGCGGAGAGTTGCATATGATTGAGAAGAAGAACTTGTTAGTGGTGGAGAGTTGCATATGATTGAGAAGAAGAACTTGTCAGTGTTTGACTATGTTACAGAGATTAGAGATATATGTGATCAATTGGCCATGATTTGGTGAGCTAGTTGTTGAAGACGAAGAGATGGTAGAGATATGCATTAGAGGTCTTGGAAGAGAGTTCAAGATGTTCATAAGATCTACTTTATCTTGAGACCAAACTTTGAGGAACTTGAGGTAAAGATGACTCTTGAATAGAAAATTTTGAAAGGAATCTCTCTCTAATAAGAATAAATAATAATGGCCATATCTATGGGATCTCCCATATATGCCATTGGCTTTTGACCAAGCTACTACACATGTGCTATCATAGCAGCATTCATGCATCGAATGGCCATCTCACCTTTGAGCAGCATGAAGAACGCCCAGATGGAGGTTCCATGTCAGCAAATATTTACCACGTGGCAAAGTACTCCTCACCTCACCATCATTTTCTTGGTTTTTTATTAAAAAAATAAATTTTATTTTTTAGAGAAAAATTTAAAATAAATTTTATTTATTAAATAAATTTTTTTAGTAAATAAATAAGTATTTATTTTAAATAATATATTTTTATTATTTATTTAAATATTATTATTTATTAAATAAATACTATTTATTAAATAAATAAATATATATTATTAAATAAATAAATAAATATTATTTATTTAAAATCAATAATATATTTTTAATTCTAAAAATTGACATTATCTTTAAAAAGATTAGTTAAATTAGTAAAATTCAAGATATTATCCATAATCTAGTTCCAACCAATGAAATGCACTAGCTTAGTATATATAGCTTAAGTTTTTGAGTCAGTCCCATGCTTGGAGCTTTACCAATTTTGGAGTTATTTCCATTCCAAGCATATGTTAATCTTATTCTAGTATTACTTTAATATTAATTATCTTTAAATTTAAGCTTAATCTCTTTGTACCTACCATGGGTTCACAAAGTTGTAGGAGTAGAAAAAGTGATAGGCAATAGGATCCCTCTGATCCACCTTACCCAAGCAAAGGTTCACATGGAGGATTGGTGATCGCAAAGCAAAGGCTCAAGCATTGTAGCACATGGCGGGTTCGATTGATGAGGCATCATCTTTTGCCCTCACCCACTCTCCATCTCTTTCCCACCATGATCCCACTCCACCTCCTTCTTCTCCTCATTCTCCCACAATTGTTTCTCCACACTATTTTGATCCCTTTACCACTCCTCCCTTGCATGCTTCCCATACGGACACTCTTATCTTCAGCACCTCTCCACCTTTTGGCATGGCCTCCGAGTTTGGCACTCCTCTCTTGGGTGTCCCCCATGAGCTAGCCACTCCTCGATTGGGTGCATGTCCATCTTCGGGTGCACCCTTCGAGCCACTTCTTTCACGGGCACCTCTCATGAGCTTGCCACCACTCCTCTACTCGGTACCTCTCCACCCTCGAGTGCGGCCCTCGAGTTTACCATGCCTCTCTTCTTGGGTGACACCTATGATCTTGCCACTCCTCTATTTAGTGCAATCTATAAGCTTAATGCCACTTCTCCTCGAAGTAGTGCCCATGCGCTTTCTGCCTCTCCCTCACTTTAGTGATGTTGATGACATTGTCGACCATGTGCTTGCCACTCCACCCTCATGTGTCACTCATGAGTCATCCTCTTATGTGAAATCCCTTTCAACATTTGGTGCATGAAACTGTGTCAATGCTATGCTCAACAAGTACTTTGCAACCCGCATTTGAGGAGGGCCAATGCTGGTGTGCTATAGAGTCTAAGTTAGTTCTATAGCACACTCAAATGTAAGGTGCATTCATATAGATTGGCTGCTAGATGGGGGTGCTTATAAAACAATTGTTTCTAGTAGTGTCCTACCAGGTACGCATCATGCCACTTCTCGCATACTTCAGATTTGTCATGTCCGGCACAGCAGGCACTTTAGGTGGGGTTGAGGGTGCTCTATGGGCTAGTAGTGGTCATGCACCTAGGTGCACCCATTTATTGGACCTTGAGATGAGGGAAATAATAGAGAGGTTTTGGGAGGAACACTGTCGTGCATCACCAAAGTACAAGAAGGCATTGTGGCCTAGGGTTCATTGTGGTGGGAAGTACATAGTGCATGAGGCTTACTTTCTTGAGATGACACATATAGTTGTACTTTGAGTTTAGGTCTTCACACCCTGAGATCACCATCAGCCATCGTTTATTCGAGGCTTGCAAGCCTTGGTTTGTGTGCTACTTGAGGTAGCGTTACACATGACTTTGTAGCTACCAGGTTGGATTTTAGATTTTGTATAATGTCTTTCGTGGCTTGTCTTGGCATCGGGGGGTGGTGCCTTATAGCCCGAGGGAATTTACTCACTTGCTATAATGCCCACGAGCAGAGGATTCCATCTACTATAGGATGGCTTGTGTTATGGGGACATGTACCTCTGTGGCATCTTGGCCATGCTTCACTTGTGTGTGAGGAGGATTCCTTGGTGGACAAGGTGGGGACATGGCGACAGCATAAGTATGTGACACCTAGGCAATCAAGGAGATGATAGCTAGTGGAGCACCATTTGGCATGTGGTGAGTTCATGAGCACATTTACATCTTTTGTTTATGACTACATACATCATGCTCACAGTGCCAAGTGGCTAGACCGCCATCAGTTTCGTGCCAACCTTCAATAATTTCCGATTGGTGTATTTGTCTCTGTGGTTGAATTCGCAGAGAATACATGTTCACACCACAACATGGGATTCAGCCAGAGTATTACTTTGTTTAGCAGACCTTTTGAATGAGACATTGCCTCATTCTCAATTTAAGGTCTTCTAGATATTTTATTTGCTGTTTTATATGAATCTAACATTTCCCATTCTTGTGTTCTTGACTAGGTGGCCATCATAGTGCATATTAGTTATTGGCATGTAGTGGAGCGGTAGTGGATGACATAGCGAGCACCCCAGAGGAGCAAGTCATCATTAGAGAGTATCACTTTGACATTAATGATGATTTCTCTCACGGTGCCCACTTTGTGTAGCATTTCCTCCATCATCATGATGACTTTTTGAGAGAGCGTGGGGTCACATGGACAAGGGAATGGATATGGTCGACGGACGGATGTGGGGAATAGTTCAAGAGTGCTCATCATCAGCTTTATTAGCTATATTCTTGGCATCGCATGATAAGTTACCAAGTGGTTTCGAGCTTCTTTGAGATAGGGAATGGAAAGGGGGAGTACAATGGTGCAGGTACATGTGTCAAGCACGCCCTTAGATGTCACCAGCATAGTGAGTACTTTCGAGAATGCACACAACACGTAGTGGATTGGTATAATGCGTATTTGACCACTAGTGCTACCTCTTTCTTCCCTCAATAAGATGCCATGATTTTTAGGATGTTATTTTGTGTGTTAACAGTAAGTGGTTGATCCTTGGCTAGAGCAGGTGTTGAGGTAGAGCGAGGAGTAGTACCGCCCATTGTTAATCCTCGCACACTACTACTGACAAGGTAGGTCATGATTGTTTGACAGATATTTTGATAGTGGGTGATGTTTTTGCCACCGTCATTACCGAGGAAAATAAGGAGGAGGTGGACCAATACATTTTTCCATGCACTAGGCCCAAGTGCACCCTTGAGTGCAATGTGACTGATGATTATGGCTTCATATTTGATGCCCATAGCATGATAGTTGCAAGTCACTACTATGTGGCATACTATCAGGTGCACAAGGACAACATTGTGTTTATATAGTATGAGTGGAGTAAGGAGGCAATTATATAGTCTCATCTAGTTCTTGCTATGAATCTCATGCTTTAGTAAGTTAATGATAAGAAGGGAGCCCCCCATCGTGGACCAAGTTAGCCTAACACAAGCATGTGAGTATCTTAGAGACCCTCATAGTAGCTAGAGAGACTATGGATTGATATTGGAGCTTCCTCCCTCTCTTTTTTTATATCTCATTTTGTATCTCTCTCTCAGTTTGCATCTCTCTCTCAGTTTGTATCTTTTTCCCATCTATATTATGAGTTGGCTTTTCATTTGTCCCCATATATTTTGTATATTTATCTCAATAGGTTTGCGTTGGACATCAAACCCATCGACCATTCGATGGGGGTGAAACTTTTCAAGTGTGTCCTTGGGGATGCTCTCCCTCCACTTGCAAAGTTTCATCCCCATCGGATGGGTGTGATGGTATGTTGCCACCTGCTCTTTTTTTAAAGTGGCCCAAAGGGGTCCCCTATGCAAAAAAGAGCGGGTTTGGGTAGGACATCACACTCATCCTATATTCAATGGGGGTAAAACTTTGCAAGTGGTTCCATGGGACACTCTCCCCCCACTTGAAAAGTTTTTATTCACATCGGACATCGGATGGGTGTGATGATGTGTTGCCAGCCGCTCTTTTTTGCATAGTGCCCAAGGGGTCCCATATGCAAAAAAGAGCAGGTTTGGGTAGGACATCACAGCCATCTTGCATTCGATGGGGGTAAAAATTTGCAAGTGGATCTATGGCCCAAGGAGTCGTGTATGCAAAAAAGAGAAAGTTTGGGTAGCACATCACACCCATTCGGTGTGAGATAGGGTAAAACTTTGCAAGTGGGCTACTCTACCTCCACTTGCAAAGTTTCATCCCCATTCGATGTCAGATGGGTGTAACGGTGTGTTGCTAACCACTCTTTTTTGCATAGTGCCCAAGGGGTATCATATGCAAAAAAGAGAGAGTTTGGGTAAGACATCACACCCATCCAACATATGATGGAGGTGAAACTTTGCAAGTGGTCCATGGGACAACTTTACTCCCACTCGCAAAGTTTTATCCTTATTAGATGACAAATGGGTGTGACGGTGTATTGCCACTTGCTCTTTTTTTGCAGTGTCCAAGGGGTCCCCTATGAAACTTTTCAATTGGTCCATGGGGCAACTGTACCCCCACTCGTAAAGTTTTATCCTCATTAGATGATAGATGGTTGTGACGGTGTATTGCCACTCGCTCTAAGAGGTCCCCTATGAAAAAAAAGAGCAGATTTGGGTAGTAGGACATCACACCTATCCAATGTGATGAAGGTGAACTTTGCTAGGTGTCCATGGGGCTGGTCTCCCCCCACTTACAAAGTTTCATCCCCATTGGATAATGCCATATGGGTGTGACGGTGTGTTGCTACCACCTGCTCTTTTTTGCATATGGCCCATGGACCCATCCGGGTTTGGGTAGGACATCACACCTATCCGACATCTGACGGGGGTGAAACTTTACAAGTGGGTCCGGGGATGCTCTCCCCTCGCTTGAAAAGTTACAAAGTTTCAACACCATTGGATGATGCCATATGAGTATAACAGTGGTGTGTTGCTACCTGCTCTTTTTTGCATATGGCCCAAGGAGTCTCGTATGCAAAAAAGAGCGGGTTTGCATAGTATATCACACCCATCTAGCATCTGATGAGAGGGTGAAACTTTACAACTAGGTCTATGGGACTTCTCTACCCCCACTCACAAAGTTTGATCCCCATCCGATATGCGAAATGGGTGTGATGATTTGTTGCCACTCTCTCTTTTTTTGGTATAGTGCCAAGGGGTCTCATATGCAAAAAAGAGCAGATTTAGGTAGGACATCACACCCATATGGCATCTAATATGAACGTGAAACTTTGCAAGTGGGTCTGTGGAGCTCCTCTCCCCTAACTTGCATAGTTTCATCCCTATCAGACACTGGATAGGTGTTATGGTGTGTTGCCACCCACTCTTTTTTGCATAGTGTGGGGATGAAACTTTGCAAGTGGGCAAAGAGAAGTCCCATGGAACCACTTGTAAAGTTTCACCCCATTGGGGCAAATGCTAAATGAGTGTGATGTCCTACCCAAACCTATTCTTTTTTGCATAGGTCCCTATGCAAAAAAGATTGGGTTTGGGTAGGACATCACACTGAAGTTTCACCCCATGCCCTACACAAACCCGCTCTTTTTTTTGCATATTTGCAAAGGGGACCAGAGCCCCTAGTCCCCTATGCAAATATGCAAAAAAGAGCGGGTTTGGGTAGGACATCACGGGCCCTTGGACTCCTATGAAAATATGCAAAAAAGAGGTGGTTTGGGTAGGACATGACACTCATTCAGTGTTTTCCCTGATGGGGTGAAACTTTACAAGTGGTTCCATGGGACTTCTCTCTACCCACTTTACAAGTGGTTCCATGGGACTTCTCTCTGCCCACTTACAAAGTTTCATCCCCATCATGGGACATCAGACTCAAATTTTGTAAAAGAAGATACCCAAAAATGAGTAAATGCTCACATAAGATGAAGAGTTGACTATGTACAAGGTTTATTAGTAAGAAACTATGAGCAATATTAAAAATATGAGATATTTTGGGTATAATGATTCCATTTTGACACCTAAGTAAGGAAGGTGAGTCCCTTCAATGCTCACATAAGATGAAGAGTTGAAAATGTACAAGGTTTAATAGTAAGAAACTATGAGTAATATAAAAATATGAGATATTTTGAGTGTAATGATTCCATTTTTGATACTTTAGTAAGGAAAAGGAGGGCCTTCAATGAGGCGCCTAATTCACATGCTTGAATGAGTTTTAAACTCATAAAAATTGAGATATTTTATCTCTCCTCTCTCCTCATTCAAGTCTAGTTCCAAAAAGTTAGCTTAACTGACCTAAAAATGGTCAAAAATTGACCAAACTGATTTGGAAAATTCTAGAATCAATTTGTTTGGTTAGGAGCTCAATTTTTCCTATAAATAGAAGTCTCCCCCTTGTTAAAAAAAATATAGTGTTTATGCATCGTTACTCTACTTCACCTAAGCCAAGAACTGTGAATTCATTAATAATTCACTAGTTTTTGACAATTCCCTTTTCTTCAATCCCCATTGGTGGCTCCATCAACATACTAAACCAATTGATTGGTTGGGGGCCTCTACCGTGAACAAAGAATCAAGCAAATTGTAAGGTAAATGGTGAATTTTAATCTTTTCTATAATTTCTCAATGCTTCTCTCTTCTCAACCCCTCTCAAGCTTGAGAAGCTTAATTGGAATGGTTTTTGAATGCTATTGAGGTTAATTGATTAATGATAGTTAAGAATTACATAAAATTGATGAATGCTATTGAAGTTAATTGATTAATGATAGTTAAGAATTATATAAATTTTTATTTATACTTAATCCAAATGGTTTTTATGTAAATTCTCTCTCTCACTCAAGAAATGGTCATACTCATGACCCATTCTCAATCCAAATGAAGCTTTTCATAAAGCTTTTTCTTAATCCAAGATTAAGCTATGCTTGAGGCCAAATTAATGGCTTTTTTCTATGCTTTTAGTTTATGTATATTGATGATTCAATCCATTATGGGTTAATGATCCAATTAGAGATCATTCTAATTATTTTCTTAATGATAAGCTTTATCCCTTAGAAAAATTGAGATTTATCAATCATAGCAGCGGAGCTATGGCAAAATTTTTATAAAAATTACGCATAAAATAATTTCATTCAAAGCATAAAAAGAGGACTTCCTACCATATTCTAGGAATTATCATCCTAGATTAATTAAAAGAATTTCATTATAATCATGGAGAAATTAAATTTTTATATTATGCATAATGGATAAATTTTTATATCAAAAGTGTTACTTTTATCATTTTTATTTTCATGCATAGAAGTATGCATAATGGATAAATTTTTATATCAAAAGTGATACTTTTATCATTTTTATTTTCATGCATAGAAGTATGCATAATGGATAAATTTTTATATCAAAAGTGTTACTTTTATTATTTTTATTTTCATGCATAAAAGTATGCATAATGGATAAATTTTTATATCAAAAGTGTTACTTTTATCATTTTTATTTTCATGCATAGAAGTATGCATAATGGATAAATTTTTATATCAAAAGTGTTACTTTTAGCATATTGAATTTCATGCATAGGGGTATGAAAAAAATAATTATTTTATTATAAAACTGTAAAAAAATAATTATTTTACTATAAAAATATTATTTTTATTATATTGAATTTTGTGCATAGAGGTGAATTTTTTTTATTTTATTATAAAAATGTTTTTTTTAAATAATTATTTTATTCTAAAAGTGTTACTTTTATCACATTTGAATTTCTTGGATAGAGGTATGCATAAAAGATGATTATTATATTGTAAAAATGTTACTTTTATCATAATTGGATTTCATGCATAGAGTTATGCATAAAAGATATTTCTATACTAAAAGTGTGATTTTCATCATAAATAGATTTTATGCATAAATTAGATGCATAAGAGAAATTCTTTTATTCTAAAAGTGTAATTCCTACTAAATTGAATTTATGCATAAGAAGATGCATAAAAGATTGATTTTAATTCAAAAGTGTCATTCTCATCTAAAATGAATTTATGCATAGGAAGATGCATAAAAGATTGAATTTTAATTCAAAGTGTCATTCTCATTTAAAATGAATTTATGCATAGGAAGATGCATAAAAGATTAATTTTTATTTCGAAAGTGTTAGTCTCTTTAAATGGAATTTATGCATAATTAGATGCGTAAAGAAATTTTATATCAAATATAAGAATTCCCTTGTATTCTATAAATAGATATGGGAAGAGATAGGATGTGATAAGAGATGTATGAGATGTGATAAGATGTATATGAGAAGAGTTAGGATGTGATAAGATGAGTTAAGATGTGATAAGATGTGTATGGGATGAGGTAAGAAGTGTATGTGATGAGATAAGATGTATATGAGATGAGTTAGGATGTGATAAGATGAGTTAAGATGTGATAAGAGACCTATGGGATGAGTTAGGATGTGATAAGATGAGTTAAGATGTGATAAGATGTGTATGGGATGAGGTAAGAAGTGTATGTGATGAGATAAGATGTATATGAGATGAGTTAGGATGAGATAAGATGAGTTAGGATGTGATAAGAGGCGTATGAGATGTGATAAGATGTGATAAGATGCATATGAGATGAGTTAGGATGTGATAAGATGAGTTAAGATGTGATAAGATGTGTATGGGATGAGATAAGAAGTGTATGAGATGAGATAAGATGTATATGGGTTGTGATAGGGCGAGAATGGATGTGATGTAAAAGAATAGATGTGAAGGCGTATGAGGCTATATGAATGGAAATGTGAAAATGGATGAATGTATGTGGATGTAAGAATGTGAAAACGGATGTATACATGTAGATGTAGATGTATAGATGTGAATGTGATTATGGATGTGGATGTATGCATGGAGATGTGGATGTATGGTTATGTATGTGGATGTGGATGTATGAATGAGGATGTGAAAATGGATGTATGCATGGAAGTGTATGTAGAATAATGAACGTGAATGTGTATGGAAAATAATGTGTCGTCGATATGAGTAAATGGATGAAAATGAATACACATTGAATGGAATGTGGATTAAGTAAAGTGGATTGTGGAGGGATAATGTAGAAAGACGAGAGCTCAATATAGAAACTGTATTTTATGACTGTTTGTAAAATGACTGTTTTATGTCAAGAATGCTGGGGAAGTATTTTGACCGTCTTGTGGATTAAGGTCATGGAGACCTAACTGATAAAGTTGCAACTACTGACGGAGAGTCAATGGAGGACGTCTTGCGTAGCAAGGTCGGCCGAGGTCTTGACCAGCCTCGGTTCGATTTAAATGGTGAGCTTCCGGTACGGTGGATTAGGGACCAAGGAAGCGGCCTATGAGTGAAGCGCTAGGTCACCTGCGAAGGATCCTAGAGGGTGCTGACTCGGGCTCTGGGTCGCCGAAGATACCCACACGTGCGTCGTGGAAGATATTGGAACAAGGAATAAGAGTTGTTTTCTGAAACCGGGCATGGATCTGGTTGATTGACCTTGCTGGTCCTCAACGGATGAGTCCATGGCTTGCTGATCTTCCACGGAGATTCCATTCTATTATATGAATATATTGCCGGTTACTATGAGCTAGGAACTATGGAAAAGGCCCCTGAGTGAACAAGTGGTGAGCGTTCTGGTCGCCAATGATGCCATAAGTATACCGATGAATGAATGACTGGAAATAAGGATTCAACCAGAGACTTTGAGGATTGTCATCAGTGACATAATGGTTTCATTAAAGGATTGTTTTAAAGTTAGTTGATGCTAAGAAAAAGGCAATTTCATATTGGGTGTGTAAGTGGTGTGACTAGTTTTATGTTTGCATGAACTTCCGACTAGGGGGCCTTGGAACTCTTTTCCTTGGTACCCGGGACAAGACCTAACCAAATTCTTAATTGGATCCCATCACTACAGTGGTTGGGCAGTTGGCTAACCCATGGGACTGGATGGGGTTAGGCTGGACTGATGGATCCGTAAATCGAGACTCAATTTCTGTTATTACGATAGATAAAGTAAATCCCAGATAGTAATTGTTCTATGGATAGGAATCAACGGTTGTGCCTCTTGATGGGAAAAAAAGCGTTGATCCCAATGATCCAAGTGCAAGTTTCTTCCTTGATCCGACCGAGTATCTTTATAGGTGCAGTCAGATCAGTGTGATCAGTAATGATCTTGACTACGTTAGAGTAAAAAGTTATCCTGGTGGAATCGCCCGTGCTTTCCGGGTAAGGGAAGTTTTTTCGGGTTTGGTTTTGGAAAAACCGACGGATTAGTCTCTTGTCTGGATATCCGAGGGCAAGGCCCAGACCCCTACCCTGCGCACGATGTGCTACTTCCGCTGCTAGTACCCCGAATCCATTGCGGGGTGGAGACCGGGATCTTACAGTTGGTATCAGAGCAAAATTGAAAGCTAATAAAGATAATTAAATTCTTATCTGAAATTGGTAATAAGAATTCAGAAACAGCATTTTCATAATGTATTTTCATTCCGTAAGCTTCTTTAATGAAGAAATTTTAATCAAAGAAATTGTTTTTATAGATGGAAGTTCCCCATTTATCTGGTATTCCCGACCTCACCCAGTCTTAAGATATGATTGCATTTGCCTTCGAGCATCTCATCTCTTCCGCTTCAACTCGAACAAACCGAGCAAGACTCGCACGCCATTTTGAGGAATTATATTTTCCTAACCTAGTGGAGAGACAATTGCATAAGTGGTTTGCAGGGCTATATATCCACGCCTCTTGCAACCGGCATGCAATGCTGAGGTAGAACCTCTCATTGGCCATGATTTTGTTAAAGCTGAAAATGACGCGTGGTGTCATTCTATATCATTCAACGCCTCAAAATTTCAGACTTGCTTGCTGAGTTTATAGACTCTTTAGTCGATTTATCCCTAAGGATAAAATAATAGCTCCCTTCGCAATTAGAGAAATTATGTAACAGGGCATGACTATGGCCCAATACCGTCGTCTTATGCGTCTCTCGAGGAGATTTTGAATTTTGGAGCCGAGCCACTCTATGTACTTATTGCAACTTGTATATAAATATACAAATGTTTTTTTTTATTTAAGTGATTGTTTACGGACGATCGGATAAAGAAAAATCTCTTTATCAGATTTATGTCATAGATCTCCAATAAGATCAAATGAGGAGCCAATTATGTCAAAAGTTATCAAGACGCACAAAAAGGTTGTAATTGTGTGATATAATTCATACAAATTGTTAATTCAAATTGAAATTCGTAAATTAGTAATTGGGTTTTTAGATGGAAGTACCGCAATTGTATGGAACCCTGACTTGCTTGAGGCCTAGACATGATGGTATCTATCTTATAGTTCCAAGTATCATGACTACCCGTATATACCGAGAGTATAATTGCAGCTCTTTACTGACACTATATATACGAGTAAATCTAAGACTTGAAATTATAAGCGTTAATACTATCTAGATGATGATTTCGAATGTGGTTGATATGATTTTTAATTCTGTTTGAGAATTGATGAATTGATTTGGATTCTGATTGAAAAATGATGATTTCTAAAATTTAGTTGAAATATAATAACCTGAGCGAAACCACAATGAGGATGAATGGGACGAGTCCCTGTGATGATACTCATAACTAGAATGATGATAATGATTTCAGCAAATCACTATGAGATTAGTGGATTGTGCTGTCAAATTACTACTGTTAACACTTGTCACGGTAGATCAAGTTAAGGGATGACAAATTGATAACTTACTTAACTGAAATTCCCGTGGAGGAATGTTCAGAAAGAAATTTTTTCGGTCTAATGGACCATTATCGTAGGAATGATATGATCTAAATGAATTATTATTTAATGATGAGTTCTATATAAAGAATATTTATCCCAGTATTCTGTTGGGTTGATCAGAATCTAAGGAACCCAGAATAAATTGGATCTTAAGAAAAAGAGTTGTCCTCTACTTTGCGAGATGAGGACATCTCGCACCTTTTTTAGTGGGGTAGAAGTTTGTAAGATTCCTCCCCCAACCTTTGAGGTATACAGGAGTAAGAATCTCCTTTTCTGATCTTATAATTATTCCCTCTCTAAATAAAAGAAAGATTCTGTTTAAAAAGGGAAGACACTTTACCTAGAATACCTTCTCAGGAGCCTACATGTTTTAAAGATTCAGAACGATGAGTTCAGAAGTGAGAACCAGTGTTTTGGATGCCAAGGTTTTGACCATCAGTTAAAAGACTGCCCGACTCCTACCATGAAAAGGGCACAGGGAAGTCTAGAACCCAAATTCAGAGACCAATTCCTTCATACCAATCTAATCAGGATCCGTCTCGGACAAGATTGCTTAACTCCATTAACTAGGTCCGCCGACCCATTGATTAGGGTCGAGATGACCAGTCAAATGCTTGGCGACTTAGAGCAACAAATGCAAGAAATTCATAAAGATATAAATGCTGCCCAGGATCGACAGAGACAATATACAGATAAGAAGAGGACAGTCAGAGAATTCAAAGAAGCAGTTTTAGTCTTCATTGAATACGGACCAAAAGAATTTCTTTTTTCTCTAGGGGAGTATAAGTAGTTATCCCCCAGATATTGTGGACCAAAGAAAGTAAGTGACTTAGCCTACAAACTTCTTTTATCTCCTCATCTCAAAGTTCTTAATGCCTTCTATAGAAATATGTGCCAAACCCAAATCATGGAAAGACGGTAAAACTTCAGTGGTTGGCAAGATACCGTTGGCTTCTAGGTTACGCTAACTCCTTCCTTTATATAAGTCGTAACTTTTACTTATCGCTCACAGTAATCTTACTTCCATCGATCTCCCTTCTTCTTAATCTCCTTCATGGCTTGGCAACAGGAATTAGTTTTATCCATGATGATTTCTTACCTTCAAGACGCAACCGAGTCTGTGAAGAAGGATTTTATAGAACAGTATGAGAGCTCACTTTTTCCTCACTTGGGAACATCTGTAGCTCAGACCAAATGGCGTAACACCTTGGGGTCAGCAGCACTTTCGTAACAATGTCCGCTTGGCCATGGTTATTGAAGCCTTGGGTTTGGGTCCCCGATACTACTGCGTCATGAGATCAAGACATCTTGGATTTTCTGAGCGGGTCTTCTTACTGGCGTGTTTTCTTCCTCATCAGAAGATATGCCTTTACCCCGTTTTTGGCTTGCCTCTCAGAGGTCCTTTTGTTAGATCACCTCATACCACTGAGATAGATGCGGTTGTCTTGACCCTTACTCTCTTTAAGACTTTTTTAATTAGTGGTTAATCTTAATTAAATTTTTCTCTAAGTCTCATGTTCGTGCATTTTGTGAAATTATCCCAAGTTTGCGAGATGAGGACATCTCGCATTTTTCAAGTGGGAGAGAATGTAAGATTCCTCCCCAGCCTCTCAAAATGTCCAGCATATTCCCCTGTAATCAATTCCCTCTTCAGAAATATAAGAGATCTTGTCTCTAACTGTTTTGGCATAGAGAGAGAAAATATTCTAGAGAGAGAATATTCAGATTTTGAATATTTTTGGATAGAAAAATATCTCATATAATTAAGATGAATTCCCCTGAAATAGAAATTCAAAAAGAACTTTCCAATGTGCAATTGGAATTAATTGGAAATGGGTATAAAGGACCTTAGCCTAAGGGTCTAGATTTTCAAAAATTTTAGATTATGGTCCAATTAAGGTTCCTATGGGCCAATTGGATCAATCCATGTGTAGGGAGGAGATAAATCCAATTTTGTAAAAGAAGATATCCAAAAATGAGTAAATGCTCACATAAGATGAAGAGTTCACTATATACAAGGTTTATTAGTAAGAAACTATGAGCAATATTAAAAATATGAGATATTTTGGGTATAATGATTCCATTTTGACACCTAAGTAAGGAAGGTGAGTCCCTTCAATGCTCACATAAGATGAAGAGTTGAAAATGTACAAGGTTTAATAGTAAGAAACTATGAGTAGTATAAAAATATGAGATATTTTGAGTGCAATGATTCCATTTTTGACACATCAGTAAGAAAAAGGAGGGCCTTCAATGAGGCGCCTAATTCACATGCTTGAATGGGTTTTAAACTCATAAAAATTGAGATATTTCATCTCTCCTCTCTCCTCATTCAAGTCTAGTTCCAAAAAGTTAGCTTAACTGACCTAAAAATGGTCAAAAATTGACCAAACTAATTTGGAAAATTCTAGAATCAGTTTGTTTGGTTAGGAGATCAATTTTTCCTATAAATAGAAGCCTCCCCCTTGTTAAAAAAAATATAGTATTTATGCATTGTTACTCTACTCCACCTAAGCCAAGAACTGTGAATTCATTAATAATTCACTAGTTTTTGGCAATTCCCTCTTTCTTCAATCCCCATTGGTGGCTCCATCAACATACTAAACCAATTGATTGGTTGGGGGCCTCTACCGTGAACAAAGAATCAAGAAAATTGTAAGGTAAATGGTGAATTTTGATCTTTTCTATAATTTCTCAATACTTCTCTCTTCTCAACCCCTCTCAAGCTTGAGAAGCTTAATTGGAATGGTTTTTGAATGCTATTGAGGTTAATTGATTAATGATAGTTAAGAATTACATAAAATTGATGAATGCTATTGAAGTTAATTGATTAATGATAGTTAAGAATTATATAAATTTTCATTTATGCTTAATCCAAATTGTTTTTATGTAAATTCTCTCTCTCACTCAAGAAATGGTCATACTCATGACCCATTCTCAATCCAAATGAAGCTTTTCATAAAGCTTTTCCTTAATCCAAGATTAAGCTATGCTTGAGGTCAAATTAATGGCTTTTTTCTATGCTTTTAGTTTATGTATATTGATGATTCAATCCATTTTATGAATTAATGATCCAATTAGAGATCATTCTAATTATTTCCTTAATGATAAGCTTTATCCCTTAGAAAAATTGAGATTTATCAATCATAGCAGCGAAGCTATGGCAAAATTTTTATAAAAATTACGCATAAAATAATTTCATTCAAAGCATAAAAAGAGGACTTCCTACCATATTCTAGAAATTATCATCCTAGATTAAATGAAAGAATTTCATTATAATCATGGAGAAATTAAATTTTTATATTATGCATAATGGATAAATTTTTATATCAAAAGTGTTACTTTTATCATTTTTATTTTCATGCATAGAAGTATGCATAATGGATAAATTTTTATATCAAAAGTGATACTTTTATCATTTTTATTTTCATGCATAGAAGTATGCATAATGGATAAATTTTTATATCAAAAGTGTTACTTTTATCATTTTTATTTTCATGCATAGAAGTATGCATAATGGATAAATTTTTATATCAAAAGTGTTACTTTTAGCATATTGAATTTCATGCATAGGGGTATGAAAAAAATGATTATTTTATTATAAAATTGTAAAGAAAAAAATGATTATTTTATTATAAAAATATTATTTTTATCATATTGAATTTCGTGCATAGAGGTGAAAAAGAAATTTATTATTTTATTATAAAAATGTTTTTTTTTAAATGATTATTTTATTGTAAAAGTGTTACTTTTATCACATTTGAATTTCTTGCATAGAGGTATGCATAAAAGATGATTATTATATTGTAAAAATGTTACTTTTATCATAATTGGATTTCATGCATAGAGTTATGCATAAAAGATATTTTTATACTAAAAGTGTGATTTTCATCATAAATAGATTTTATGCATAAATTAGATGCATAAGAGAAATTCTTTTATTCTAAAAGTGTAATTCCTACTAAATTGAATTTATGCATAAGAAGATGCATAAAAGATTGATTTTCATCATAAATAGATTTTATGCATAAATTAGATGCATAAGAGAAATTCTTTTATTCTAAAAGTGTAATTCCTACTAAATTGAATTTATGCATAAGAAGATGCATAAAAGATTGATTTTAATTCAAAAGTGTCATTCTCATCTAAAATGAATTTATGCATAGGAAGATGCATAAAAGATTGAATTTTAATTCAAAGTGTCATTCTCATTTAAAATGAATTTATGCATAGGAAGATGCATAAAAGATTGATTTTTATTTCGAAAGTGTTAGTCTCCTTAAATGGAATTTATGCATAATTAGATGCATAAAGAAATTTTATATCAAATATAAGAGTTCCCTTGTATTCCATAAATAGATATGGGAAGAGATAGGATGTGATAAGAGATGTATGAGATGTGATAAGATGTATATGAGAAGAGTTAGGATGTGATAAGATGAGTTAAGATGTGATAAGATGTGTATGGGATGAGGTAAGAAGTGTATGTGATGAGATAAGATGTATATGAGATGAGTTAGGATGTGATAAGATGAGTTAAGATGTGATAAGAGACCTATGGGATGAGTTAGGATGTGATAAGATGAGTTAAGATGTGATAAGATGTGTATGGGATGAGGTAAGAAGTGTATGTGATGAGATAAGATGTATATGAGATGAGTTAGGATGAGATAAGATGAGTTAGGATGTGATAAGAGGCGTATGAGATGTGATAAGATGTGATAAGATGCATATGAGATGAGTTAGGATGTGATAAGATGAGTTAAGATGTGATAAGATGTGTATGGGATGAGATAAGAAGTGTATGAGATGAGATAAGATGTATATGGGTTGTGATAGGGCGAGAATGGATGTGATGTAAAAGAATAGATGTGAAGGCGTATGAGGCTATATGAATGGAAATGTGATGTATGTGGATGTAAGAATGTGAAAACGGATGTATACATGTAGATGTAGATGTATGGATGTGGATGTATGGTTATGTATGTGGATGTATGCATGGAGATGTGGATGTATGGTTATGTATGTGGATGTGGATGTATGAATGAGGATGTGAAAATGGATGTATGCATGGAAGTGTATGTAGAATAATGAACGTGAATGTGTATGGAAAATAATGTGTCGTCGATATGAGTAAATGGATGAAAATGAATACACATTGAATGGAATGTGGATTAAGTAAAGTGGATTGTGGAGGGATAATGTAGAAAGATGAGAGCTCAATATAGAAACTGTATTTTATGACTGTTTGTAAAATGACTGTTTTATGTCAAGAATGCTGGGGAAGTATTTTGACCGTCTTGTGGATTAAGGTCATGGAGACCTAACTGATAAAGTTGCAACTGCTGACGGAGAGTCAATGGAGGACGTCTCGCGTAGCAAGGTCGACCGACTTGACCAGCCTCGGTTCGATTTAAATGGTGAGCTTCCGGTACGGTGGATTAGGGACCAAGGAAGCGGCCTATGAGTGAAGCGCTAGGTCACCTGCGAAGGATCCTAGAGGGTGCTGGCCATACGGTGCTTGGGCTCTGGGTCGCTGAAGATACCCACACGTGCATCGTGGAAGATATTGGAACAAGGAATAAGAGTTGTTTTCTGAAACCGGGCATGGATCTAGTTGATTGACCTTGCTGGTCCTCAACGGATGAGTCCATGGCTCTTTTATATGGATCTGTGGGTTGATCTTTCTGATCTTCCACGGAGATTCCATTCTATTATATGAATATATTGCCAGTTACTATGAGCTAGGAACTATGGAAAAGGCCCCTGAGTGAACAGGTGGTGAGCGTTCTGGTTGCCAATGATGCCATAAGTATACCGATGAATAAATGACTGGAAATAAGGATTCAACCAGAGACTTTGAGGATTGTCATCAGTGACATAATGGTTTCATTAAAGGATTGTTTTAAAGTTAGTTGATGCTAAGAAAAAGGCAATTTCATATTGGGTGTGTAAGTGGTGTGACTAGTTTTATGTTTGCATGAACTTCCGGCTAGGGGGCCTTGGAACTCTTTTCCTTGGTACCCCGGACAAAACCTAACCAAATTCTTAATTGGATCCCATCACTACAGTGGTTGGGCGGTTGGCTAACCCATGGGATGGGGTTAGGCTAGACTGATGGATCCATAAATCGAGACTCAATTTCTGTTATTACGATAGATAAAGTAAATCCCGGATAGTAATTGTTCTATGGATAGGAATCAACGGCTGTGCCTCTTGATGAGGAAAAAAGCGTTGATCCCAATGATCCAAGTGCAAGTTTCTTCCTTGATCCGACCGAGTATCTTTATAGGTGCAGTCGGATCAGCGTGATCAGTAATGATCTTGACTACGTTAGAGTAAAAAGTTATCCTGGTGGAATCGCCCGTGCTTTCCGGGTAAGGGAAGTTTTTTCGGGTTTGGTTTTGGAAAAACCGACGGATTAGTCTCTTGTCCGGATATTCGAGGGTGAGGCCCCGAGTGTGAGACCCCTGCCCCGCGCACGATGTGCTACTTCCGCTGCTAGTACCCCGAATCCGTTGCGCGATGGAGATCGGGATCTTACATATACACACTTTTTTAATTTACAAAATGAAAAAATGACATAGCCCAATATATAAACAAAATGTCAAATACAACTAGTGGAGTTGGAACGCCAGAGAGAGTTGGTCTATGAGGTGGATCTAGAGAGATGGATCGCCTACTATTGTATGGAGCACTATATAAGGGAGTGGGCCAGACTTGATAGAGATACAACTAGCCATCGTGTGATGCCACGAGCATCATGATCTATTCCCTACTGCTAGACTCTCTGGTTGCAAGACCACGTGGGGATGCCGATCTTGTAGTATGTGGCATAATATGGTGCCATGCCGATCTTGTAGTATGTGGCATAATATGGTGCCATGCCCCATCATCATGAGATTCATATCTACTTTGCACATCAATTATATGCCGAGTTCATGTTGGGGTTTGGGGTAGACTACCATGATCATTGACTCGGTGCTAGGCCATACTCAAGTATGCTTTCTTGTATTTGTCATAATATTGATCACTTTCACTTTTCAGGATGTCGAGATAGATGAGTTGCATTGACAGGTGTCTCAGCTCACTTTGGAGTTGCATGAGCATGACCAAGAGGTGCCACGTAATTGAAAGGTAATCTCTCTCTCTCTCTCTCTCTCTCTCTCTCTCTCTCTCTCTCTCACACACACACACACACACACACACACATTATTTCTCTCTCACATTTTCTCTATCATTCTCTCTCTCTCTCTCTCTCTCACACACACACACACACTCTCATTATTTCTCTCTCACATTTTCTCTATCATTCTCTCTCTCTCTCTCTCTCTCTCTCTCTCTCTCTCTCTCTCTCTCTCTCTCTCTCTCTCTCTCGTTCTCACATTATCTCTCTCCTCTCTCCTCTCTCCCCTCTCCCACTCTCTCTTCTTCATCTCCCAGTCTCTCACTCATTCATTCTCTCTCATTCTCTCTCTATCTTACTTTCTCTATCATTCTCTCTCTCTCCACGTGACATAGCTGAGGGAGACCTCTGAGCCATAACCATTAGCCCCATGCTTGATATTTTGGAGATTGGTATACCATATATTGGAGACTCATGCTCCTCTCATGTTCCATGTTTCTTGGTATTCCATAATGAGACTCCATATACAGCTTTGTATCACCCAAGTGAGATAGCTTTATTTTGTTTGTATTTTATTTTTCGTTCCATGATGAGATGTGCCATGGACATTATTGTATCAATTTGGTCTCATAGGCCCATTAGGTATTTAGTAGAAACTTTATATTTCTCTCTCTCTCTCTCTCTCTCTCTCTCTCTCTCTCTCTCTCTCTCTCTCTCTCTCTCTCTCTCTCAAGCTATTTGGGTATCACATCCTAAGCCTGCCTTATTATCACGGGACTATATTGTATCAAAAACCCTGTCTACATCAATCCCATGGGTCTAGTTTGCCACCCACCATTGGACCTATGGAGGTGGTGTGAACTCACACACATACATAATTTAAATTGCCACTTTACTTACACATGCCACTTAGAAAATAACAAGAGTTCACACACACACACACACATGGCTATAAGTGTTCACACACTTAAATTGTCTGGGCAGGCACCCTAAGCTTCTATTTGGCCTATTTCTTATACATTTCTTTATCTCATAATAAGTTGATGCATTACAACACTAGGGAGCATGTCGTCCTAGCTCATGCTCTTGGAGCAGGAAATGCTACCATCAGACATTTATGGTGGGTTCTCGTTCAAGTTTGAGATTTGGACACCATTGCTTCATGGATTGTTTGTACATAAGTTTGGTGTGTCCATCCTTGACATTTGATGTAGATTACGCTTTGGCATACAATCAAGTGTGGTAACCTCATCAACCATAAAATAGGTTTAATATTCCCCCTTCCTGATAGTCCTTAGTATTGATAAATAAATGTTGCATGGCTTTGATCCTCCAGAGGGATAAAGAAGATGGCTATTAAATGAAAATGGGTTTAAAATCCCCCCTTCTTCCTGACACATCCTCATGATCATATTAAAGAATTTATCAAGGAGTGTATGTATGCTTAGTGTTTATAAATAAATGTTGCATGGCTTTGATCCTCCAAAGGGATGAAGAGGTGGGCTAGTAAATGTTAACAGCAGATGGGGTCGTAATTAGGGTGGGGGGACATTGCGTGTGATTGCTCTGTCTTTTTTGGCCACTCACATACATGGTTGCAATATTTATTGAGGTTAGCAGAGATTATATGGCTGTTAGCAACAATGGAAGAAGAGAGGTAGAGGTCCAGAGGAGCATTGACAATCAAGCCATATGGGCACATTGTTTTGGTTTAATGTGTCCCTCTGTATATTGTTAGATGAATTTGTAGTGACCTAACCTGCTTTACTTCCCATGCACTTTTTTATTCATTAACAACAATTTGACCATTGTTCAAGCTGATACACAATGACATACACAAAAGGGGTGAGTCCTTAAACTCTTGTTGGAGCTATTTTTATAGCCATGCACTTTTTTATTCATTAACAACAATTTGACCATTGTTCAAGCTGATACACAATGACATACAAAAGGGGTGAGTCCTTAAACTCTTGTTGGAGAGGATTAAAAGGATTTAGTCAACTTGCAAGGTTGTGGAGCTATTTATTGTAAAGGGTTATAGGCTATTTGGAATAGATCATTGGCTACTATTGGCGAGGCTAAACTTTAAGAAATTCTAGCTAATGGGTCATATCATGGGCCAAGCATACACCCACCATAGTCCCCTCATCCAAAAACATACGTGGAAGGTGTCAATAACGAGGTTTCCACCATTGGGTGAGTAAAAGTGCTCTCAATAAGCAATTGCTTCCTTTAATTATAACAGATAAGGATGATTGGCCACTTGAAGACTATTATTCTTTATGAATGAACCACATATGTGATTTTTAGAATCACGGGGTGAAACTTCATGAAATTGCATAACAATGGTTTCTTGGATTGCACAATTAAGTGCGTTTTAGCCTCCGTGATTTTGCAAGTGTTATAAATCATGGCTGTGATTATTGAAGAATCATGGTGATGAAAAGCCTCTGTTTACAACAAATGATAATTGATATGCATTCAGAACGAGGGAAAACACATGTTAGAGATGGCTCTGATGGAATTTGAGATAGCCAAGTATGTGTGATTATGTAAAGATAAGAATCACAAGCGTGATCCTAGAAGAGTCATGATGATAATATTGCATGTATACTGAGGGGAGATGGCTTTAGTAGTTCACACATGATGAGAGAATGCCAAAATACTATGCATTTATGCATTTGGAAGAAGAAGACAAAGATGATTGGCCAGTTAAAGACTAGTGTCCTTTATGAATGAACCACGTACATGATTTTTAGAATCACGGTGGGTGAAACTTCATGAAATTGCATAACAATGGTTTCTTGGATTGCACAGTTAAGTGAGTTTTAGCCTCTATGATTTTGCAAGTGTTGGCCGTGAAGAATCACGGTGAGATGAAATGCCTATATTTAGAACAGATGATGATTGATATACATTTACAATGAGGGAAAACACATGTTAGAGATGGTTCTGATGGAATTTGAGATAGCCAAGTTTGTGTGATTTTGCAAAGATAAGAATCACATGCGTGATCCTAGAAGAGTCACGATGATAATATTGCATATATATTGAGGGGAGATGGCTTTAGTAGTTCAGACATGATGAGATAATGCCAAAATACTATGCATTTATGTATTTGGAAGAAGATCAATGTTGACGTGAATTTTCAATCACAACGTGATTTTTTTAAAAATCCACGGTAATGAAGATCAATGTAACACATGAAATGATTGTAGAATATACGTGGAGTGTAATTTTTGAAAGTAATGGTGATGATTTAAATCCATTTGGACACATCTTCACAACCATGATTTTGTAGTATGATTAACTAATCATGGTGACACCACGGTGATTTTTGATGACATGGCACATGACATGAATTGTGATGATGTGGCAAAAATCATGGTCATTGAGCCTTGTGGAAGTAGTGTTGTAGAGTCTTATATGCATTCCTTGTTGCTTATATTGAGAGTAAAATTGTACCTCTTCCTTTAAGCTCACTGCTTTTTAGTAGCATCTTTATGTTGATCTCATTCATTGTAGGCATTCCAAATACTTCATATGCTATTGATCACTCTCGTTACTTTTGTTTATGGGAGGTTCTTATGGAATTTTACCTTTCCAAGCAATGGTTCTTGTGGCTCCCTGGCATGTTTTTTATATCATGTGAGCAACAGGTTCCTGTGTCTACCTTGATTTTTAGGAGAACAGGTTCTTGTGTCTATCCCTGAGCTTCTACAACCTCAACTGACTTCTACTAGTTCAAAGAGTAGATTCATGTAGATGATTTATGGGGACATCTTGAATTGCATCCCTTCATTGGGGATAAAGTTATGGGTAAGTCATCCTAGAGCAGGCAAGTGGAGTACTCCATGGGGTGGATTTGTGGTTGTTTTGGTCTCCAAATTATAGAAATCTTTTACACACATTGGGTAGCTGAATTTAATGGGATGAAGATTGATTATGTATAATAGCTTTAGGTACCCATATGAGGTTATTATCATCATAATATCCTTGAACCTAAAGGATTCTTTAATGAATTCTTTGATTTTGAGCATTCTACCTTAATTGGAGGGTTTTTCTTTTTGGTGCAGACTTCTTCCTAGGTGAAAACCTTTTCTTCTTTGGTAGTATGGTTTGCCTTTTTGGGATCCAAACTTGGGTTGCACCTTCATGATAGCCTTGGGCCTTTAGTATTACCTTTGGAATCCACACTTTCTTTACTTGCATTTTCTTGTGTAATTTATTTGAATGCCATGTTTGAGGTTGCTATATTTTCTTCTTCTTGTCAAGCCTTTGAATTTGTCTTTATGAATGTAGCTTAGGTAGCCAAACAAGATTACTACCCTTAACAAAAGATGTGTCCCTTACTTTGAGCCTTGGATAAATGAAATGGGAACCTTTAAGGAGAACTATAGTTTGAGGAGTTTGAATATGTAGATTTAGGATTGGTTTCTTCTTTGGGGATATGGATAATTTAGAGAGTCCATCACAAAGGATCTTTGATGGAGAAGGTGTGTATTTAGTAGGAGTTTCTCCTAATGTAGAAGCCAGCTGTCTCTTTTGAACAAGGTCATAAAGAGCGTTGAGTGTTATTTCATCCGTGTCACAAAATGGCACCACCACTTCTTTGTTAGAAATCTTCATGGCATATTCTTGGGTGTGATGAAGTTTGATATAGCTTGCACCAAGATAGCCTAATCTCTTCCTAGGATAAAATCTACTTCCAGCACATAGTCTAACATAGAAATCTTACATTTCAAGGAGTTATACTCCACATAAACTATGCATTCAAAAGATCTTAAACATGGCATGCCTTCACTTTCAGTCCATGGAATCCATTCATGAACCTACAAGCTTAACTTGCATATGCAAAGCCATAGCTCATATGTCATGAGATTGTGTTGCCTATAAGGATAGATTTGAGATTGGATGCTTTTGACTCCCAAGCTTGTTTCAAAACCAATTTCTATAAGAATCTATTGGAATGGTTCACGTTCTTCTGAAGTCTTATAATTTAAAGCTTCAAGTTGTTAAGCTTTCAGCTCTACAGTCTCACTTTTAGGCAAGAGTTCCTCTGGTCCTAAGAGTAATGTAGACGTTTCAAGGATTTCCAAGAAGATGGTTTGCAATGTTTCATCAATAGAATACTAGGTGTTAACCAACCAATCATCACTAAGGAAAGCCTCTTCTAGTTCCTCAGGGGCAACTTGAAATTCACATTCGATGTTATCATCCTCAGTGAGAATTATGTGTGTGAGATAGCCCCAGACTTTGAGGTCTTGGCCCTCAACAATAGAATAATAGGCGTTAACCACAACCAATCACCAGTAAAGGACAACCTCTTCTGGCTCCTCAAGGGTAACTATTGTTGAAAATACAAGTGAATAGGGTGTGTGCGGGAACAAGCCCTTGGTTAGTAGAGGCTGTAAAAGAGAAGATGTAATTGTGAAAGAACCTGTGAAAAGGTGAGAAGAATCTACTGGGAGAGAACAAAGGGTAGCATGAGAGAATTTAGGAAGTGTGGAGTTATTCTGGGAGATATTCAGGGAAAAGAGAAGAGGTGGAGAGAATCAGGCAAGAGGTGGAGATATTCTGGGAGTGAATCATGGAGAAATCAATGGGATTTGATGCTTGATGTAAACTCTATAAATTGAAGCATAGACCTAATGAGAATTTGTTGGTTTTTGAGTATCCATGCCTACATTAATCTATTCACTAATTACCTACTAATTATATCTTAATTATTTGCTAATCACTTTATTAATGATGTTGATTCTCGTGTTTGATCCACCATAGCTCATCATTATGCTCAAATTTCAACATGGTATCAGAGCCATGCCTAGAATCAATTAGGTTTATGAGCCCATTATCTAATTAATTAGGATTAGTAGATAATTAGCAAATAATCAAATTTTTAGTTAGTTTTTCACTTCCCCCTTCACCCCCAGCCAGTGGAGGACTCCATTCACCTTGCACACATAGAATTAGGGCAAGCCCTTCTAACCATAGCTAGCTAACATCTTTGGGCTCCAGCCTATGCAAAAAACACAGCAAACCGCCGGCGCATTCAGGAGATTTTCGTGTTTTTTCCAGCGCAGACTTTTCTGATGAAACTAGAGATCTTGTGCTCATCAAATCAAATTGCTTCAATTCCACTTAGCCCCGGGGGTTTTCAAGCATGCTCTACAAGCAGGTGAAGACAGAATTCAATTTCATCAAGTCTACAGTGAGATCCAAGCTCTTCATCAAATCTTCAGGTGACTTTGGTAAAATAGAGATTAAGCTTTCAATATTTGGTCAAATCTTGTGTTTCTTGGCTTAATCCTCTACTAGACTCATTGCTATTGATGCCTTTGAAAGCATTTGAGCTCATTTGAAGTGTAAGGCACCAGATCTGGACTCCTCGCATACTCTGTTTTTTGCACACAAAACATAGCATAAATTTGCTAATCAATGATTAATCAGTGCTAATCACTATATTTTGGTGCAATTGAGGGTTCAAATTAACCATTAGGTATCTGATACAGATCCCTATAGCTTCAGATTGCAAATCGGAGTTGGTTTGATACTCCAACCATCCCGTACAAATTGGTTTCTCTTGATTTAATGTAATTTCTGGTAAAATTATGCTGATAAAATTGTGATAATCATCATTTTGCATTTAACCCTTGGTTAATGCCTCTAAGTCTCATTCAAATTCAAGATTATTCACAGCCAGAGTTGCAT
This sequence comes from Cibotium barometz, assembly GCF_041138505.1. Lineage (NCBI taxonomy): Eukaryota > Viridiplantae > Streptophyta > Polypodiopsida > Cyatheales > Cibotiaceae > Cibotium > Cibotium barometz. Next base: position 4,015,960 of record NC_141079.1, read on the forward strand.
TTGGAATGTGCATGAGAATGAATGCTATACGCATTATGTATTGGGCACATTACATCAGTGTAAAAATGGGAACAGGCACTGCCCTTGTCCAGAATAAGGCAAGAGGTAAGACCTCCTGCATAAATTTGGGTTTGCATTGCATAATGATACAAAATAAATATAAAAAGCCCAAAGGAACTGTCAGCAAAACATTGAAACATGTTGCTCACATGGAGCAAAAAGACCTGACGGACAAGCTCATGGCCCCAGCCATGAAAGAAGAAGAATATCTCTTTCCAAGAAGAGGATCCACACCAAGAAGATCTAAAGGAAGAATTGAAGGAAGACATGGACACGAGAAGAGAAGCTGCCACGAGAAGAGAAGCTGCCCCAAGAAGACTGAAAGAAGAGAAGCTGCCCCAAGAAGACTGAAAGAAGAGACGGACGCGTGGAGAGATGCTGCCACGACAAGAAGACTAAAGAAAAGAGAAGATGTAAGGCTCCAAAGAGTGAGGAGCCATGTGAAAATCTTTGAGAGAGAGAGAGAGAGAGAGAGACCCCACAACCCAATGTAACCTGCCCCAACAAAGTAAAACCACCTCTGAGCCACCGATGATGTAAGCCACGTGGTAGATGTATGTGTGAGCACTTTAGTCAAGGTCGCGGGCACTTATAGTAGCCTTGGACACATAGAGAGAGAGAGAGAGTGTCAAGGACTATGGAGTTTAGGGACTTGAGGCACTGGTCGCGGACTGTCAAGTAAGAAAGAAACTTGATATAGGGTCCAGGTGTGCTAAGATAACTTGAGGGGAGGAGTAGACACTGGTCGCGGACTATCAAGTAAGGGGAGCCAAACTTGGTATAGGGTCTAGGTGTGCTAGGATTATTCACTTGAGGGGAGATGTTGAAAATACAAGTGAATAGGGTGTGTGCGAGAACAAGCCCTTGGTTAGAGGCTGTAAAAGAGAAGATGTAATTGTGAAAGAACCTGTGAAAAGGTGAGAAGAATCTACTGAGAGAGAATAAAGGGTAGCATGAGAGAATTTAGGAAGTGTGGAGTTATTCTGGAAGATATTCAGGGAAAAGAGAAGAGGTGGAGAGAATCAGGCAAGAGGTGGAGATATTCTGGGAATCATGGAGAAATCAATGGGATTTGATGCTTGATGTAAACTCTATAAATTGAGGCATAGACCTAATGAGAATTTGCTGGTTTTTGAGTATCCATGCCTACATTAATCTATTCACTAATTACCCACTAATTACATCTTAATTATTTACTAATCACTTTGTTAATGATGTTGATTCTAGTGTTTGATCCACCATAGCTCATCATTATGCTCAAATTTCAACAACTATCATCCTGAGTGATAATTATTATGTGTGAGATAGCCCCAGACTTTGAGGTCTTGACTTGCTTGAGAACAAATGGTGGAGCCGAGTTCACCTCCTGTGCATTTGATGAGTTCTTGAGAAGATGGAATTAGAAGATAGCTTACATGTAGGTACACACCTCAACAAAATTAAATTAGAAGATGGAATTAGAAGATAGCTTACATGTAGGTACACACCTCAACAAAATTAAATTGTTGAGAGGAAGAAGAGTCATTGGTGAGATAGCACATGCCATGCTTAATGAGAAGAGCATGCCAAATTACTATTGGCCAGAAGCATGTCCAAAAGTAGTGTACTTATTGTGAAGAAGACACCTATAACAACTATTCATGAGAGTATACCAGAGATGAGGATGACTTGATATATACTTGGCATTAGGCACTTATGTACATGTGCTTGTCAATGAGAAGAGAAGGAAGTTGGTTCCGACATCAAAGAAGTGTGTATTCACTAGGTATAGACAAGACAAGAAAGCATACAAGTGTTATGGTCCAATGACAAAATAAGTTCTCATTAGTCATGATGTGATATTTAATGAGATTGGTAAAAGGAAAGTGTGGATGTTATAGTTGATGACATTGATGCCAATGTGGATGCACCAATACCTTTGGAGGAGTCTACGAGTATGTATAGGACACATGAGACATCTAGTAGTGATAATGTAAGTCCATGGTTAGGGAGATTGAGATATGATGTGAGCATTGAGAGTCAGTGTATTGGACAAAGGAAAGAAGAAGGTTGAAGGCATTGGCATTGGAAATGCACATTATGACTCATCTAGTTCAAAGAGGCTTAATGATGATGAGTTGGTGAGAAATCCATGTGTAAAGTATGATAGGTATGTACCACGACATGCTAGATCTCATGAAGCTCATATAGTGAACCACATCCATTGAGGAGGTCACAAGGTGAGATATCTAGTGCAAAGGTTTCCATATAGAGGATATGCTATGCATTATGCATTATGACATCTATGGTGGTGAAGCATGTGGAGCCTACTTGGTTTGATGAGGCTATTAGCAAAGAAGCTTGGAACAAAGCTATAGATGAAGAGATAGATGCATTGGTACATAATGATACATGGGATTTTGTTTCATTACCAAATGGCAAGAATGTGATTGCCGTAAATCGGTTTATAAGGTCAAGTGTAAGTTGGATGGATCCATGGAAAGATATAAGGCAAGGCTGGATTTCCCCAAGGGTTATGCATAAACTCATGGGCTTAATTATGAGACATTTAGCCCAGTGGCTAAGATGACACCATAGGATCTATGATTTCTCAATGGCTATATCTAAAGGCTGGGAATTACATCAAATGGATGTCAAGAACACATTCTTGAATGGAGAGTTGCAAGAAGAGGTGTTTATCGAGATCAGCCATATACACACCCAGATTTTCCCACACATGTATGTAGATTGAAGAAAGCATTATATGGGTTGAAGTAGCACCACGTGCATTCAGAGTGACAAGATTAACAAGTATCTCATTAGCATTGGATTTCATATGGGAAATTCAAATTCTTCACTATATGTGAAGAAGACAGAAATTAGTATGGTGGTGATTGTCATTTATGTGGACGACTTAATAGTGACAAGTGATTGTGGGAATGATATTGCCGATGTGAAGGCATAATTGAGCAACCAATTTGGCATGAAATATTTGGGAGAGCTGAGATTCTTTCTTGGCATTGAGATTATCAACACATCACATGGTTAGTGTAAAGGCAATATGCCTTGGATATGTTGGCAAAGTATGGCATAATTAGATGCAAACCTATGGCAACACCATTAGATCATAACATAAAGCTAAGGGTTGATCTTGGTGACAAGTTGGATGATGTTACTATGTACAAGAAGATGGTCAGTAGCTTGATTTATTTGACTATCACTAGATTAGATCTATGTTATGTGGTGGGACTAGCTCATCAGTTTATGTAGAGTTTTAGGAAGCCACATGTGGATGTTGACATGAGGATCATTAGATATGTGAAGACCACTACCCATTATGGTTTATTTATAAGCATGGAAAGGATGAGATCGTGTATGGTTACATAGATGTAGATTGGGTAGGAAGTGCTTATGATAGGAGGTCTATTAGTGGGTATGCATTTAGCATGGGAAGTCCTGCAACTTGGAGCAACAAGAAGCAACCCCACAGTTGCTTTATCTAGCATAGAGGTAGAGTGTAGAGGAGCAGTTATGGCTGTATGTGAAGTGGTATAGTTTAAAAATATACTTGGTGATTTGGGACAGCATCATGATGGAGGAGTTATCATACATTATGATAACATGAGTAGTATTCAGTTGGCTAGTAATCTGGTTAATCATGTGAGGACCAAACGCATAGAGATCCATTATCATTTCATAAGGAGAAGGTATTGGATGGACAGGTTGAGTTGACATATATGAAGATAGAAGAATAGGTTGCATAAATCTTCACTAAGTCTCTTGGTGTCTATAATTTGAATCAAAATCGAATTAAAGAATGGCTTAATAATTTGACCGAATTAGTGCAACTTAGCTAGGGACATTTTGAAGGTTAGTCTAGATAAGTGAGAGAACACTCTGGAAGGCTTCTAGATAAAGGGCCTACTATTAGTCGTTGTGCAATGAAGACTTAGCTATGTGAGTTACAACATCAATAGTGCATGAGTAAAAGCTCATAGTATTAAAGTACATTACATAAGATATACACAGTTACACTCCAGATGCTGTAGATAGACTTCACTACACAAATGATCCAAACACAATCTGTTTGCATACAAGTATGCTTGTTTACCTACCCATATGATAGACACTCTAGATGTCATAGATAGACTTCACTACATAAATGATCCGAATGTATTCAATATAGACACAATCTATTTGCATACAAGTATGCTTGTTTACCTACCCTCTATATATAAGAAAACACATATTGCAACCATTTGTGGTTTGAGATAAGTGTAATGCAAGGTCTTTTCTAACATGGTGAGTGATTTAGGGATATGTAAAAATTTTAAAAATCAGGTTATATAGAAACATGTGATGATACTATTATGCACCCCATTGCACATGTTGGTAAAGTGTGATTATCTATGCAAGATGGAAAAATGAAGCACTTGGCACATATACTTCATGTTCCAAAAATTATGAAGAACTTGGTTTCTATTGGATAGATAGTTGAGCAGGTTTGCAAGTGAGGTTTCTATTGGACAAATGGTTGATCAAGGGCTACAAGTGAGGTTCAATCCTTAAGGGTGTTTTGTGTGGAAGACTTCAAACATCAATGCTACTTAGTTACAAAGGGTAGTAGAAATGGGAAGATGTTTACTTTGGATGTTAACATGCCTAAGGTGAAAGTAGCCATATTTGCGCATGGGATAGATGTCATTGCAAATATTGGCATATGGCATAAGCACATTGGTCATGTGAATATACAGTGGGACTGAATTCTATGTAGCCCAAAATATTATTGCAGGTTTGTCAAAGTTCAAGGTTAATGGTATGCATAAATTATGTGAAGCATGCCAGCTTGGTAAGAACACCAAACATGCTTTCCCACATGAAAAGCATGTTAGTGCAAGGCCATTAGATGTTATACATTCAGATGTATGGACCTACCAAGACTCAAATAATTACAGGTTGCAAATATTATGTTACATTCATTGATGATGATGACACTAGGAAAGTGTTGGTTTATTTCATGAAGGAGAAAAGTGAGGTTTTCCTCAATTTCAGAGATTTAAAGTCTTGGTGGTTGAGAAGGAAAAAGACATGCAAATAAAATGCATGAGATCAAATGGTAGGGGAAAGTGTTTCTTCAATGAGTTTAGTGATTTCTTGATAAAAACAAGGAATCAAGAGACAGTTCACATGTAGGTACACTCCACAATGACAAAATGGTGTTGCGAAAAGAAAAAATAGGCACATTGCAGAAGTGGCACATGCCTTGATGTCTAAAAACAATATGCCAGATTATTTTTGGGGTAGAAGCAGCAGCAATTGCTATTTACATTATGAACAAGACCCCCACTATTTACATTATGAACAAGACCCCACTATAGCTGTTCATGGCATGATGCCTGATGAACAGAAGTTTACACACATAAAACCACATGTGTCTCACTTGAAAGTGTTTGGGCTTATTGCATATGTGCATGTTGAAGTGAGGAGACAAAGCTAAATCCAAAGGTAAAGAAATACATCTTCATTGGTCATGCTTTGGAGAAAAAAAGTTATAGATGTTATAACCCTACCACTCTGAGATGCAAGTGTTTGGGCTTATTGCATATGTGCATGTTGAAGTGAGGAGACAAAGATAAATCCAAAGATAAAGAAATACATCTTCATTGGTCATGCTTTGGAGAAAAAAAGTTATAGATGTTATACACCAATGAAGGAAATCCAAGATGCAGATGTAAGAAGTAATAATGATGCCCCACATGTGAAGCAAATCACAGATGCTTAGTGGACCTAGAGAGCCCTCTAACCCTACCACTCGTGAGATGTGAGTAAGCAAAGATGTTGTCTTTGATGAGATGAGTAGCTGGTATGCACTAGGGAAGGTAATACAAGACGTAGATGTAAGAAGTCATGATGCTTCCCCACATGTAGAGTTTGATGGATTGCTGGAGAGTCTTCTAGCAGTGGATCTAGTGTTAGTTCACGCTCAAGCATGTTGAGGATAGATGTAGGTACACTTGCATCATGTAGAGGAAAGAAAAAGTTAGATCAACCTTTTGTGCCTGATCTCTGAGAAGGTCACTCATATGTTGATAGTGACTGTAGTGGCTCTGAATAGAGCCACTACAGTCACCATATGTTGATGAGGAGCTTGGCATTCCATCAGTGGTGTGGTTACTCCTAGTGCAAGAAGGACCAAGGCTATTTTGAGGATACCTAGTAGTGATCTAGGTGTACGCAGGTCTATGAAGATTAGATACCCTATTAATAGATTGAGATATGAGGATATAAAGCCCATCATTATGCTTACATAATGATGGGTTAGATACCCTATAAACAGATTGAGATATGAGGATATAAAGCCCATCATTATGCTTACATGGTTAAAGAATTACACGAATTGGATCCCACTTGTTTTTTTGAGCAGACACTTGGAAATAAAAAATGAAAAGATACCATGGATGAGGAGATGGTAGCATTGAATGCAAATGCAACATGGTGAGAGTTAGTGCCTATGCTTAAGAAAAAGGAGACTCAAAAGAAGGCAATTAGATGTAAGTGAGTGTATAAGGTCAAGCATAACTCAGATGGATCAGTGAAGACAAGATTTGTTGCCAAGGGTTATGTACAGACCTATGGTATTGACTATGAGAAAACATTAAGCTTGGTTATGAGAACGGCAACCATGAGAGATGTCATTACTATAGCTACAGCGAAGGGTTGGTCTTTACATTAGATGGATGTAAACTTGCATGGTGATTTGCAAGAAGAAGTATACATACATGATGCAACCATTGGGTTATGAGAGTGATGCACACCCAGATTTTTTGTACATGTTACACAAAGCCTTATATGGCTTGAAGCAAGCACCCTAAGCATGGTCAAACAAGATAGGGGAGTATCTTGTTTACCATTGGATTTCAAAGATCCAAATGTAGAATTTTTACTTTATGTGAAAAGGACAGATACAGAGATTATGCTATTAGTCATTTATGTGGATGATCTGATTATCAATGGTGATGGTGATGCTAATATACATGATATCAAGATGCTTTTGAAGCAGAAAATAGAGATGAAGGATTTGGGTGATTTGTGGTACTTATTGGGTATAAAGGTGGCGAGATCACCTTATGGCATTTTATACAGAGGCAATATATCTTGGACATGTTGTCCAAGTATGGTAGGACAAGCTGTAAGCCTATTTCAGTGCTATTGGAGTAGAACACAAAGCTTTTCGCAGATATAGATGAGCTTTTGGAGGACCCCACTATATACACATACATAGTGGGTAGCTTGATCTACATGACCATTACTAGGCCAAACTTGAAATATGTTGTTGGACTTATGAGTCATTTTATATAGGACCCGAAGAAGCCGCACTTGGATGTGGCCAGAAGGATTCTCAAAGTCCACAATTGACTATGGGCTTTTCTATGAGGCTGGGCGTAAAGATACAACTACATGGGTACACAGATGCTGATTAGGTTGGTAGCGTCAAAGATAAGAGATCTACCAATGGCTTTATGTTTTCTTTTGGGACTTCCTGCTATGAGTTATAGCAACAAGAAACAACACCAACAATTGCCTTGTCTAAGTGTTACTACAAGAGATCTACCATCGAATTCATGTTTTCTTTTGGGAGTGATGTGAGTTGGAGCAACAAGAAACAACTAACAGTTGCCTTGTCAAGTACAAAGGCAGAGTACAGGAACATTGCTATAGCAACTTGTGAGGTAGCTTGTCTTTAGAAGCTACTTTGGTGATATGGGTGAGTCCATGGTAGATAGGGCTATTGTCATTTATTGTGACAACATGAGTAGCATAAGTTGCCCACAGTAACCCAATATACCATGCTAGGATGAACCACATTGAGGTGCATTATCACTTTATGAGGGAGAAGGTTCTAGCAAGTGATGTAGATCTAGTATATGTTGGCATAGAGGATATAGGTGAGCCTGTGGATAGGGCCATTGTCATTTATTGTGACAACATGAGTAGCATACAATAATTGGCTAGTAACCTAGTATACCATGCTAGGATGAAGCATATTGAGGTGTGCATTATCACTTTATGAGGGAGAAGGTTCTAGATCTAGTATATGTTGGCATAGAGGATCGGGTGGCTAAAATTGCCACACGAAGGAACTTGGTACAAATAAGCTCCACAAGTTTAGGAGTTTACTTAGAGGGCAGTGTGTGGAGTTGTAAGCTCCTCGAGGGAGTGTTGAGATATCGCGCTCAACTAGTGTTATGGACATTGTTGACGCACTTAGGCGATAGCTTCTGCACTTATGACACTAGAATGGTTGGTGAGATTATGGTTGATATGCTACCAACAATGGGATGGTAGGCTGTGTGACACAGCCATATTTGGATTACTAGAGTATGTCATAGTTACAATGCACCTCATATCGTCGAGTTCACACTATGGACCGACCATAGTTATAACGTCAGCTTATATAGTCGAATTCACACTATGGGCTGACCATTGTATGTTATAATACGAGAGTACTTTCACTTATAGCATGTACTCTCATCTCTTTAGTTTATGATTGTAGAGAAAAGAAGGAGAAGATAGAAGAAAATTTAACCATCCATCTCTCTCTCTTATGTCTTGCTCTCTCTCTCTCTTGTGTGTGTGTGTGTGTGTGTGTGTGTGTGTGTGTGTTTTCTTGTAAGGAACTCAAGCTCTCCCTCTCCCCCACACTCTCTTTATCTCTCTCGGGACCATGTGAGGAGCTTTCTTTCAAACTAGTATAACCCTTTATCGTTAATTCTCGAGTCTCCTACATGAGCACTTTACAAGTGGAAAATGATCAAGATTGTTGTGTGCAGAGACTAAAATTCTCTTGTCATAGACCTCTTTTTATTTTCTTCCACCCATGTGCTTAGCTTATGTCCCATAATAGTCCCAAATGCTAGGGAAAAGTAGAGCCAAACGTGATAGTGTGGTGATTTTCCATTTGAATCTTTTATCTTACTTAGTGGAAAGTTTTAACATAGTTTGTGGTCCATTTAAGTGGCATCCATGATGTAAAGCTAATATCACAAATCTACTGAACATATGAAAGAATTTCTTTAAAAAATTCAAACTAAAAAGTCTTATAGGGTTTTTGGGCACAAAGAGAGAGAGAGAGAGAGAGAGAGAGAGAGAGAGAGAGTTTGCTTGATCACCTCAACTTCAATAACGAAAGTTTTGTCCATATTAGTTAGAATAAAAGAGCACATATATATTTTAAATGATTAGTATCCATGACCATAGGAGCTAAAAACCTTGATGTAGAATGGAAAATACAAATTTAAGTGATAGAAGCTACCTTGATGTAGAAGGAAAAAATATAAAAACAATGTGTGTGTGTGTGTGTGTGTGTGTGTGTGTGTGTGTGTGTGTGCAAATGCACACGTAAATTTAGCCATACTCCTATTTGCATATGGGGTGTGTGAGCGTGTTTGGAGAGAGAGAGAGAGAGAGAGAGAGAGAGAGAGAGAGAGAGAGAGAGAGAGAGAGAGAGAGAGAGAGAGAGAGATTTATATATCCAAGGGAAGGGATGGATATTAAGGAGAGGTAACTCATATATGAGTAAATTTATTAATTATAACTTTCTAACTAAGTGGTTGACAATATCTTGCCTTAAACACCTTAAGAAATAAAGAGTACTTATTCATACTCCATGAGTGTTTTTTAAAAAGTCATAATAATGGGATGAATGGGAAATTTGGACATCAAAAGCATGATGTGTTCAAATAATCATCATAATTGACATGTCACCAAACTAGAGCTTGATTGGGTAGGCATAATCATGTAAGATTCAAAATAATTAGGGCTTCTTATTAAGTACATTAATGGAGCTAATGTGAGACAATAAGTAATTGCATGGATGTTTTCAATGTATCACTCAGCATGAGGAGTTCACCATATTTTTGAAGAAGCAACATGTTTAAATTTTTATAAAGACGTTTTCATAATTGGAGAGTATTATTCTTGTAGAGGTAAAATAGATCTTGTTTATGAAGAGAAAGGATGGCTAGAAGCATGTTTGGAATTTCTATGGGAGAAAGGATGTGGATCTTATTTATGAAGAGAAAGGATGTGGGCTAGGAGTATGTTTGTAATTTGCATATAAGAACATTAGAGACTTGAGGAAAATAAAAGTGATGGATGTCTAGATAAACAAATAGGAGCAACATTTTCTCTCCATAAACATTGGAAGAATAATCTTTTGCTAGGATGCATAGTGATGTCATTTGCATTAGTAAGACACTAAGAAAAATAACTTTGTGGGATGTTTGGAGGAACGTTACTTGTCCCCCAAATACATTGGAGAATAGGCTTGTTTTGAGGAGTCTCACTTTGTTGAAGTAGATATAGACCCACAAGGAGGAAGAAAGTAAGGTAGGCTTCACATAAGCTTGCTCACCTCATTCAAGGGCGGAGAGGAACAATTGCATCTCAACATGTTTTTGTTCTAAGTGCCTAGCAGCAATGGCTCCAAATATGCACGGTCCTACATCAAGGCTACATTTTTTAGTGAAAGGTGGAGCTACCAAAGCATTGTGTGTGAGTCAGAGAGTGTGCGTGCATGCGTGCGTACGTGCGTGTGTGCGTGCGTGTGTGTGTGTGTGTGTGTGTGTGTGTGTGTGTGTGTGTGTGAGAGAGAGAGAGGACATTTGTATGTGCATGTCCATATGATTTTAAAAAAAACTATTCGACCTAGTTACATAGGGGTTCATGCACATACGAGAAATAGAACAAGTGGACCATGTGCAAGGAAAGAATAGATCCAGCAAGTGATTTCCCCATGGTGGTGGGGTACCTCTCGGGGAGGGAGATTGTCCCCTATGTGTGTGTGTGTGTGTGTGTGTGTGTGTGTGTGTGTGTGTGTGTGTGTGTGTGAGAGAGAGAGAGAGAGAGAGAGAGAGAGAGAGAGAGATTCCATGGAAGGAGGAGAAAAAGGAGGTAACCCTAGAATTTGAAGGACAACCCCAAATTTCAATTGCAAAAGGGCATAGAAAAATTTTGTGCCTTTTTTTTGTGGAGGCCAAAGCTTTTTCCACCCTTCTTTTGAAGAAGAGTGTAGAGAAAGGGTACTCCAGCCTTCAAAATTCTAGAATTTCTAAGGGGTTGGCAGGTCTGAGGCAAACGTCCTTGTGAGGGAATACGGGTATAAGAACAAAAATGTGGGCCGTGGAGTGCATGTGGGGGGATGTGGTGAGCGCGGGGCAAGCCTAGAGAGGCAAAGAAGCGTGTATATCGTGGTGGGTCCGAGGTGCCCAATTGGGTGGAGCAAGGGACCCATTGACCCTTTACCAAGGGGTGTGGTGGGGGGGTGGCATTATGCGAGATGTCACAGTCTGGGCCCTGCGGCCTTCTCTCCGATGCCACCTTTTTCTTCTACCTTCCCCTCGAGTCCTCCTCCTCCTCCTCCTCCTCCATCACTGCTACTGCTACGCATTTTGTGCTGTCCTCACACTAATGAGCTTTCTGTCACACACACACACAGACAACAAAGAGAGGGTGGGGAGGGAGAGCGAGAGGGACAGAAAGGCAAAGGGGAGGGCAAGCTTGCACAGATATTAATAGGGTCAGACACAGAGAGAGAGAGAGAGAGAGGGGGGCCATGGATTGATGGCTCCTAAAGCTACGAAGTGGGGTTCCTAAGATTCCCCAGCTCTAAAGGCAAGCATTGATAGAGAAAGAGAGAGGGGAGTGTATAGTTGGTCTCTCGGTAGTCGACGCTCTTTACTAGTAGTGTTAGCTTGGGCGGTGATTTATAGCACCCACTTGCTCTCTTCATTTCTGTGTGAATTGGTGGCACACAACCCATCTATGTCTAAGACTCCCTTCGGAGCTTGAAGAGGGGTCATGATGGCTCTTTGCTTGGAAATCCCAATTGGCTTCAAGATGGCAAAGCATGTTATTCATCTTCAACATCATGTATACAGTCTTGTTTGCCCTCCTTCCACCACCACAACCAGGTAGTTTCCCTCCATTGATCGCGCGTGGGATCATCATCTGCCTTAGCCCCCCCCCCTGTCTCCTCCTCCTCCTCCTCCTCCTCCTTTTAGTGTTGGTTTTTCATCATATATTAGCATGGCAATGGCTTCTTAGTACATGTTTTTTTCCTTTTGTAAGAGACTACTTACCAGCTTGAATTAAAGGCCTTACATAGGCAATTTGCAGCTAATCACGCAGAGAGTGAGGGAGTAGGGACAAAGAGTTTCAGGCCTAGGAGAGGGCAAGACACACAGAAAAGCATGGCATGGAATGTAACCATCTGCTCTTCTGCATCTAGTCTATTAAAATTGAGTAACAAGAACCGTGTTGACCAGGTGCTGGGGATGGCCTCTCCTCAAGTCTCTCCCACCATTCGAGGTAGCTTTGATGAGGATGGAAAAATACTGTTGTTTATCTTGAAAATTAGGACTAATTGCAGCATTCATGGTGCTAATCGGGCATAGCTATGTGACCATGGTTCAATTTAGAGGTGTATGTGGACATAGTTGTGGTGTGTGGCTTATGGCTAAGGTTCTGATTTTTAGTGGTTAATACGGGTAATTATGGTACAATTTAGTGGTGTGGGTGGGCATAGTTGTGATGTGTGGCTATGATTCATTGATTTTTTGGTGGGTAGAAGGCTTAATTGTGGCATGTAGATCAAGGCGCACCTGCGGATTAATTTTTTGAGCTGAAGGGGGGATACTTAACACCTTAATACATGCGGTGGTGGAGTTTTAGATTAGTGTGCTAAATTAAGTGGATGGAATGGATTGATTTGCAGATCATTATAATGGAGAAGGGCCAGGGAGTAGTCCGAAGAGGCAGTATTACTCTGCGTTTGATCAGCAGGATGAGGTGGTGGAGGATGAGATCCTCATGGCAGGAATGGAGTGTTTGGGCGGGCAGAGCGAGAAGAAGAGGAGGCTGACGATGGAGCAAGTGAGGTTTTTAGAGAGCAGCTTTGAGGCGGAGAACAAGTTGGAGCCCGAGAGGAAGGTGCAGATAGCGAAGCAGCTGGGGCTGCAGCCCAGGCAAGTGGCCGTCTGGTTCCAAAACCGCCGCGCCCGCTCCAAAAGCAAGCAGCTGGAGCGCGACTACAACGCCCTCAAAGCCGACTACAACGCCGTCCTCAAGGAAAACGAAAAGCTCCAAGCTGAGGTCCGCCGAACCCCATTATTATTATTATTCTTCTTCTTCTTCTTCATGAATTGCTAATGTCTCAGCTTCTACCTCCACCCACTCCAATTTATTTATTTTTTGGGGTTATTTTAAGTGGGCTATGCCATATGCCTAAAGGGTTATTTTCCTTTCTTTTTTTCTTTTTTTTTGGGTTTTTTGTTTGGGGGGCCATGTTTTTTGTATGTATCTCTCTCTCTCTCTCTCTCTCTCTCTCTCTCTCTCTCTCTTTGGGGCATAAAGAGAAGATAGGTGGTAGAGAATATGGGAAGAGGAGAAAGGGTGACACAGAGGCACATGGACATGAAGGTTGAGAACCTTATTGGTCTAAGGTTTTGAATCTTAGATTAACTAGACGTTTGCATTTAAGCAGGCACATCGACTAGTTAAATAGGATTTTTTTAGCATAATTATTTTCATAGCTTAAACTCACAATAACTTTAACATTACCTTAGCCAAACAGGAGAACAGTGGCTTAGACCAGCTTCCTAAGAGGTAGGCCAATCATACTAATTGTGGTCAGGTTGGTAGATTCGAATTGTAAAAAGTAAGGCCCAATGCCAGACTCTACCCTTGGTTGCATGTGAATAGGGTGATAAATTTTAGTGTTCGAGAAACTCTTTTTACTGAACCTTACATGAATCCTTTTTGCCCATGGTTGAGGAGGAAATTATCATTTTGAGCAAGCATTTTCTTTATATTATCTCCAAAATATAACTAAATCTTGAAATTTATGAAGAGGTTTTTTTCCTTAAACCATAATTTTGAAAAGGTTTTTCCTAAAGTTGAACAAGTTCTAGGCTAAGTAGAACCTATCTTTTCCGGAACCCTAGGTGGTATGCTTGGAGAGCATTAAATAAGGCCCATGGTTTTTACATTCCCATGCAAGTATTGCTAAAGTATGCCTGATGAAGGAAAATGTAACCCTGTTATCCACAATGAGGCTCGTGACTTCGTTATAAAAGTAAATCTATTTCTATCACAAAATGGTTGATGATGTGTAGGTGCGTTAATTTTTGCTCAATAACTGTTTATTAATTCAATAATCCTGTTGGTTATTGCTTTTCTTTTAAAAGAATAACTGTTTATTATTTTCTATAAGCCTGGTGCCTGATGCTTTTTTTTGAAGACTATTTGTTGTTTTGCTATCAATAAGGGGTTTGCATAGCACTTGGCAGGTTGTGCGGCTGACTGCACAACTCAAAGGAGGAGGCTCCCCACATGCGCAAGAGAAGAAGAAGCCACGCGCGAGCAACATCAGCAGCAGTAACTGCGCCTCCGTGGGGGTTAAGATCGAACTGGAGGTGTCGACCAGCGCACCGCATGTGAACGGCCTCCGAGATGGCGACGAGCTGAGCTCACCCACCACCACGGATAACGACAAATCGACGTCAGTGTTGCCGTTACCGGCAGCGGCGGCGGCGGCAGCTGCCGTCATCGCGGCCGCCAAAGCGGCTGAAACCGCCAACGAAGCGGCCGCCATACTCTCCACAACGGCCGAGGATCTTCATCTTTTCACCAACTGCATGCAGCAGGCCCACCACATGACGGCCGCCGCTAATTTGGCCCAGCAGCTCGCCGTCAAGTTGGAAGCGGAAGACTGCAACCTCTTCTACGCCCAATGGCCGGACTCCTTCCAACCCCTGCACGACAATAACGTCTTCATCGCTCATTGGGATGATCCTTGGAGCTACTAAATTAATAAAACCTACTTTAATACATTACCATTATAAATATTATATATATATATATATATATATATATTAATGCGCCATCCTAATCACCCACCAAGAGCATCTGTATAGCTTAAAGGAGATTATATACCCTTGTGGCCTCTGCCATAATCATGTAGAAGCTTCAAAGAAGCTTACACACGCTAAGCACTGCTATTCTATCTACTTTGCAATTCTTAAAGTCAACCTTAATAATTTTGTTCCGAGTATTCCCTATTCTATGAGTTGCATCTCTCCCCCTTGGTGGATGTTAATAAAGCAAGTCCTAATTTTCTTCCCCATCATCATTCATGAAAGCCATAACATCACCACTTTATGATAGGACCTCTAGGTACATGCATTTTCCCCTCAAGGTGCAGTATTATGTAATCGCTTGATGATTGGTTGAACAATCGAGAAATCTTTGTATTCCTTCTATATAAAGCTAACTAGTTTTTTAAATGAGGCTTCACAATCATGCTTTTCTTGATTCATCTTTATACTCACTATGCACAATATGCATGCCTACAAATGACGTGGAGATGGATAACAAGTTTCTAGCACACTTTTTTGGGTTTATCTTCGTCACTAAAAAGGGTCGAAGCACAATACATATTTTGGTGGTGTGCCATCACTGCCGGTACGCTTTGAAAAGAGGACATAAGGAAGGCTATATTTTGAAAGGGTGGCTATTTATTTGGAAGACAACAATGAGTGAACAATAGGACATGCTTGATAGGTCTGGTTGAGTTCTTTTGAAGACCTGATGCCATATGTACTAGATTTGTGCCATATTCACTTGCTTCTTGTCTCCATGATAACAAAGCCATTGGAATATGTGCACATGGCTATGCCTATGAATGAGAACGGCATAAGCCAGCAAAATTGTGACTCTTATCCCATTTATCTTGCTTTATCCACACATGAGTTGTACCCATCATAATAAAATCAAGGGATGTCTTAGTTTTTAACATAAAATAAACCCACTCTAGGAGATATGATCTACCAAAAAATAGCACAAAATATAACTGAACAATGCTCTCTCTCTCTCTCTCTCTCTCTCTCTCTCTCTCTCTCTCTCTCTCTCTCTCTCTCTCTCTCTCTCTCTCTCTCTCTCACACACACACACACACACACACACATGCTCATGCATAGATTTTGGATGTACACGAGTGCATGCGAGTGCATGTGTGTGTCTTCATGTGCATGTGTAAGCACACTCATTCTAATGTAATTTGTACCATAAGAAAAGTTACCATGGACTACCCTTAATAATCCAAGCCTAAAAGTATACTATTAGGAGCATCATGTTTGTCTCAATATGAAGGATGATTTTCCATAGGATTGCCCATGTTTTGTTTTTCATGCATGGTGAACATGTAAAGTTGAGATTCCTATCTTGGTGATTATGCAATTCCATTTCCGATTTCTAAGGTTTTTACACATGAGTGTGGCAAATGTAAAAGGCACTATTTGGCACCATCATTACACTTTTGTAAAGATGCTTTTTTGTTGTTGTAAATGCACCATGTCTTGCACATTTGTGTACTAGTGTCGAACTTTTTTAAGTGTATTACCATGATGACTCACTTGATGGAATCAATTCTTACCTTTCCCCCTCTCAACTATTAATAAATATAAAACTTTACTTATAGTAAGGGATTTTTTCCCATTGTGTTTGATTGATGTGTAAAGGATGGCAATGGATTGATGTTAACGGATGCTGCTTGCATGATATGGCATAAGTGAATTGTGAATGCTACTATAGTTTTAATGGCTAGCGTATGGTTTGAACTCAAACTTTAGGTAAACATATTAGCATGTTGGATTATTATTTCATAGGCCATAAAGATATTATTTCATAGGCCATAAAGAGTTTATATCTAAACCTTAAGAGTTTGCATGATCTACTTGCATGACATGGCATTAGTGAATGTGAATGCTACTATAGTTTTAATGGGGCTAGCATATGGTTTGAACTCAAGCTTAAGGTAAAAATATTAGCATGTTGGATTAATATTTCATAGACCATAAAAAGTTTATTTCTAAACCTTAAGAGTTTACACATAAAATAAACTTCAAACTTAAAAGAATTTCTTATATACAGCTTGCTTTTGTTTAGAATTTCTTTTTATTTCCCTTTGTCTTTATTATATTTCTATCTATGTATTTCTATGGCCTTGAGAAAATTAGATGTGATTTGATTTGAAGCTAGCCTACTTATATACAGCTTGCTTTTGTTTTGAATTTCTTTTTATTTCCCTTTGTCTTTATTATATTTCTATCTATGTATTTCTATGGCCTTGAGAAAATTAGATGTGATTTGATTTGAAGCTAGCCTACTTATGCTATATTAGAACGTAAGGGTAAGTTTTATATTTTACCCTTGTCTTTTCTTCATAATATTTAGCTAAGTCTCTCCAATTGTTAATATTTCTAATTTGAGAGATATACAATGTTATCAATGATGTATTTGGAAGTAAGAGCTGCTCAATGCTCACAAAGCTCTAGGTTGCAATAAGGAACCCTACTAAGACCCTCACCAGGGATGAAATAAAAGACTACTTGTTAATCTATTGAGCCCTTCAATCTTTATGCTATAGTCCACAAAGATCAATATCAAGAGATGTTCCAAGTCTTGTTTTTAAGCTTTGTACTCTCTAAAACTTTGGTCCAAAATCCCTTAGGATCCATCTAAGAGAAAGTTATGATATGAGTCTCTTCATGTGCCATCATTCATCCACGGTCAAACAACATTCATGGTTGAAGTACCCATTTAATGCTCTTTGACCATGGGTGAAGTACCCATTCAATGCTCTAAAGTTTCTCTAGTGCATCATTGACAGTGCAAGCAAGAAAATCACCCATAATTTGCTCCTCATAAAGGGATTGAAGCTCCAGACTTTCTATATAAAGTTCAACGTGAAAAGATTTTCACAAGGAATCCATAGCAACTTAATAGTAACATGTGAATCAAGAACGCAAGGCATAGTTCAACGTCAAAAGATCTTGACAAGGAATCCATAGAAACATGTGAATCAAGAATTCAAGGTATAGTACAACCATTTACATCCACATTAAATACATAATATCTAACACTCCATATGTATCGTCTTCAAGAAAGTAGATTTTGCATCTCGCTTTGGACCTAAATGCCAAAGATTTGTTGAAAATACATGGCTCCACTGTGTCATACACAAATAAATCCTAAAAAGTCAAAGTGAAATTGTGTACCTTGCATGTATCTTGCTGATTCTATGAATCTAATGAAGAACCTTTGATCTCCATGGATGATATCCTTTGCCTCATGGACTCACCATTCAATGTGACCTCCAATTAGCCTTAATCCATTTTGCTAGTCACTTCTTCCCCAAATATGCCAACAAGACTACTAAACATGTCTTCCTCAAGAATTAATGTATCCATTGTACTCATCAAGAAAATCCAAAGGCAACACATTATCAAGAAGGGAGACATCTTGCCTCACATCAAAACTGGTGTACTAACATTGGTTTCCTTAAACATATCTTTTTTACTATTATTAAGATCCTCATTATCAAAATGCTCACTTTGACTAACATGCAATGCATATCCTTGACGATGTTATCCTTGTGTGAATGCTTGTGTGAATCCTCTTCTAAGCCCTTTTCCTTTCCTTCCTTAACACATATGCTAGTGCATGCTCATAACATTAGAATTCACATTCATGCCTCATCAACCTCTTTTGCAATATATCTCAAGGCATTCACAAAGTATGTATAAGCTTTTAAAGTGCATGATGATAATCATTTTAATCAAACATACCTTCACAGTTGTCCCATAAAAGCTTATAACCACTTCTTTTGGAACTCAAAGAACAATTCTGTGTCACTTTTCTTAATGTCTTGAAGGTCCTTCCATGGCTTCTTTTTGTGCTTATCCTCTTTGAGCTTCTTGATTTTAATCCTTAGAAGATGCTCACTTGACTGAATTTCGAAGTATATCATATTTGCACAAAATTCTCAAGACCTTAGTCTTAAAAAATCCCTTTGAATTGTTGTAGTCACACCATGAGTGTGCCTTTTCTTGCATTGCACATTCATGTGTTGAAAGCCATCTCCAAATAAGTATTCACCTATACTCGGCCGCCCAACAAAAGTCAAGTCACATCTACCTGCAAAGTCCTTGGCATCCACTTCTTCTTCCTCCTCCTTAATAGAAACTTCAAGAAGATTGTTGTATGGTTCTTCTTCCTTCTCCTCAATAGAAACTTTGGTTAGTTTTTGAGATATATACATGGTTTCTTTTGGCAAACAAATTGGTAATGTCCCAATGTATGTAAAATGAAACATTTAATGGGAAGTTATGGCCAAACACCCGCTATGAAAGCCTCGTTCTCGACCACGCTAGGGCGAAGCACCAAACCAAGTGTACACACATGGTAGTGCCCAAGGATTTAACCTAAAACACCTAAGAGGGAATGGTAAAGATTCAAACTAGGGACCTTTGTGCGGTCCAAGCCACAAGCGCGAAAAACCGAGCCAAGGAGCTCTTGGTGCTGTACATTTTGACAAATAGCCTAGTCTAAAGCACCTAGAGCCTAAGGGAAAACATAGGGGTTATTTTTAGCCCAATGGATATTTTACAAGGTCCTCCCATAAAGTGTTTAGAAAACTTTGCGACTTTAAAAAAATCTCCCAAAGTTAGTGGTATTGGGTGGGTTATGAAGACAAAATTGCCAAAAGTACACATGTTAGCACATAAGATAAAAAAAAATTTAAGATTTTCCTAGGGTTTCTATACTTTCATATACATTAAGAGAATATATTTTCCAACTCATCTCCAATTATACTATGATGATAGGATCTTATTCTTGACCCTAGAGACCCTCCTTTTCCACATGTATATTAGCCTTCTCTCCTCAATCGGGTTTGTAGCGTAAACACAGAGCTCCACAATTCTTCTCAATTTGTGTGCCCTAAGCTTTAATCTCCCAAGACACAAGAAGAAAATCTTACTCAATGTATATAAAAATCACACAATCACTATCGCATCATCGTGTTATGTGTATATGTACAAAATGAAAATCTTATACAAGCTTTATAAGGTGGTTATTATTGCTTTCAAAATGCATTTATAAATTTATAAAAGGAAGCCCCAGAAATCTTATACATGCTTTGAAAGGTAGTTTTTATTGCGTTCAAAAAGCATGTGCCAAAACATGATTATTTATATATATAAATTTATAAAAATAGACCTTTTCCATTAACACAATGGGAATCCTTTACACAAGCTATAGGATGATTGAGACGACAGATGACTAAGATGTAATAACTTAACGATGGTATAACATCACTAATTGTAGAAATTTTTTTTTAAAAAATCATTTCAAAATATATAATGTGTTTTCTTTATAGGCCTTTAACGTTGTAGTTACTTGACATAGGCATATTTACACTTACTAGATTAAATATTTTTTTAGGCCATTAATGTTGCACTTACTTGACATAGGCATATTCACAGTGTTTGAAAATTTCCAAAATGCTTGCCAACTATGTGACCACCTACAAGTACGCAGGACACAACCAAACATACATGGCACTACCACACATGGTGTCAATGACATAGAATTGATGATGTGGTAGTCAGGTATAAGTGTCCAACAAAGGTACTAATGGGGCTAAGAATTAGTGCATATATATATATATATATATATATATATATATATATATATATATATGGATAGCCAAATCGTCATATCCATCTGCTTTCCTCACGGCATTGTACTTCACAAAGCATTTCTCTGTAACAAAGTGCTTGCCAGGAGTTGTTAGCCTCTGGCCTCCGAGAAGTCCTGTTGTGACTCAAGGGGTTCACTATATATAAACCCTCTGTATTATGTGCGTTCAAAGAAGCCTACTTTAAAAACCCCTTATCTATGATTTTTTCATGAATAAAACACACCCTTTTTCTATTCAATCTGCGAATATCCCCTTTAAATGGTACCCTTATGTATGTAAAAAATGTGTTAAAAAAGGATTTTAAAAATCCCTTCTGTTGGACCCACGTGCTACGCTTACATATTTATGAGTGACCCCCTTGAGTGTTGTGAATTGTCCTAGGAATACACGAGCACTTTTTACCCTGTTCTGGCAAGGGTCTTTTCCCCTTGTGAACACACTCTACTGTGTTGGGCACGTTAGCCCTAGGACTACAAGCATCTTGTACCCCACTCATTTATTATCATTATCATCAAGTACTTCCAACTATCATTATCATCAAGTACTTCCAACTATCACATCTCATCTCTCTTGCTCTCTGAGCTCGATATGACTGTGTGTGTGTGTGTGTGTGTGTGTGTGTGTACAGAGCTCCCCCATCCAACATTGGTATCAAAGCCTCATTCCAGAGCTTGGTTTCAGAGCCAATAGCTCCATGCCATTAATCTTTGAAGTGGCAAAGCAAGTGGTACAATAGTATTATTATTTTATGCCATCGTACATCCTGGGTATGCTCTCGCACTTTCTCATAGATTTAGGGTTTCTACCTTCTTTTGTAAATTGTTTTTGCTGGTATCATTAATTTTCATCACCGTACATCTTAGGTATGCCCTTTCACTATAGTTTTAGGGTTTTTGCCTCCTTCTATACATTGGTGTCATTCATTTATACTGCCATACATTCTGGGCATGCCCTCACACTACACTCAGCTCAAGTAAGAAGCTTTCAGCTTTGGACTTCCATGTCTACCGATTTCTGTTGGTTTTGCTATTGCCGCCACGTTGTTTGAGTATCGA
Source organism: Cibotium barometz (assembly GCF_041138505.1). Taxonomy (NCBI): domain Eukaryota; kingdom Viridiplantae; phylum Streptophyta; class Polypodiopsida; order Cyatheales; family Cibotiaceae; genus Cibotium; species Cibotium barometz. The sequence goes on from NC_141079.1 coordinate 4,037,656, forward strand.
CTTTCAACGTTCAAAATTGGACTTTTGTGTACGTCAGTTTTGCCCGGTCATCCATTCTAGCTACATATGTCGATTTTTCCCGGTTAGCCATTCAACCTTCTACATCGGACTTCTACATCCGTCAGCTTTTCCCGGTTAGCCATTCATCCAATCAGCTTTCAACCTTTAGCTTTTCGCATTCAGTAGTCGGCTTTTTGCATTCAACAGTCAACTTTCAATGTTTGGCCTTCCTCTTCGGCACTCTCTGCATTCGTGCATTCCACATTTGGCATATAGAATTTTTTCTTTTTTCTTTTGGCATTAGGCATTCCACCTATGGGTATTATTCTAGGCCACCCATGGTTGTATGATCATGCAGGCGTGGTCTACCACCACAAGGAGCACAAGCTGAATTTTTAAGGTGCTTTTAGCCTCTCCTTAGAGGTGATTAGGGAGACTTTACCGTTTCTCACACATGCCCCAATTGTAGTTATATAATCCCTTTAGATGAAATAGATGGTATGCAAGGGTGGTCATACAGGTATCAACCTATTTAGCCAGATGACTTGGAGGATTTGGCAGCAGATAGACAACACATTTTGGATGAGCATGGCTACTTATGTCGATTTGGTCGAGGAGTTACCTCTCTGACACGGCTTGAGGACCACCACATTGATCTCATTCTTGGTGCAGAGCCCCCATTTTGTGGCCCATACCAGATGAGTCGTAGATGACAGAGCTTAAGTGAGTAGCAAGAATAAAAATGTTACCCAAAGGCTTGGTCCATCCGAGCTTCTAATTATGGCATTGGCTCCTATTCTCCAGTTTTATCGGATTTAGATGAGACCTTCTCATGGTTTTCTACCATGCTAGTGGAGGAGGCCTTGGAGCAGTGTTACAGCACCATGGGCACCCGGTTACGTATGAGAGCCAAAAGCTCTATGGTGCTCCTGAGCTACGGTACTCCACATATAACTAGAAACTGCTTGGCAGTGGTGCACACCCTTCAGACGTGGTACCACTATTTTACTTGTTTAGAGTTCCGAATACGTATTACTAGTCTCTGAGATATTTGTTGACACATGGTCACAATAGGACTTGTCTCCCAACTGATTATGGGTTGGGGATGGCATTTTCTCTCTCCGTTTACCTTTTAGATTGATTCTTTTCTAGGTGAAGAAAATGTGGTAAAATGTGGTAGCCACCACCAATGCTTTGAGTCGAAGGCCACATCCAGTGCACACCATGGTGCAGAGTTTCCATAGTGATTATTTCATGCCAATGAAGGCAATGTATGCTGAGGACCCAGATTTCAAGGAACCTTGGAGAAATGCATGCATATCATTTCTTTAGAGTACACCATTCGAGATGGGTGGTTGTAGTACAAGGATCAACTTTCTATCATTAAGGAGCGATGATTTTTGCCAAGTGATTCTACGAGGCACATGATGTTTCCATTTTAAAACACCGTAAAAGGGGCCCAACATTGGAGAAGTTATCTGTCTTTTCTTTTGGCCTTGCATGAAGCAAGATGTTCATCAGTATGTACGATTCTACCAAGTTTGTCATACCAAGTTTGTCAGAAGTCAAAGCCAAACACCAAGAAAGCTCTAATAAGTTTCACCCATTGCTAGTTCCAAAGTTTCCATGGGAGAACATTTCTATGGACTTTGTGGTTGGATTTTCGAAGAGCTGGAGGCTCCACAATGATTGTATTTTTACAATTGTTGATCAGTTAAGTAAGTAGACCCACCTTATTCCTTGCAAGTCATATGCGGATGCACATGAGGTGGCTAGGCTTTTCATCCGGAAGGCGTTCCTCTACTTACATGGACTTCCAAAGAGGATCATCTCACACAGGATCCAAAATTCACTTGAGGTTTTTAGAGGGAGCTCTATGGTTTGGGGACATAGTTATAGTTCAATATCGCCTTTCATCCCCAAACCACAGAGGAGATTTTTAGATGGCCTTGTTCTATGGAGGTTTTTAGAGGGCCTTATTCTATGGTTTGGGGATAAGTTATAGTTCAATATCACCTTTCATCCCCAAACACCCCAAACAAATGCCAGACCGAGAGCATGAACAAGACTATGATGATGATGCTATGGTGTTATTGTTAGGAGTATCAAACTCTTTGGGAGGAGTTCATGCTATTGGTGGAGCATGCCATCAATGATACAGTGTAAGCATCAACCAAGAAGACTCCCTTTGAGGTGGCATAAATAATTAACCTCATGACCCAAGCTCTCAAAACTTCCATAATGAACTATGGTGTAGACCAGATGGTTCATGATTTTGGATCAACTAAGTTCGATAAAAAATAGGAAAGGCTCGTACAAAGCAAGTTTGCGAGGCGGCTCACAACAATCATTGGGATATTACCTTTAGAAAAGGATATTTTAGAGAGTGTTCTATGGTTTGGGGACAAAGTTATAGTTCATTACCGCCTTTAATCCCCAAATCATAGAGGAGGTTTTTAGATGGCCTTATTCTATGGAGGGTTTTAGAGGGCCTTGTTCTATTATTTGGGGACAAAGTTATAGAGAAACTGCAAATTGATATTATAGCCTCCTCCCACTCTTTTGTTGTATGTACTGCCCTTCATTTTGTATCTTTTCTCTAAGATAAGTTTGTATCTTTTGCTCATATATATGACAATTTGGCTTTTCTTTTACACCCATCTATGTTATTTCTAAATGTTTTGTGAGTACCATGTTTTAAGGTCATATTATGTATGGGTGTGATTTCACACTTCTTTTTGCATATGGCCCAACTGAAGGGCTCTCATATGCAAAAAAGAGCGGGTTTGGGTGCAACCCACTCTTTTTTTGCATACAACCCAAGGGGTCTCGTAAGAGCGAGTTCGGGTGGGACATCATGCTCATTCAGCGTCTGATGAGGTTGGACATTGGGTACATGGGGTTGTTCTCCCCCAATTGCCAAGTTTCACCCCCATGCCAGATGGGTGTGGCGGTGTGGTCCAACCCACTCTTTTTTTTATACAGCAGCCCAAGGGGTCCCGCATGCAAAAAAAGAGCGGGTTTGAGCAGAACATTATACCCATCTAATGTCCGATGGGTTTGAAACTTTCCAAGTATGTTTTTAGAGTTTCTCTCCCCCAACTTTCCAAGTTTCACCCCCATCACATGTCGGATGGGTGTGGCGGAGTGGTGCAACCCGCTCTCTTTTGCATATGACTGCATATGACCCAAGGGCTCCCATATGCAAAAAAGAGTGGATTTGAGTAGGACATCACAACCAATCGGCATCCTATGGGGTGAAACTTGGAAAGTGGGTCCATGGGGTTTCTTTCCGACCACTTGCTAAGTTTCAGCTCTATTGAATAGTGGGGGATAGGTGTGGCGGTGTGGTGCATATATCCATGGGAGTTGTGTGTAGTGTAGAGCAAGATTCCCAGCACAACAGGTTGGCAAAAAGTCTGTTTGAGATAATCATGGTGGTGAGTTGAGGAAAGCTAAATCAGACATATCCAAATTGATTACTTTTGGTTCAAATGAATATACCACAATTATTGGGAATAAGAAGGGTGTGGCAACCCTTTTGAAGTTCAAAGCAAAAGGTTCGTTTGAGACAATTATGGTGAGTTGAGGAAAGCTAAAGCAGATGTATCCAAAATGATTACTTTTGGCACAAATGAATGTGTCATAGTGATTGGGCCTAAGAAGGGTGTGGCAACCCTTTTGGAAAACCCATTGTTAACTTTTATAAATTGTAATTTAATTACATTTAATGCTTCCAAAAAGTTTGATTATGAAAAAAGGATTGATAAAATGGCCACTCCATTAGGGGGCATTTGAACATAAAAAGGATTGATAAAATGGCCACTCCATTAGGGGGCATTTGAACATAAAAAGGGCCCTATAAGGATCCCTAATTTTAAGGAATTAAGATTAATTTTATTGAGGCTTAAGGAGAAGAACCTCATAATGACGCCTACTTTTGGTCCTAAAAGTATGGGATCTCTCTACTTTTCCCTCTCTAGGATTTTCACTCTAGGATTCTCTTTCTAGCCACTAAAACTCTCGAAACATTATCAATCTCGTCCATATGAGGGTCCAAAAAATATTTTTTATTCAAAATAATTGTCTCAAAATAACTTTCAATCACATTTAATGCACTTTCATTCATTGCGTTTCTGAAGTTCCCTCTAAATTTCATATCAACAGTCATTAAAAGACAATCTTGTTTAATACACTTTCATTGCATTTTTGAAGTTCCCAAAATTCTAACAATCATTAAAAGACAAGGAAAACTTATGTTTTTTTATTTTTTCACTTTTAAATGCATAAAAATAAAAAAGTTTAATTTAAATTTAAATTTTTGGATAGGCTAGCAATTTAAAATTTATATTTTATAGCAAACCCACCTAAAAACCGTTTTCTTCATTGATTACTATCACATCTCCTCTCTGTCCACGACTCAACAACTAAAAGATTCTCTCTCTCTCTCTCTCTCTCTCTCTCTCTCTCTCTCTCTCTCTCTCAGAGTATCTCCCTCCCAAGCCCTTCTCTCATTGCAGTGGGTCTCTCTTTCAAGCTTCTCTTTGGGATCCAAGCTATCTACCATCTTCCATTGTGTCTACTATGGCACTTACAGAAATAACAAACACCTCAAATTCATCACACGAGTGAGGAAGGTAGACTTGCATATTCGTATATGCACCTATCAGAAAAGAACATCTAAACGCACAGGAGAAGCAAGAAAGAAGACAGCAGGGTCATTGTAATAAAGACAGCAGGGTCATTGTAATGTGGATCTTTGGGTTGATGGGTATTTATATCCTAATGATCCTTCTTCAAATTTCTCTGCACCTTTCACAGACCTACCCTCATTCATTCATTTTGTGGGAGAGGGTGAGAATAGGCTCCTTGGATATTGCAAGCGGTTAAGTATATGTGATGCATGGAAGGTTTAATTTCTAAACTCACAAATTCATAGCTTGCAAGTCACTTTGAGTAGTGTGCAACAAGCTCTCGAAATTGCACAGAATAATATTTTACAGCTACAGAGAGAGGGCAAAGAGAAAGAGGACCACATCCTGAAGTTACAGGAGGATACAATCTCACATATGAAGAGCACACCCATGGGAGCTAGAGAGAGAAAGAGGACAATGAACAACATTTCGACACTTGCAATTGGTGGTGGTGCTCTCAAGCGAAGAATTCATGCAGCAAGGTTTGTTTTCTATTCATCTTTTTGGTTATAAGTTATTCTTATTAGAGTATATCTATTGTTTGATTTTTTTCATTAACTGTTAATTCATTATATAATATTGCTGCTATAAGTAATCTTTGCTAGTTCATTACAGGACCTTTCTTAAAGATATGTGTGGTGATAATGGTCCTCAAGATATTGGAGATATGTTACGTAGCTGCGTGAGAAAACATGACATTCTTTTCATAGTTCGAGATCCACGCTACAAGAAGGTACGACAGATACTTGCAAATGAGATAATGAAAGATATAACTAACATTTTCGGTATTGAGGAAGTTCAGAATGCATGCGATGAAGTGGACATAAGCACAAAAGGATACGAGGCTCTCCATCAATTACTGCAAGATACACTTCGCAAACAAGGCATCACACGAAATATTTTTCCTACCCCAAGAAGATTAAGATTAGCAAAGAGGACATGCAATGAAGATGTGCAACGTAAGATTGGAGAGTACCACTGCGTCAATGATGTGCTGACCATTAGAGCTTGGGGAAAAAAGCGAGGTAACAATGGTAATATTGCGGTTCCTTACAACAACGAGTTCAACAATGGTAATATTGCGGTTCCTTACAACGAGTTCAACAATATATTTGTTGATCTACAATGTCTTCAAAAACTTATGATCTTATTCTATGGATTACCTAATAATTGTAAGCAACTTTTGTCTCTTACAAAGTAGTTGAAAAAATATATGAAAAATCAAAGCTTATGTAATTTTGTTTGTCATGCAAGGTGACAAAGTTAGCTTTGTGCTGAAAATGGATGAGTGTCAGATTGTGAAAGGAAAGAGGATAGAGCGAATGAGTATCACACTCATGAATGAGGCTATGGCATATGCAAAAAGTTCAGAGTTATCATCTTTTCTCAATGAAGACACATTTGAGGGGAATACTGAGATCAACCAAACTCCTGATAGGGAGAGGATTTGCAACCTAGACTTTCCCTCATATAGTGTCCAATCTAAGAAAGAGATATGGTGGCTTGGGGCATTTGAAGTACCAAAAGAGACATATGAAGTTCTCGCTTGGATGTTTGATAGGATACCCTGGATTACCATTGTTATCAAAGCACATATTCAGGGAGAAAAACTTGAAGTAGAGGGCAAGGGCACTTATACAGTAGATTGGCATTTGGGGGGTGACCTGAAGACAATAAAGTGCTTGCTTGGGTGTCCACCAAAAGGTGCCAACACCCCAAATCCTTGTACGTGGTGCATAAGAATGGTGAGGGAAAATAAACAAAAGTCGGGAAAGAAGAGTATGCTTGAGAATCAAGATATTGAGCACGACCCCATGGACGATGTTGCTGGCAAATGGGTTGGAGGTGTCTTGTCTACCAACATGCTAGCTATGCCAAACAGGCATTTGAGAGACCCAGAATGGAATCCTATAATTCCATTTGAACTGAAGAATGTCTACTTCTGTACACTACATGCATTCATGCATGTGTTTGACTGTTTGCTCAAGTGTCACATAGATTATGCATTTATCATGCAAGGCAAAGAACGACAAGAAGAGGCTCTTCATAAAGTAGAGAACCTGCTCAATTCAATTGGGTGCCATGGTGGTAATGTGCAGATTACTGTCAACAAAAAGACCTCTGGCATGAATCATGAGGTTGCACAACAAGTGTCCATGAGTGGAAATAAAGCAAGACGTTTTTTGGAGAAGCCAGAAAATGCCAAGGACTCAACAACCAAGCCTTGAAACTTCTGGAAGGATTTATGCAAATGTACAACATTTGACTGCACCAATTCAAGCCTTGTAACTCTATGTGAGAAGGTTTGGTCAGACTTCAATAAGATGGTGAAACTTTTGACCAAAAGCAGGACAACCACAAAGGAGCGACAAAAATTTCAAGATGAGCTTTCTAATTTTATGAAGTCCATGGTTGATACATGGGGTGAAACCAACATTACGCACTACATGCTAAACACATTTGCTCCTTCCTACTGGATATTAAGAAACGAGTATGAATAACTACTAACTCTCTTAATTTTTTTGCAACACATTCTTTATGCTCATGGTGCATACTTCATGAATGAGTATGGTTCTCTGGACATGTGGAGCACACAAGGAATGGAGAAATCTCACTATCAAGCTAGAGGAATATATTTTAAAAATACCCGGCATGGAGGAGGGAAGACTCGTACAAATTACCTCAAGGAGATGTTTAATTGGTTTTACAGATACACTTTTGGGTGAAAATTATCCATGGAAAGGGCACGTATGAGTAATCTAGCAAGGGAAGCACAAAATAATGCAAAAGAAGATCACTAAAGTGGAAAGCTGGCACAAGACCAGCACGTCATGTAGCATGGAGATCTTCACAAAGACGCATAGAAAGAATTTGGAAGTAGAAACAACACTTTGAAATTGAAAGTTGTAAACATTTTTTACTTAGGAAGTAAACATTTAGAAGAAAGTTGTAAAGCTTTTTGACTTGAAAATAAAAAATAATTACACCATTCCATTATATTGAAGATTTACAGTGAAAATATTTACAAACGAAAAGAGTTAATTGCTCTTGAGTCTCTTCTCTTCTTGCTCCCCCTCTTCGGTAGCATTTTCCCTCTATAACGTAAAAACCTCTTACGATTATAGCCCTTGAGTGACTTTACATCATCCTCCACTCCTGCAACTAGACATAGCTGTTAAAATTATAGCAATGTGATGAGCTATGGTGGATCAAATACTAGAATCAACATCATTAACAAAGAGATTAGATGATAATTAAGATGTGATTAGTGAGTAATTAATTGATAGCTTAATGTAGGCATGGATAATAAAAAACCAGCAAATTCTTATTAGGCCAATGCCTTAGTTTATAGGGTTTACATCCAAGCATCCAATCCCACTGATTTCTCCTTGATTCACTCCACCTCTTTTGCTTGATTCTCTCCACCTATCCTAGAATATCTCCACACCTCCTAAATCTCCTCATGCTACCCTTTATTCTCTCCCAATAGATGCTTCTCACCTTTTCACAGGTTCTCTCACATTTACAGATTCTCTTTTATAGCCTCTAGCCAAGGGCTTGTTCCTACACACACCTTATTCACTTGTATATTTTAACACCTCCCTTCAAGTGAATACTCCAAGCACACCTGGACCCTATACCAAGTTTCCCTCTCCAAGCACACCTGGACCCTATACCAAGTTTCCCTCTCCAAGCACACCTGGACCCTATACTAAGTTTTCCTATTACTTGATAGTCCGCGACCATTGCCTCAAGTCCCTAAACTCATAGTCCTTGACACTCTCTCTCTCTATGTATCCAAGGCTACTACAAGTGTCCGTGACCTTGACTAAAGTGCTCACACATACATCTACCACATGGCCTACATCATCGGTGTCTCAGAGGTGGTTTTACTCTGTAGGGGCAGGTTACATTGGGTTGTGGGGTTTCTCTCTCTCTCTTAGAATAGATGATGTGACTCCACTTCCTTAGGAGCCTCCATGAAGTTTGTCGGGTTTGCTTTAGCAGTCCCTTGCCATGTGTCCTAGCTTGCCACAGTTGTGGCAACAAGTGAAGGTCCTTCCTCCTACTCTGCCTCTTCCTTGTCCTCATCCTTGAGAGAATCCTCCTCGGGTGAAGAATGCTTTTTCTTCTCCTGCTGCTGTTGAGTCGAGCCATTTCTTCTCTTTGCCTCTGGTCTCTTGCTCTAGTATAGCTCCTTCTATCTCGTGTAGCTTCATCAATTCAGGTACATTCTTTAGTGTAGCTTCAATTCGGTACATTCTTTAGTGTTGCTACAATGTCTTCATAAATTCACCTTTGTCCACACTCTTCAGAAGCACTGCTTGTGCGTCATCATCTTCTACCTTTTTCCCAATAGCTGCCAGTTGTTGCTTAATGCTTTTATATCTGTTCAAGTGTGTGATTAAAGGTTCACTTTCCTTCATATCCAATTTGTAAAATTACATTAACAGATTTATCTTTGAATTTTTAGCTTGTGCAGATTTTTCCTCATGAGCAGATACATGGTTTTTGTTTGCCATGTGTAAAACTGCTCCCCATTAAATTTGGCTATTTCTTGTGCCGTACTCATAATAATGTGAAGGGGGTCTTACCTCTTGATCCAATTTCAAGATTCAAGGGCAATGTCTACCCTTTTACAACTCAATCTGGTGTTAGGAGATGACTACAACATATTTATATCAGCATAAAATCACCAGAAATTACATTAAATTAAGGGTAACCAATTTGTACGGAATGGTTGGAGTATTAAATCATCTCCGAATTGCAATCTGAAGTTATAGGGATCTGTATCAGATACCTAATGGTTAATTTGAACCCTCAATTACACTAAAAAATAGTGATTAGTATTGATTAGTGAATTAATCCTCTGTTTTGTGTACAGAAAATAGAGTATACAGGGAGCCCAGATCTGAGGCCTTAGAGTTCAAATGAGCTCAAATTCTTTCAAGGCCATCAATAGCGATTAGTCTAATAGAGGATTAAGCTAAGAAACACAAGATTTGACCAAACAATGTGATGAGCAAGATAATGGGCTCACAAATTGATGGATTCTAGGCTAGGCTCTGATACCATGTTAAAATTACAGCAATGTGATGAGCTATGGTGGATCAAATGCTAGAATCAACATCATTAATAGAGATTAGATGATAATTAAGATGTGATCAGTGAGTAATTAATTGAGATTAGATGATAATTAAGATGTGATTAGTGAGCAATTAATTGATAGCTTAATGTAGGCATGGATAATCAAAAACCAACAAATTCTCATTAGGCCAATGCCTCAATTTATAGGCATAATTAGATGATAATTAAGATGTGATTAGTGAGCAATTAACTGCTTAATGTAGGCATGGATAATCAAAAACCAACAAATTCTCATTAGGCCAATGCCTCAATTTATAGGGTTTACATCCAAGCATCCAATCCCACTGATTTCTCCTTGATTCACTCCACCTCTTTTGCTTGATTCTCTCCACCTCTCCCAGAATATCTCCACACCTCCTAAATCTCCTCATGCTACCCTTTGTTCTCTCCTAATAGATGCTTCTCACCTTTTCACAGGTTCTCTCACATTTACAGATTCTCTTTTACAACCTCTAGCCAAGGGCTTGTTCCCGCATACACCCTACTCACTTGTAAAATAACCTACTCGAGAAGGCCAAAAACCAGGGCCGTATCCAAAGATATGGATGGTAGCACACTTCTCTATAAGCATGACTTTATGTATATTATAAGGTATAAATGCATACCCTGTATACCTAGATAGGTATAAATGCATACCATGTATACCTAGATAGGGCTTTCACTGTAAGGAGTGGAATCTCTACATCCTTGGAGTACTTGCTATGATATATAATAAATATATTTTTATCGATAGAAGAGACGTAGTGTGCAAGAGCGGCATCTTGCCCAACTCTTGCACGACCAGCACCACCTCATCTAAGAAATCCATTAGCGTCGTCAAGTTCTATCTGCATTAGAAAGAACCAGGAGGGAACAAACTCAAGTAAGAAATAATTCAAACAGGATGAAGCAATAAGAATTAAACTCAAGTAAGAAATAATTCAAACAGGATGAAGCAATAAGAATTAAACTAGACAAACTAAAGAAATAATTAATTCAGGCAAGCAACAGACAAGCAATAATTTACCTTCTGGTTCTCATCCTCCTCCAACTTCGTTGCATCCCAAAGGTTGATGGAGCCCTCTTCATTTTCTTGGTCAAGTTTGGGAACAGGTTCCTTGCCAAACTCAGAAATGCCCATATCCAGCTGAAGGGCTTGAAATTCTTCCTCTGAAGGAAGAGAAGCTTCATTCTCCTTGGCTTTTTTAAAGCACAAGGACATTGCTTCTAGGGCCTCTAAGAAGTTTTCTGTCACTTCTGTGTCCAATGCGAGAAATTCATCCTTATGCTCATTCTCTACATTGAGAACACCGGATGCAGCTTCACAACCGTCTGCTATTATAATAAGATAGTAATCCTCCCTAAAATTGTAGAGTTTTTGAATGTGGGAGAGGAGGAGGTAATACTTCCCATTAATTAGGAAGGATGGTAGCCCAGGGATGACAAAATTGGACGTCAATCGCTCCCCATGGACGGATGACGTTCCTTCATCAATGATGGTGGAGGCCTTAAACTCTGCCACATCAAAATTTGTGTTGAGAAGTTCCTCCTCCTTCTCGGACACAAGGTCTAGGACCTCTTCTTCTGCAGACTGAGCACTTGAAATAAAGGACCGTTCTGATTTATCAGTCCTTCCTTTGAGCTCCTCTTTTGTGTAATCCTCCTTATCAGCATGAAGAAAGAGATAGGCAATAAACCCAAAATGATATTCTAGCAACATGCATTTCCAGCCATGCGCTGTGGGCACATGTCAACACAAATCTTGATACGTTGATCATCTGAGTAAGTGTCCCACCTCTTCGACATGCTTGAATTCTGAGACGAGGTGACTGTGAGGCTTGACATGTGGACATACGTAATGGACCCATAAGAGACGGTCCCTCCACCATCCAACTTGCAATACTCTGTCCACTCTCCCTCTAGGGATGTCCTTGCCATGTCCTTGACAATCTCCTCCAGACTGAAAGGAACATTGAACACAGGCTCTACATGGCAAAGGGATTTCTCCTGCCCAACCCTCCTCAAATCAGTAAATAAAAGAGATGCTCTGTGGCGCCAGGTTCGTCCTTAATCTCCTCCAGCAATAAATCACCCACATCATCTGCAACATTGTACAAGTGAGAACTCTTAACCTCCATCGCTTCTCTGATCTGGATGGAAACCGTTCACCATCGTGCGATAAGGGGAAAGCAACGGCGCAGGAATGCAACTATCGCACCATGGACGGTATGGGCCGTGGAAAAAGCTGACTCGCACCATGGATGGTATGGAAAGCGAGAAAATTTCGAGCATAGAGAAAAGCATAAAAAAAACTCGCACCATCTTTATATAGGTCAAATAATAGGGCTAACGTCACATGATTGAGGATCGAATGCCACGCGTGGTAGGGCTTACATCATCGTCGATTCATAAATTGCCACGTGTAGGGTTGACGCAGTCGACATCATGATTGCGTTTTGCTCTATAAAAAGGAGGAATATTTTCTTTTCCACACTTTTTTTCCATTGTGTTTCTCTCCACACTTTGCTCGTGCAGCTCACTGAATCCATCCATCCCAGCCCTTGTTCCAAGCGCCTGTAAGTTTTTCTCTCTCTTCCTCCTTTCTTTCGCTGATTTCATTCATGGTGCGATATGGCAATTCTCCATGTTTTCGAATCGACATATCGCTCCATGGACGGTTGGGTGAATTTTATTGATAAGTTCTCTCTTCCCCTTAAAGACTTTTACTGATTTCATTCACAGTGCGATATGGCTATTCTCCATGTTTTCGAATCGACATATTGCTCCATGGATGGTTGGGTGAATTTTATTGATAAGTTCTCTATTCCCCTTTGCTTTCGCTAATTTTGTTCACGGTGTGATATGGCTATTCTCCATGTTTTCGAATTGACATCGCTCCGTGGACGGTTGGGTGAATTTTATTGATAAGTTCTTGTTTCGTTCACCGCGTGAAATGAACGTTGGTCCACATTTGGATTCACCTTATCGCGCGGTGGATGGTGGTTGTGTGAATTTTGGCTAATTACTCTACCTTTTCTTTTTTAGTACTGCAATGGCGCGCACAAAACAGACCGTCAGGAGAGTTTCAGTGCCAGTGCGTGCTAGATCCAGCACCGAATCCAGTTTCGGTTCCAGATCTTCCAGAGGAAATTCCAAAGGACATCGCAAGTGAACCTATGCTTCCTGAGATGATGTCAAACCCAACACCAGTAGGAATATTTCAAAGGCCAAGGTCACTTTGCAGAGGCAAAGAAAAACGTTTGCCGAGATAAGGAAGGCGCAGGCGGCTGTCAATCTTCTCATCCCCAAAGCTCCTTTCTTGAGGATTGTCAAATCCATTAGCGACGACAGAATAAAGTGGAAAGGTTACTTTAAATGGCAAAGTAGCACCCTCGCATGTCTTCGCATAGTCATGCGAGGACTTTCTTATAGACTTATTAAATGATAGTAACATTTGTGCTGCCCATGCCAAGAGGGTCACACTAATGGACAAGGACATGACATTAGTAAGCACCCTCGCATGTCTTCAATAGTCATGCGAGGACTTTCTTATAGACTTATTAAATGATAGTAACATTTGTGCTGCCCATGCCAAGAGGGTCACACTAATGGACAAGGACATGACATTAGTAAGCAGAGTTAGGTATAGGTATGATAAGTACCATTCAGGGATAGGAAGGCAGCAAAAATCCTCTCCATGCCTCCTACTTTGAAGAGGAACAGGGCTTCTAACAAGGTGGTTATTGAAGAGGTGACAACACCAGGTCCACAAGGGTTGAAGAGGTGTCAACACCAGGTCCACAAGGGTTGAAGAGGCTTGTAAAGGGAGTAGATCTGAAGGGAAAGGATACATTATTAGAAGAGAATGTCGTGACATTATTAGAAGAGAATGTCATTAGGAATGAATTGGCAGAAAACCTTCTGAAGTTGGAGGGAGAGAATAACGACAGACTTAAGGCGATGCCTGGTCAGATCATATGCAATGTCTCGTACAGCGCCGAGCAGGAGGAGTACCTCCATATCACCCCAAGGGATGTTTATATGCTCATTGAAAAGAATAGAGAGATCAATGATAGTATTGTGCTTACTTGTTTAAGGTGTGTACTCTTCGCCTTTTTTTGATGCTTTCTTATTTTGATTTCTTTTTCCCTTTCCTAATGTTTTTAATTCAATCTACAGGGTACTATTGAAAGAGCTTTTGCCAGACCAGGCAAAGCAAGTATATATTTGTGATCCTTTGGTATCAACTATCCTGATTGACCCGTCGAGGTCTGAAGAGGACCTTGCTCCTTGCTCCTTATTTCCAGGGAGTTACCAGGTACCTGCTTTGTTGTGCTGCCATATATAGAGAAGTATGTATTTTCTTTGGATTTCAAGCTATTGATGGAATTTAAGTTATTAGTTGCATGTGTTAGGTTTCTTATATTTTTTGTTTACTTGCTTAATTTCAGAGGACATTGGTCTGCTTGTTTAATTAATGTGGTGAAATGCCGGATAATTTTTATGAAAAGCCTACTCGGAATGCACGGACAGTCTAAATTGTAAGTCATTATACTTTATATCGTTTCCTTCTTGCTTCCTAATTGTTAATTGTAAGTCATTCTTTATATCGTTGACTATAGGGCATGTAAGAGGGCGGTTGCATTGATTGAAACTCTATGTCCTAAATTGAAAAAGGATATAGAGTGGAAATTTCTCAACCAACTCGTTCCTATGCAAAAGGATTCACACTCTTGTGGTTGGCACGTAGTCGCAAATTTTTGGAAGTTCCTCCTTTCCGAGAACACTAATTTTGATAGCTGTGTAAGTTTCTTGTGTCACTATAATATAATTTCTCTATGTTCATTTCATGAGATATCCCGCATTATTCTAATTGACTTTTATGTTGTTTTGTAGTATGTTCACTTAGACGAGTTCTGGCTGTGGAGTGTGCGGGCAAAGGCAATAAAAATTATCCTGAATAATGCAATTATGCCTGATGACCCTGACTCGCCACTTCCACGAGTTTGCTGGCACTAGTGCATCAAAGAAGAGAAAAAAGATGCCGTTTCATTCCCCTATTAAGCATTTCAGCTTTAAACAAGGAGTCCCTAAGAAGGGAAGCAAGGGCAAGGCAAAGAGAAACACTACAAGACAATGCTGCCATACACGTGTTTCATACACGCGATAAATTACGAGCACGTGTATGGTCGCGCATGTATTTGAATAGAATCGGGTGCGTGTATTTTGGCATTTAAATTTGCGTGTATATTTGCATTTATCAGCGCGTGTATAGTACATTACAGTATATATCATTACACAATCCCACTACATACATTTACAACAATGAAATATATTCAAAAATAAATCATGCATATGAGATGATAATTAAAAGACAACACATACAATAGAAATGTCATCAATTTAGAACGATACAGTGACGGATTGGTTAGGGTTCGATCTCATCTTCAATAAGATCCATCCTTGCCAAACGATCAACATCAATATCCATTTGATCGATTTGTAAGGCTACGATTAAATTTATTCCACTATCGATATTCTGTACTCCATTGATAATGGTATCGATGTCTTGATCATCCTCATCAACATCACCATCATCCTCAATGGTAGGGTCATTCTCATGATCATGAGAAATGGCACGCTCATCCTCATTATCATGATCATCTCTTATTTCTTGATCATCGATCACAACATCTTCATTGGCATGTTCGACATCATCTTCATTGCGGGTTGTTACATCCTCCATATGCTCCATATCAGTGAATGTATTATACATCACTTTGGAACGTGGTGCAATAGGGATGACGTACCACCATTTAATGTCATGCACCATTGGTAGATAGATAACCTACTCAAATACACATACTACAGTAATTAATTAGCATATCAAAAGTCAAGGGGTACGCGAGCTTAGATATATATGTACATGAAACACATTAGTAAAAAAATGCATACCTGCTCACATTGTTGTGGCAATACGAGCCTATCTTTCTTTGTTTGCCAAAACTTTGTAGAGTCAATAGTTACTTAGCCACTTGCATGGCGTTTTATCGTTGCATCAGGCCCTTTTTCCACCACGTTCATTTGCCATTTGACATCCAAAACATACACAAAGAAGCGACGAAAGTCAAGCCTAAATATGTCTTGGATTGTGCCACAATAATCATCCATTTTTCCATTAGCTCC
This sequence comes from Cibotium barometz, assembly GCF_041138505.1. Taxonomy (NCBI): domain Eukaryota; kingdom Viridiplantae; phylum Streptophyta; class Polypodiopsida; order Cyatheales; family Cibotiaceae; genus Cibotium; species Cibotium barometz. Next base: position 4,053,663 of record NC_141079.1, read on the forward strand.
CTCAAAGCTACTAATGACACCGCAATCTTGTGTATTCCTCTTTTCATCAATTCTTTGTGTTTGAAAATGCTTGCCTTCACACCATATAGCATTGAACATAGTGCACTGGACCAAAATAGAAGCAATATTTGTGTAAGCAATGTGAATAAATATTAAAAGCAAATCACTTACAACTAATGCAAAACATTAGTTCTATGTACCTTTAACATGCATCCTCGTGCATACTCCCATTCTTCCGCCGTGATATGCATCCCCTCGTCGCTCTCTGCTCTCTCCATTTCCTCATGCAACCAATCAACATGGATATCATTCGAAAGTGTTGCTAGATGCTTAGGGTACGCCTTACGAGAGCCATGTTGCCTCCGAAGAAAGAGAGCTCTTTCTACTTGCCTTTTTGTCTTTGCATCCTCATATCTTGTAACCCATCTGCTCATCACATCACTATTAAGGATGCAAGTGAAATTGAGATCATCAATCAATGTTCTGTCAATTATTTTACTCTGTCCTTTTCCTTGAGGCACAATAGAGGTCATCCTCAAGTCCTCTTCATTGCTCCATAGTCGTGGCAAAGAGCTGTCCACCTGACCAAGAAATTCTGAAATATATACAAGAGACTCTTGTATCAACCAACCCTCGGCCATGCTTCCTTCAGGCCTTGCACTTTGCCTCACAAAGTCTTTTAAGGTCTTCATGAAGCGCTCTAGGAAGAACATCCAACGTGCATGCACAGTACCACATAAAGCGATTTCGTCCACTAAATGCACAATGAGATGTAGTTGACTTGTGAGAATGGTTCGCGGAAAAGTCTCCTCTACCAAACAAACCACCTCCACTGCCACCATAACACGTGCATCATCCAACGTGGCTGGATCAATTGCTTTGGAGCTAACATATCTGAAAAATAAATAAATAGTACGTTATACCTCATGCACGTTCATTTTGCAAGGTATAAAGAAGGGTGATCTGACATGGGTTTTACATACCTCACAAGCTCGCCCATCTTATAAATACATTTTTTCAAACTCTTATGTGCACAATGGTCGATGCTAGTAGGTAGTATGAACTGCGCACATAAGAGCACATGTATGTATGGTTTATGGCATTACAAAATTTAATTTCAATGTACAAGACTTGGAAAACACTTACTTGAAGCATCTTGTGCCAATCATGGGACTTCAACCCATATAGTTGCTCAACGCCTCTTTTCTTAGTGGTTGTAAAGGCTCCCTTCAATGATCTCATGCATCCAGTGGGAGTACGCAAAGTGGTGATGGCCTGCTTTACCTGCTTCTCCTCTTTCTTTGATATAATCCATGGTGCAGGCGCGGAAGACGAACGTGCCCACCCACCTCTCGTGGCCAAGCTTGACGCATACGTCCTACGACCCGCAAGTCCTCACGTACGCTAACATTGTCTCGTTTACCAATAATATGTTCCCAAATACCAGATCCCACATTCTTGAAGATGTGCATGGGATCAAGAAGATGGTTGATCTTAAGATGGGTCCAATATGGTAGCCAAAAAAAATGGAGTACCTACACAAGGGATTGCTCTATGTGACCTTTAATCCAATTAGAGACTACACAAAACAAGATTGAAAAAACATTACTATACCTGTTCATGCCATCTGGAGGAAGAATATTTGTAGACTCCCAAATACGCTTCCAATCTTTTGCATGAAGTGTTTGTGGAGGAATGTTACTCTTACTAGCAACATATTTAGGATGATCTGAGGGGAGAAATCGATGATGATTATCGAATATGGTCTTACACAAACCGTCAGCATACTCATGTACTAACGAAGGGCCACAAACAGGACATGCATGTTTACCCGATGTTTTCAAACCTGTTAAAATATAAATAAAAGTTAGAATAATAAAGTCAATATTTATAATTAATATATATAGCCAATAGTATTAGAGTAGGGAGGTAATTAGAATTCTTACCAAAACAATCGCTGTATCCTGGAAAGTCATGCATTGTCCACATCAACACTGCTTTTAAGTCGAAGTGTCGAGAGGAGGGAGGCCTACTAATGTCCACCACCGCAACACCTCTCCATAGTTCCTCCAACTCATCAATCAACGGTTCAAGATAAACATCCATATGCTTGACTTTATGTTTCCCTGGAATTAGACGGGATAACATAAGATGTCCCTTCTTGATCGCCATTGATGGTGGAAGGTTGTAATTCACCAACACAACTGGCCACACGCTGTATGCGGTGCTTTTGAAACCAAATGGATTCACTCCATCCATACCTAGGCCAAGTCTCAAGTTTCTGGGCTCTATTTTAAAGCTGGGCCACTCATCTTCAATATGCTTCCAAGCAGGAGTGTCTGCGGGAATTCTCCACATGCCATCATCCGATCGATGTGAGGAATGCCATGACATGAGCTCTGCTATGGATTCTGCACCATATCATCAAACACTTCCTCTTCCACAACTTCGTGGGGTGCAGAGCTATTGTCATCCCTTTCCCACTCATCTCTGACAATAGATCCCGAAGCTCCAGAATCATCTCGTCGACGCTTTGCGTGCTCTTGTCGCGCGTAGGGCACCATGTTAGGGTGTGGTACTGCATCCTGCTTCAATTAGAGTTTATATATTACAACTCTATTAATTTAATTTGGATACCATGAGTCATTTGAATACCATCAATTTACATCTACTCACCTCTAAACCTGTTTGATTCCATTCTCCATACATGGAGATGTGATTCAAGGTAATTCGACGTGCTCGTACAATGCATTCTTGACATCGATTACACATACATTTGATCTGTTGTCCCAACCACACATCGCGATTACGATGACGCATTGTCTCATCTTTCCCAGAACTGCTTGAGGAGGTTGATGACATCCTATGTACAAACCAGAAAACACAAAATCATAATATGTTTTTAATGAAAGTATAAAAATCGCATGTATTAACGCGGTTATTTCCTAAAAATTGCGTGTATTAACGTGGCTATTTCCTAAAAATCACGTGTATTAACGCGGCTATTTCCTAAAATTCGCGTGTATCAACACGGGTAACTCCTGCAAAACGCGTGTATTAATGCGGGTAAGTTATCATACACGCGAACATACACGCGTTTATAAACGCGACGATCTGTTTAAACTAAAAATAGCCCGCCTTCCCCAAATAAAGATTTTGAACTAACATATCTGTTCTTTTTCGTTTTCGCCTCTTCCAACAGAAAAGAAACCTAAGTGCAAGGAGGGAGCAGAGAAGGAGCACACACGGGAGGAAACCGACCAAGAAAGAAGACTCACTTTTTCAGAGGTGAGTCAGTTTGTCCTTTGCCTTGTCTCCTTCCTCACATTTGTTTATGCTATTTTCTCTTTGCTTTTTGGGTTTGTCTCCGTCCTTTTGCTTCTGTGCACACGATTTTGGGTGAACGATTCTGACAGGGGCGACAGTGGGCCTTTTATAAGGACACATTGTCGGAGATCGGTCGCTTTGAAAAAGTTTTTTGCGCAGGTCGCGTGTAGAAACGCGTGTATAAACGCGTGTATCTTGTCTGCACAGACTGTTCACGCGGATATACATGTGTTTCTGGATGGGTGTATACACGCATTTTTTGACGGGTGTATACACGCATTTTTTGACGGGTGTATACACGCATTTTTTGACGGGTGTATACACGCGTTTCTGGACGGGTGTATACACGAGACTGCATTTCCTATTTCTATGGTTTGCAGGCTGATAGGTGACTTGAATGATGATATTTGTGTGAGTCAAGAGACAGCCCATGATGTACATGAGGATTATTTTTACAGATTCTTTATGGATATTCCAGGTTCTTCATCCGATCCATTTGCGTACAGCAATTGGCTGATGGAGATGCTAAATCATTTTGGGTGCCATCCTGGTCCAGTTGAGCTTACAGAGTATATGTATGCCCATCCCCCTCCTTCCATGCCTGCTAGTGTCTATACCCCTACCGCAAGTATCCAGGGCACTCCAGTGCTGTCTATGCCTACGAGTCCGACGAGACGGCATGCAGCTTCTCCTCTTCCACGTCCACCGAGGAGACATACCTCGTCCCAGACACACTCACGCACACCCTCCCAAGCACCATCATGTCAGGGCTCACAGCCACCATCACGTGCTCCCTCAGAGCCACCGTCACGTCAAGGCTCACAGCCACCGTCACGTCAAGGCTCACAGCCACCGTTAGGGCTCACAGCCACCGTCACGTCAGGGCTCACAGCCACCGTCACTTTGACAATCCCCCAGTCGTGACTCCACCCGCAGCAGTAGGAAGAGTGGGAGTGGAGGATGTGGCGGGTGCTTTGGTGGGGGAGGTGGGGGAGGTAGTAGGGCACACGGTGAGAGAGGAGATAGAGGGAGAAGAGTTAGAGGAGACAGTTCAGAAGAGGAGGATATGAGAGAGGTGGAGGGAGTGATCTGCTATGATGTGACGGATAGGGGCGGGATAGTGATGGATGCGAGGGGGAGGGAGGTAATGGAGTACATGCGTGGGGTAGTATCAAACTTGTGTAGAAATTGTTTTATTAAATTTAAAGATCAAAATAGCCGATTAGTTGGGGAGGTGATAGAGGCTGTACATAGTCGGTACCCCAATCCCCCACATGCTACATTCTCGGATGTATGGGGAAGGACGCGAATAAGGGAGATCTTAAGTAATAAAAGATCTCACCTTAAAAAACTCGCGTACGATGATGGGCTAAATGTAGCTGCGGGTGGCTATCCTGCCGAGAAACCTGCCACTGCGCACAAACACGAGTGGAAGGAGGCAAAGAAATGAGCAGAGGGTGGCGTGAAGAGCAGGCAGCATGTGGAGGCACGACGGATCCAGATGGAGACCATTGGATCTTCGCATTTCGGATCTGGCGCGGCGTCGAGTCATGGGAGGCAGAGTTCGTAAGTATCTTGCCACTTTATTTGATTGTTTACTTAATTCATTGATTCTATGATTGTTTTAATCTTACAAATTGTGTTGATTATGATACAGCGACGGGTTACGGGGAGGAAGCCCACAACCCGCGATACTGCGTATGCTCGCCGGTATAGCAGAGGTGACACGTGGGCCATCTTCAGAGCCAAGGGACGTATTTGAAATCAAGCAATGTACCCGCAGCCTAACCTCAAATAATATGTATAACAAGGCAATTAATTTATAGGTAGGTCTCTAGATGGCCATGAGACCATACGGTCGACAGGTACTTGAAAACTCTAAACGAATGATTTTGGTTTATTGAATTACATATATATATACTTATATACTATATATTACTTGAACAGGCACAAGCTGGTGATATTCTACCCGCCGCCGCCACTGCAGAGGGTGGACGTGAGCACTACTCATCGGACATTCTGATCGATGTGAGCTCATCTGAGCATGGAGGGAGCACCGAGTCATCATCTGGGTGGTCTGAGTAGTACTCAGACTTATAGTATCACATTCCATATTGAGGACGTGGTTGTATATATTTTTTTGTAAACTGAAGCCATGGGCTACTTTGAGATATGGATTCCCTTGTATATATATGTGAAATTTTGATAGCAATATTGAATCGTGAATCGATAGTATTACATTCATGTCTGTCTTGAATCGTGTATTGACAATGTATGCATTCATGTCGTTCTTGTCTTAATCTTCCTCGGGGATATGTTCTTCGTGGATGGTCTAATGCACCCAAAAAAAAAATCCAGAGAGTGTTATTGGGTGCTGGAATGTTGGAACAGCATTCAGGCACCAAATAGCACTCTTTGGATTTTTTTTTGCTCTCTGTTCGCGTGTATAAACGCATCAGAACTGCTAAAAGTCGCGTGTATATACGCGGAAAATCTGTAAAACACGCGTGTATAAACGCATCAAATTTGAGAAATATGCGTGTATAAGCGTATCTAAAGTAACAAAACGCGTGTATAGACGCTTGTATCATTGTGTCTAAATACATCTAAATTGACAGAACGCGTGTATACGCCCGTGTATGAGCGCGTCTGAGAAGTCCTATACACGCGCTTTTACACGCATGTCTCTAGCCACGATGATACACGCGCTGATACACGGGCCCGCTACTTTTTTTCACAAGTCATTTTTAGCGGCTAGGAGCGCGGGTATGAGCCTAATCCCTTGTAGTGGAAGCTTCCATTTGCAGGCAAGGTGCCAACAAAGGAGACAAAGGAGGAGGCCAAGGCGCTGAAGGCTGAGTCAAAGGACGAGGCCAAGGTGCCGAAGGCTGAGTCAAAGGAGGAGGCCAAGGCTGAGGCTACAGAGCCTGAAACTGCTTAGAGGCATTTTGTATAACAACGTTGTAAAGATTCTATATTTTTATTGAGCTTGGCTCATTTTTGTATAAACATTCTATATTTTTATTTAGCCCTACTCATTTTTGTATTTTGTGAGTATTGTGCTTTGCCATAATAAAATAGATTGTTGAGAATAATTTTTATTCTCATAACTTATCTTTGGTTAAAACTGAATTTTAAAGACGTTTGCTTCAAAATTGTTATGAGTACTTTGTAGAGTAGACACATGTCCATGTAAAAAATTTTCATCACATTAGTCATTGCTGAGATACAACAGTTCAGTACAAGTCTTACAAAATGACTTCTATTGGGCCTAAGTCCCTCGATAGAAGACCTTTCTAATTCTGCACAACATATTTTTCCTCCGTCTTCTTCCCTGGGTTGTTCATCTGAAGAATTCTTTGATGCACCTCTTCGGCTTCATCTATCAGTTTGTCTACATCTTCAATGTCTTTCTTGAAGCTTTTAGATATCTAGATAGGTTGATCATCTGTATCCCCAACAGAGGAATAGGAGCCATCATCCAGAAGAAACAACTAAAATAGCTGGCCTAGCAACCTTGCTAGGAACAGTCCTCTCATTAGAAGAATTTGCATCCATGGGCGGCTTTTGTATAGAGCTTATAAGTTGTAAGATATTATGTTCTCAATTCCCTTATGGACTCGTCTTAATATACTATTTTGAATAGACTCTAAAACCATCGACATAAAAAAACCATGTGCTGTAAATCTGTGTGCCACTAAACCATTTTGGAATAGGAACCCTAGTACCTACACTGAGCTGACCATTATTGTGCACATACAAGATAGCTTTTTAGAGTAAATTTGTTGAGTTATAACTTTAATATAAAAATCTAAATTCATAGCTGTTACACAAGACAAAAAAAATCATTTCTCAGTACACTTTTTTGAGGGCAAGGACTTTACAAAATTAACATACTTTAAGGACCTTCAAAATTCACAAAATTCAAAATCCCCATTAATTGAGCGATATACCATCAACATCCCAATCGGGATCTACCAAGGTCTTTGGCTCTAGTCGTTTTCAAGTCTTCCTATTGTTCACCTTGAATTGTGCTCTGCTAATATCCTCACCTCCCACCATATTAAGGTGCTCTCTAATATTTAGGAGGCTCCAATGTCTACTTGCACCTACAACTTCCATTGCACCACTGGGCAACCGAACACATATGCCGAGAGGCAAAACAACTTGTTTATCTGCCTGCATTGGGACCCAACAACTATTATTTTTCATCCACCGCTCATAATAGAAGCATATGTGTAGTGTGGCATGAGCTTTGAGATACCAAAATGAGACACTAGATTCTACTATATTGCACTTAAATGTGTCATCCTTATTTATGTATCCCTTCTACAGTTCTCCACTGCTCTCCAAGCAAGGCTACCATGTTATCACATAATACCTTCTTGCACACAAACATGGTAGGTGTTTGTGAGAAACAAAATTGATTGAACATCTTGGAAAAAAGATGTATTGGGCATACCCAACTAGGACTCACAGATCGAGAGGGCTTTACAAACTTCAAAGACCCTTGTATATCACAAAGCATCTTTGATTTCATGACCATTACAGTCCAAGCATCTGGAATTGGCCATTCTATAGAAGATAGGGGTGGAGATGTGATTATGTGTAGCTTACCAAACCCATCATCCTACTTTGGCACCAAATAGGAGTGCCGGTAAAAGAAGACCTTTTCCTTAAGAAGTTCTGCACTTGTTTTACAAGAAAACATTGCCTGACCAATGTCTGCATCATGCAATACTTGAAATGTTTCGGTAAGGTTTTCCAATGGCTGCTCCTCTACCATGTTTGAATGAAAAATATCTGCAAACAAGAAATAAGTTGACTTAGATTGAAACATCTCTGTCAGAAAACCTCACATGCCTCTTTGTACCTGCGATACTTACAATTGTATGGAAATCGAGTTTGTTGGCGCGGCGAAGATAGATATCTCGTGCTGTGTAAACATGTTGTGCCGTGGCCACTAGCTTTCCATTGCTTGCCTTCTTGAAGCCTTGTAAACGACCTTTCCAATGGTGCTCCAGTACATTTCGTCGTCGAACTCAGTGAGGCCCGATTGCACAGCAGGCTATAGATAAACCCAAGCGCTCTTACGAAATGCCTCTCCCACCCAAGAACCATCATCGTCCTTCTTGTTGTGCAAGGATATCTCCTCAATCTCGTCTTTTGGTCTTCTTGATGCAGCCATATCTTCTTCGAAGCTAGAGTAGAAAGGCTAGGGTTAGAGAAAAGGAAAGAGATGTGCAGACTAGGGTTTTACGGGAGCCTTGAAGATGAAATAGATGGAGCTCCGAGAAGGGAGGGAGATTAAGATGGAGGAGAAAGTTTAGGATTTCGGGCTTTGATGGTTTCATTAGGGTTGGGCAAATGAGATAGAGATGGAAGAGAAAGGGAGGAAGAGTTTAATTTGGACGTTCAAGAGGGAAAGCGGACTTGAAAATGAAATTTTTGATTACAATGAAATTTGAGATGGGTTTTCGGGGGGGAATGTGAGTTTTGGGGGGATCTCAAAAATTTTAAAATTTTAAAGATTTTTTGAGCCACAAAAATGGTGGGACCATACCTACCCTAAACCCCCTACTTTTTTAAAGGGACAAGTGTAATTATTAGTACTGAAAGCCTAGTCCTCCTCCCTATATTCAAAGGAGACCAAATGTGCACAATCCTCTATTCCTATTGGTCCGTTGCTAATTACTTTCATTAGTAAAAGGCCCAAAATATGTCCAAATGCCCCCTAATGCACTTCACCAATAGATAGCTCAAACAAGACGACAGAGAATTTAAAGAGAGTTGCAAGAATAATTGGATTGTGATGTCATACACTTGTAAAAGTCTCTGATATTTGGTGGTTGATGCAATGGGTACATTGTGCAAATCTATATCAATGCAACCTTAGTGACCTTGAAAGTGGAGGATACATGCTTATATGCCGAGTTATGTTGTCACAATGCAATAGATAAACTATGTAAATCTATTGATACAGTCTTAGCAATCTTAAAAGTGGAGAAGACATGCTTATACACCAAGTTATGTTGCTTTTTGAATGCGTGTATGCCATACATTTGCTTGCTGATATTGTTGGCAAAGGTTTCAAAAGGACTACGTGGATGTAACAACCATCCATGGAATTGTGAGAAACACAATCTTCTATGTTCAAGATGAATTTCTTGATAAGAGAGCCATTTTGATATGAACACATCACAAGTTTTATTTTTTTAAGGGGGAAACTTCCAATTATCCCCGATTATGGAATAGAAGGTGGATTTTTTAAGAGAGCCATTTCGATATGAACACATCACAAGTTTTATTTTTTTAAGGGGGAAACTTCCAATTATCCCCGATTATGGAATAGAAGGTGGATTTTTATGTGGTTTTTACACCCTTCATTAAGAGGTGACATGCCTATCAAATGTGAAAAAGTTGGTGAAGACCAAGGATGAGCCTTGCAATTGAGTTCAACTTCTCCAAAGGCAATGAGGTTTGTGAATAGTTCAAGATTAGGATGCATAAAAATCATTGTGCCAACTCAACATCCAACATATGAGAGAGAGCTTAAAGATTTTGGCATCGAAGAAGGGGGGAAACTTCCAATTATCCCCGATTATGGAATAGAAGGTGGATTTTTATGTGGTTTTTACACCCTTCATTACGAGGTGACATGCCTATCAAATGTGAAAAAGTTGGTGAAGACCAAGGATGAGCCTTGCAATTGAGTTAAACTTCTCCAAAAGGCAATGAGGTTTGTGAATAGTTCAAGATTAGGATGCATAAAAATTATTGTGCCAGCTCAACATCCAGCACATAAAGATTTTGACATCGAAGAAAGGGGGAAACTTCCAATTATCCACGATTATGGAATAGAAGGTGGATTTTTATGTGGTTTTTACACCCTTCATTAAGAGGTGACATGCCTATCAAATGTGAAAAAGTTGGTGAAGACCAAGGATGAAGAGCCTTGCAATTGAGTTCAACTTCTCCAAGGCAATGAGGTTTGTGAATAGTTCAAGATTAGGATGCATAAAAATCATTGTGCCAGCTCAACATCCAACACATGAGAGAGAGCTTAAAGATTTTGGCATCGAAGAGTGTGAGACTATGGCAAAGTTTTATGGAATTTAAAACATTATGAGTGCTCAATGTTCCCACAATTTGATTGATGGTGAAAAATTAAAATGGAATTTAGGATGTTTACGCATCAAGCTGCAAATGATTGGGCACGCGTGAGCTTGAAATATATCACTACTGTCTTAAAAAGTGAAATGTGGAGAGAAACATATCCAGATCTCTTGCATTATTTTTTTGGGAAAAGAAGGGTACACGTATTAGTCAAATAAACGTTAAAGGAACAAAATAAGTCTTCTCTAGTGCATATCTCAAATTCCTCTTGTGCAATGTTGTAGCGTTGCCATGCATGAAAGAGGATTTAGTGGGGAAATAGAATGGAAGTGACTAGCTTGGATGCATTGATGAAAATTGTATTGGAAGGGCCACATGAGATAGATTTGATGAAATTTGTTGGTTTGTGGAAAAATGATGCGCAATATAGTATTACAAGGGCCACATGAGGTAGATTTGACGAAAGCTACTAGTTTGTGGAAAAATGATGCACGATACATGCATCTATTCTGCTCTTCAAAAATTTCTGATCTATTGTCTCATCAACAAATTTTGTGGAGATGTTGGCCGTGGTTTAAGAAAGATGTGTTCTATGATATTATCTTTGTATAATTTTTATGAATATTAATGCAAGATTTTGATTGTTGCATTTGATTATAAATTTCATAATATAGACTCTCATGAAATTGATGAATGTATTAATCAATATTGAGATGTATAAGTAATTTTATTGTGTGTATGCTAGGGTAAAATTTGAGAGAGCACCTAATGAGCTAGGAAGACAAAGAGGGAAAAAGCTGGGTTAAAAAGCTTGTGTTCTTTTCTATTTGGAGAGATTTGAGAGGACGTTAGCCGCCATGTTTTAGGGTTGGATCGAGACGACGTGAAGGGTTGGCCGCCGTGAAGATTTACGTAAAGCTTTAAACTACGACGTTGGGGAATCAAAGCATCTCCTGTAGCTCAGCACGCGCGCAATTCACAGAGAGTTTTAGGGTTGGGATTTTCTTTTGTTGGGCGATGGACGTTTGGATCGAGACGACGGGAAGGGTCGGAGACTGGGACTGCCGTGACGATTTACGTAAAGCGTTAAACTACGACGTTGGGGAATCAAAGCTTCTACTGTAGCTCAGCACGCGCGCAACAGACGCACGCACAGAGAGAGAGAGAGAGAGAGAGACGTCAAGTTCTCGCGTAGAAGGATTATTCGCTGAAAGGTGCTGCGACTGCAGGAGTCGATGAGCCTGTGCGTCCCTTCACGTTTACTGCAGCGGGACGTGACAAGGGGGGGGGGGGAGGATGCAGCGTCTCTCTCTCTCTCTCTCTCTCTCTCTCTCTCTCGGATCCTTCGCAGCAGCTCGAAAAAGGAGACAGTCAAGTCTCCCCCACCCACCCACTCACCGACCCACCCACTATCGTTCTGCCTCTGCCATTGGATCACAGCATGTCCAATCGATCTGACGCCTCCTTTGGAGCATCCCCGGCCTTCCTGATTGAGATGGTCGCCTGACAAAGTGGAATCGTCATCTCCTTGGACCGGCCTTTGCTCCACTTTTGTGTCGAAACATAAAGTATGAAGAAGTCGGGCCCTATGTGTAGCATATGTTGTTGTGGTGGTGGGTGGTGCGTGCCCCAATCCCATCATCAAAAGATCACACAAGAAGCTTCAAAATTTCCTTTTTCTTTAAAGGACCCTCTATCTGCCCCTCTAAGCTCTAGGGGATGTCCCAGCCCTTTCCCCAAATGTGCTCGTGTGTGTAAATGCCCCCCAAAACAGGGGATCTCCATTCCCGCCGACCCCTCGCACAATATGTGAGTGTGTACATGTACATGCCCCAAAACGAGCGATTTCCATGTGCGTTGTGTGTAAATGCTCCAAAAGGGGGAAAGGGAGTGCAAGGAGAAAGAGAGGAGAGAGAAGAAGAAGGGGGGGTAACAACATATGACACATTTGCAGAGCTAAGATGACAAAAGTACATACAATATGTTCACCCATGAACATAGGTACACAAAAAGTATTCCACTTATGGTAGTCTTGTCCACCCTTGCTCTCATAGGTATCAACCATATAAAGCTATTCCACTTATGGTAGTCTATGCAAAGTGTTGAAGGGGAACAAAGCATGCTCGATGCTTTGCATGTAAAGAGTCTTTTGTGAAGTGATGGCATATAAATGAGCACCAATGTTTGTCCTCCTTTACTTTCCTCATGTCTCTCCAATATGAATGCAATGGGCATACATCATTCTTCATCCATCTTTGTATTTCTTTGCAACATAATGAAAGAGGCTCGGGAGGTGTACTTTTAGGAAGACCTACATACAACGCACATTCAAAGGGTATTAAAAAATACCCTTTTGTGAATTTTGACTTAATATTTAAAATGACCCCTTTTTCTTTATAAACTTATGGTTTTTTTTTTTCAAAATTCCATTTAAAACCCCCTTATGTAAATAGATTTTTGTAAACTTTTCTCAAAATCTTGGTTTAAAAAACCTCCTAATGATTGCATGTAGTAGACTTACATATTTTTAAGTAAACCCCTCAAGGACAGAGGCCTCAAACCCCAATGTCCCATTTTAGAGGGCAGACACTAACCCCCCATTTAAATTTAGACATATTACAAGAGCATACCTTGGTTTTTTTCAGATTTGTACTAAGCTTCTAAGAAGTAATTTTCTTTCCTTTCTTGGTGAGTGAATTGTCACAAGTGTGCTTTTGAATGCTACCTATAGACTTAACTTTAATAACACTTTTATTTCAAGAAAATGTAGATATTAAAGAATTAAAGTTGTTAATCATCATAACTTATTAACTTTATTGTTCATTTTTCTACAAATACGATAAAAATAATATTAACTCAAAAAAAAGATCTCACTAATCCATTTATCATTAAACTTTCATTAATCTAGTTATCACTTTTACAAAGAGCTTAAAGCAACCTAAGCTTCTTCTATGTGAAACAACTTATAGGGTAGCCAAAATCGGCCCTTCTAAATTGGTTAAAGGGTGTTTTATTGGTCATTATTTTGAGTGCCCCTTTTTTAAAATGGTTTAACTACAACAAAATGAGGGTGTAGCAGCGAAAATAGGAGTGTTTTTATAGGGTAGATAGATGTCGGGCTATTTTCGCTGCTTGGAAACACTGCTATTTTTGCTACAAACAAGTTCGCGGCTCACACAACAGTGAATATTTCGCTGCTATTTTCATTGTTGAGCAACGAAAGCTTTGCACACACATTTTTTAAAAAAAAGAAAAAAAAAGAGGGGGCAGATTGGGGAGTCTGCACAAGACTCCCCAGTCTGCCCTAGCTCTTTTTTTTTATTAAAAAAGAGTCACAGTTTCAGTTTTATGACACAAACACAAACATAAGAAACACATAGACTGTGGAGAATGCAATTGAGCCCAAAATTTATTATATTTCACAAAGTGTTGGGCCTTTGGCCATATATACATAAAATGTATACAATGAAGGGGTATCTAACTAGAATCCTCATCGGATTCCAAGTGATCATCATTATCATCTTCCTCGTCCTCTTCACTTGCTTCTATCGCTTCATGCTCATAATCAGGATCCTCCTCTTCATCTTTCCCTTCATGCTATTTACATGCCATCAAGCACAAGGTAAGCAAGGGCATTAAAATACAATTAGATGTAGAAAACAGAATAGTTTAGGCCTCATCTACTTGAGTCTCCAAAACGGACTCATCCAAGCATACGCCTCGCGTATGCATCCATGCCCACAATTATGGATGGAAGGCTCTGTACCCATTGTCGTACTCCTCCTTTGTTGGGTCATGCCCAACAACCTCCCTCTACAAAAAAAATTTAAGAAAATATACAATTAGTTAAAGAAAAAAATATAGTACAAAACAAAATATAAGAGGAGAAGAAATGATTACTTACAAAACGAGTAATAAAGGAGGATTTTTTGTCGAAGCCGAAGTGTGAAGCCCCTCGCTTCCGTAGTTGGAAAGCAATCGCCCCCACCTCTTGTTGTTGAAAAGCACCTGGGTGCTTTCTCATGAAGCTGCGTGCGTGCCTCCACTCCTCGGCCGTGCAAACGCTAGGCTTCTCCAAGTTATTCTTTGTTGCTCTCTTGATATTTGCTCTACTATTAGAGAGCAAAAGCTTGATTCACCTCTTCATCCACTCCTTGGAGAAAAGCAAAGACCCACATGTGGAACAGGGAACTTCGACTTAAGCACATTAATGATGTATTGCTTTGAAAGTTCATCTTATGCTTTCCATTTTTTAAAGAAGTTCATGAACTCCAGGTTTGCAAAAACAAGTAAATGCATGCGGTTCATGACTTGCTTTCCTCGTGCATCCATCTCATGATTGAGGGCACCATCCACATCCATGTTGTATGGTAGGGTGCGTGGATCGAATGGTAATATGGGTCTCCTGGCTCATAATGTGTAGATGAAGAGCCCCCCTATTGGAAGATGCATTAGGAGACCTAGTGCTTCTTTTGCCAAAGCAAAAGTAGCCTGCTCTCCCTCACCTACTAACATGTCCCCCAGACTCCCTACTACGCCATTGTCCGTGGTAAAGACGGACGTGGGGGAGCAAGGGTGGGTCTAGTCGAGGAAGGTGGTGTAAGCTCATCACAACCATAACGTGATGGGCCTGCATCACTCGGCCCCGCGCCTATCAAAGGCATGGTCTACCCCGACTAGCCAAGTGGGGTAGATTTCCCCCATGGCGTCAACTGGCCCGATTATAAGCCCGCCTGCATATAAGATTAAAAAATAATACTTGTACAATGCATAAAAGATTAACTTTGTGTATGTGAAAAGGTTTGATAGAACCATACTTGTGTCAAGCTTGCTACCCATATTGTTCATTCATAATAGATAGAAGATTTGCCACATCACGGTCTTGTGAGGGGTTGATCGACATTGCCTATGCATACATGCATGAGGAAAAAAAACATAATTGCTCTAACAAAAGTCATGCTTAAAGCTTAGACAAAAAATACAACATGTCATATTAGAACATTGTTAAGACCTCCTACAATATTGCTTAGACAAGTAGGGTGGACAATGCCCCTTTCGAATGATAACTTCTGAGGACTTTCCACACGCTCCCCACTATTAAAGCCAAAGACAACTCCTCTTTTACAAGAGAAGGATAGTGAGAAGATCGAGGGCTCCCCATGCTCCACTATAACCACCTACTCACGGCGGATAACCACTTCTAACTACATAAACAGCATTCTAGATGGCATATAACAATTTCCCATATCTCTATGCATAAGTCTAAATCCTAAACCCGGCACCCAAGGGTGCAATAAACATAAGGTTGAATGAATAACAGAGCTTACCTTGACAATGTCAAGCCAACTAAGAGAAAACAACAACACAAGCTTAAACAATAAAGGCAACATGTGATATTAGAACATTGTTAAGACCTCCTACAATACTGCTTAGACAAGTAGGGTGGATAATGCCACTTTCGAATGATAGCTTTTGAGGACTTTTCACACGCTCCCCACTATTAAAGCCAAAAGGAAACTCCTCTTTTACAAGAGAAGGATAGTGAGAAGATCGAGGGCTCCCCCTCCACTATAAACACCGACTCGCGGATCACCACACCTAACTTGACATAAGCAGCATTCTAGATGGCATATAACAATTCCCCATATCTCTATGCATAAGGCTATACATAGCCTATGCATACCCTATGCATACCCCATGCATAGCCTATGTATAGCTTATGCATAAGCCCTATGCATAGCCTATGCATAGCGTATGCAGAGTGTATGCATAGCCTATACTACACAGCCTATGCATAGCCTATGCATAGGGGCCATAGGCTCTTGACCTAAACCTAATCCCCAGCACCCAAGGGTGCAAAAAAACAAAGAGAAGAAGTATAAACAAAGAATGAAAAAAGAGGTCTTATCTCTTCTAGCCGAATCCATATGAACTGCTACATGGTCGAAACCCTTGGTGGTCGCTTGAATAGACCTACAAAAAATTATCATAATAAATTAAAACATTAGTTCATTAGTTGATAAGCACTATGCATAAGTTATGCATAAGCTATGCATAGGCTATGCATAAGCACTATGCATAACCTATGCATAAGCCCTATACATAGGGTATGCACAAGCGGTATGCACAAGCGGTATGCACAAGCTATGCATAGGCTATGCATAAGCACTATGCATAAGCCCTATGCATAGAGTATACACTATGCATAGTGTATGCATAGGCACTATACCCTAATCCCTGGCACCCAAGGGTGCAAAAACACAAAGAGAATAAGCATAAACAAAGAATAGAAAAAGAGGACTTTCCTCTTGTAGCCGAATCCATATGATCCACCCGTGGCCTAAACCCTTGGTGGTTGTTCGCTTGAAAAGACCTACAAAATATTATCATAAAAAATCATAAAATTAGTTCATTTTAACATATTATGCAATAGGGTTTATGCATAAGGCTATGCATAAACCTATTGCATAGGGCTTATGCATAAGCCTATTGCATAGGACTTATATGCATAAGCCTTATGTATAGGGCTTATGCATAAGCCTATTGCATAGGACTTATATGGATAAGCCTTATGTATAGGGCTATGCATAAACCTATTACATAGGGCTTATGCATAAGCCCTATGCATAAGTGTATGCATAAATATATTGCATAGGGCTTATGCATAAGCCCTATGCATAAGGCTATGCATAAACCTATTGCATAGGGCTTATGCATAAGCCCTATGCAATAAGGCTATGCATAAGGCTATGCATAAACCTATTGCATAGGGCTTATGCATAAGCCCTATTGTATAAGGGTATGCCCTATGCATAAGGTTATGCATAGGGCTTATGCATAAGCCCTATTGCATAAGGGCTATGAATTACCCTATTGCAAGAGGCCTATTGACCTAACCCTAATCCCCAACACCCAAGGATGCAAAAACACAAAGACAAGAAGCATAAGCCAAAATAAAGAAATAGGGCTTACCGTATATGAGAGGCTATGCCCAAACCCTTGTTCACGGAATAAACCTACAAAAAAGAAACATAATAAATAAAAATGTTAGTGCTCATTAACATATTAGCAAGCAAGAAGAACAAGAGTAAAAAGAGGTGAGTACCCTAAACCCTACTCTTAATGCATAAGTGAATGAAAACATTAGTTTATGTTAAGCCTAAACCCTAGCTCTATGCATAGAATGCTTAATGGAAAGCTTTGATGGAGAGCTCTCCATCAAAGCTCTCTATTAGAGCTCTACGCATTAGGCTAGGGTTAGGGCAAGGGAGAGGAAAGAGAGGGAAAGGGATAAAGGGAAAGGAATAGAGGGAAAGGGAAAGGGATAAAGGGGAAGAAAAGAGAGAGGAAGGGGAAGAAAAGCTCACATTGAGCTATGAACAAGCTTTCCATGAAAGCTTGGAAATAAGGCAAAGAATGAAGCTTCCCATTAAATCTTGACGAAAGCAAGAAAGAGAGCTTACCTTGGAAAGGGAGAGTTGAAAACCCTTAAGAGAAGAGGTGTGGTGGGAGGAATAGTCAAGCTACAGGCGTAGCCTTTGCATATGCAGGATAGGGAAAGTAGGTAGGGGGGGGCGATGATTTAGGCGGGAGTCATAGTTCGCAGGTCACTGCTCAGGTGAAATTTTCCTGCTAGCTTTCTGGCTGATGAGCAATGAAATTTTACCATTGGGTAGCATATTTTCACTACTGGGAAGCAAAAAAACACTACTGTATTCGCTGTGCAGTAGCGTATTTTCACTACTGGGAAGCAAAAAAACACTACTGTATTTGCTGTGCAGTAGCGAAACCTTGGGTAATTTTTTGTTTACAATTCTGGATGTTGTGTGTTTTGTATGAACCCTAAATCAGTTTTGGCTGGGTTAAAGATGTCTGACGGTGATCATCAAGGACGGGAAGTTGATTCCGAGGCATGGTTGAGAGAAAAAATTCGTTGTATCTGTAATGATCGATATGCAAGGGCCAGTATATACGACAACATCGTATAACAATTGAGCATGTCCGGACATATGGTCTTCATGAGGCAGTGGCACGACCAAGTGCGGATGATGACATGGAGGAGAACCATATGAGAGTGCTAGGTAACATGCCACACCATTCGGTGACATCGGGTAGAGTGCAGAAGGTGGCAAGGCTTCATATGGAAAGCATGGCTGAGTCTTATCTTCCCCAACCAATGAGAATGAGGTGCCTCCACCATTGCCACATGAAGAGGAAGAGAATCTCATCATGGATGACATGGTGAATGACTTCTTTGGATAGGAGCTCATAGATGATAGTGATGAGCAAGCTCCAATGTCACAAGAGAAGGACACCTTGCATAGAGAGGCAATCACCCCTTTGTATGAGGGATGTTCGTACTCCACACTACGAGCAAACTTGGAGATATTGAACTTGCAAACAACTTATGGATGGAGTGATGCAAGTGTCACAAGTCTTCTTCGGTAAGACCGTCTCATTCTATTCTCTCAAATAGAAAATGTTTCATGTTCTATATACTCTCCTTGCTAATATTTTGAATATGATTTCTTATGTTTTGTTCAAGCTTCTCAAGAAGATTCTTCCCCTTCAAAATATATTACCGAACTAACGAGATGGGTGTCGTAAAATGCTCTCTATGCTAGGTATGGATTACACAAAAATACACGCATGTCCCAATGATTGCATGCTATTTAGAGGGGTAATAAAGATGCAACATAATGTCTAAAATGTGGGGAGAGCCACTATAGGGATGATTTGCAACAAGGAGATAAAGTTTCTCGAAAGGTTTTGAGACACTTCCCTATCATTCCTCGCATCCAACACATGTTTAAATGTAAAGGGATTGCAGAACTCATGACATGGTATGATACTCATCGCTTGACCTATGGCATCATGAGGATCGGTTGATTCACTGGCATGGCAACATCATGTGGAGCATCCATGGCCAGAGTTTAAAGATGAGCCTTGTCAATTACGTCTTGGCTTGGGCATGGATGGTGTTAACCCATTTGGCTTCAAGTCCACATCATGGTCTACTTGGCCTATTGTATTGGTGAATTACAACCTCCCTCCATGAGTCGCAATCAAAAAAGGTCATATCATGCTTGCTCTCCTTGTACCACAAGCAAGTATAAGGTGGCAAATATGTATGTGTACCTTAAGCCTTTGATTGAGGAGCTTGAGACACTATGGTGGGGCGAGGCATCAAAGTACATGACATTTCAAGGCCAATAAATAAGCGTGAGGCGGAGGTGAAAGGAGTTTTGCTTTGGATGATGCATGACTATCCTAGGTTCTCGAAGTGCTCAAGTACCTACTTGAACCTTATATGCATAAGGCTTTAACCTTTAAACTTTAAGTTTATATCTATCTCAATCATCTCAATTTTAAAATAGGTTCGGCAACCTCCAGACATCATGCATGTCCGATTTATGGACCATCACTTGTTTCGGAAAGACCCTCTACACTTAAGAAGGTGGTGTATGAAAAACATCATCGATTTCTCCCTCCTTCACATCCCAAGTAGTATGTGCCACATGATGTCTCACCACTTGTGAGGAGAGGTAGAGATTGGTTTGAGGCATGGAAGAAGTACTCCCAATCCACCACCAAATGGGATGTCTAGACACTCAATCTTCTTTTGACTTCCATATTTGTGTGACATGAAGATCAATCATCTCTTAAATCCCATGCATATCTTCAAGAATGTGGCAACAAATATTTGGGACCATTTAATTGGTAAAAGAGATACAAAGGGTGCAAGGGATAACTTAAAAAACATTGGATGCCTTCAAAGTATATGGCCAATTGAAAGTGAGAGTGGCAACATAGTCCTACCAAAGGCACCATGGGTATTAACCAAGAGAGAGCACAATAAGGTGGAAAGTATGGTTGCCTCTTTTCGTACACCAACAAGAGTAATGCTTTCATTAAAGGGTGTCTTCACAAAGACAAAAAAGAAAAGAGAGAAAAAATTATATGGCCTCAAGACACATGATAGGCACAAGATATTACAGGTATATAAATATTTGCTTATTCATTTTCTCTTTGTGGTACATAATTTGTAAGCTCTAACTTTCATTTTTTTCTATGCATAGTTTATTCTTCCAATTACTATAGTTGGTTCTTCCGGAAGATAAGAAGGTGAGAGAGGCTATTACAAAATGGAAAGCTTGGTGAGGTATGAATCTTCTCTTCAATTCACTAAGTTATATTGCTTATTTGGTATTCTCATGCGCTCACAAGTATGTATTGGTAAATAGTACACAAGATTGCTATGTATGTAGGTACATATCCTTAAAGGAGATAGATCCTACATCCATTGAGATGGCTCGTCTCAATGCTATTGAGGCATTGTATATGATTGAGGACAACTTTCCTAGAAAAATTCTCACTAGCCAATTGCATCTTGTGATGCATTTGGTTGATGAAGTGGTGTTGTGTGGTGTTGTTCATGTTTGATGGATGTTTTTCCTTGAAAGGTTCATGAAAACCTCAAAACATCGATCTAGCATAGATACTTCTATGCTATATGATTGTGGAGCAATGAGGACGATGGCCGACTAATCACTACTTTGCCTCAGAGGGAAAAGGAAGGTGATGAAGACTGGATGAAGCATTACACCACAAGGTGAATACATTCTGCATTCTAAACAGTCTCATCATTGGAGAAGTGGATTGGGAGATACAAGGATGCAATAAATAGATGAAAGGATGAGAGAAGATCTTTCAGAAGAGAAAACAGACGCTCGCCATTACCGCCTAGCTTGGAACCTCTACCAAATGTGATCAATATAGAATGGCTTCGTATGGCAATATCAATGGTATCACAAAATGGAGAGAAGATCACAAGAGAATAGCATGAGTATGCAAGAGGATGTGACCCTCAACTAAGTACATTCTTCATCTCTATCTCACGTATATACCTTGTTTAATGTACTATACTAAATGTCATGCTTTTGTTTAATGTTAATACAAACTATATAATGCAATATGGTCAGAGGGAAGGTACTTTTTCACAGAGCATGTGGATTCTAAAAGAAACACATTTGATTGTGGTGTGACAATAACTTTTGAGCAAGAAATTTGAGCTAGTAGACATGATACCAATGTCATAGAGGACAATCTTGAGTATTATGGAGCTATTCAAGAAAGTCGAGCTTGTAGACATGATACCAATGTCATAGAGGACAATCTTGAGTATTGTGGAACTTTTGAGCAAGAAAGTCGAGCTAGTAGACATGATACCAATGTCATAGAGGACAATCTTGAGTATTGTGGAACTATTCAAAGATATTCTTGAGGTTGGGTTTAGAGCATTTAGTCTATTCATCTTTGATGTCAAATGGTTCAAGGTGATATAGAGATGTGCTAACCATGAAAAAACATCAAAATGGGTTCTTTCAAATTGATTCCACCAAGTTTTGGAATGATGAGAAAGATACTTTCGTCCTACCTCAACACTGTCAACAACAGGTTAGTAACCCAACCAATCCCAAATTAAATCTTGATGTAGTATAATAAAAGTGTAACCCCTTTGCTTTGTGATATTAGATTGTGTTTCACGCCGATCGAATTGATTCAAAGTGGTGGTATGTTATACAAGTTTTTCCTCGTTCAAAACATATCTTTCAAGATCAAGATGTAGAGGCCAAATCTCTGGATGAGGTGCAAGTACTACCTCAAATCGGCTCATTAGAAGAAGACGATGAAGAAAACATTTTGGAGAGGGCCGATCAAGAGCATGAGAAACATCAATCCAAAGAAGATGATGAGTCACCTATCAATCATGACAATGCTTCATTAGATCATGATAGTGATATTGATATTGATATGGAACCCCATCTTTTCATTGAGCTTCCATTAGATATAAACATTGATGAAGCAACATATATGGATTTATTACAAGATGGGATAGATTCATAATCTTGACATCGTTTCGCTTCTCAAAAGTTTTCGTCCATCTTTTTTTTTCTCCAAACATGGCTCCAAGGGTTCTAATGGATGTTTTTTTAAAACTATACATCATTTTTTGTGTGTATGTGACATGTATTTTTAAAACTCAGTATCCAACAAGTCTCTAGAATTTCATGTGCAGTGAAAATAGTAGCGTAATTTTGCTGTTATTTTTTCTCTATAGCAGTGAAATTACAATATAGCAGCGAAATTTTGCTGCTCAAGCGCTGCCCCCAGCAGTAAAATTTTGTTGTTAAATGCTGTGGAGCCGCGAAATTTTGCTGCTAGAAACACTGTTGGGCAGCAAAATTTTGTTGCAGAGTAGCAAACAGAATCCCAGACATCCCAACAAAATAAACACTGCTAGAAAATACTACTATGTCCCCGACTTGTAGTTGTGGTGGGTGGTGCGTGCCCCAATTCCATCATCAAAAGATCACACAAGAAGCTTCAAATCCATTTTTTTAAAAAGGACCCTTTGTTTGCCTCTAAGCTCTAGAGGATGTCCCAGCCCTCTCCCCAAATGTGCTCATGTGTAAATGCCCCCAAGACAAGGGATCTCCATGCCCGACCCCTCACACAACATGTGAGTGTGTACATGTACATGCCCCAAAACGAGCGATTTCCATGTGCGAGCCGTCGCTCAAAATGTGGTAGTGTGTAAATGTCCCAAAAAGGGTAAAGGGAGTGCAAGGAGAAAGAGAGGAGAGAAAAGAAGAGGGGGGGGACAACATATGACACATTTGCAGAGCTAAGATGACAAAAGTGTTCACCCATAAACATAGGTACACAAAAAGTATTCCACTTATGGTAGTCTTGTCCACCCTTGCTCTCATAGGTATCAACCATATAAAGCTATTTCACTTATGGTAGTCTATGCAATGTGTTGAAGGGGAACAAAGCATGCTCGATGCCTTGCATCTAAAGAGTCTTTTGTGAAGCGATGGCATATAAATGAGCACTAATGTTTGTCCTCCTTTACTTTCCTCATGTCTCTCCAATATGAATGCAATGGGCATACATCATTCTTCATCCATATTTGTATTTCTTGCAACATAAGGGTGTACTTTTAGGAAGACCTACATACAACGTGCATTCAAAGGGTATTAAAAATGCCCTTTTGTGAATTTTGACTTAATATTTAAAATCGCCCTTTTTCTTTATAAACTTATGGGTTTTTTTTTAAATACCATTTACAACTATTGAGAATATGTTGATCTACATGTAGCACTTTGTGCGTATCCATGGGTTAGATACATTTATGCTTAGTGTATGGGCTAAGGTGTAAACCATGGGTTAGCTTATAACCCATGGTCATTGACCACCATCATTCAAGGCACCTCAGCTAGGTGGCATGAGAGGGGCAAGTGGGCAAGTGGGTGTGATCTAGGCACCTCCCTTCCCAGGGCCTATAAAAGCATGGTCTCTACACCTTCTCTAGAGTGTGAGAGCTCCAGCATTGTTGTATGCACTTTGTGTCTAATTCCAAGCTTAGTGTTACTTTGTGAACTTTGGCTCTTGTCACCATTTTGGCTCATCATTGAGTGTTCTCTAACTTAGTCAAGTGTTGATGTATAGCTTAGTGTTGTCACAACCTATTACTACATCTATTGGTGATTAGCTTGCTAACTAAGCAAATCCAACATGGCTGCCATGTGATGTACTAGCTTTCCCTCACTAATTACTCCAAACCACAGGTGTAGCTCGGAGTACCCTCATCCAATTAT
The DNA here is from genome assembly GCF_041138505.1 of Cibotium barometz. NCBI lineage: Eukaryota > Viridiplantae > Streptophyta > Polypodiopsida > Cyatheales > Cibotiaceae > Cibotium > Cibotium barometz. The sequence continues at coordinate 4,077,770 of NC_141079.1, forward strand.
AGCCATATCATTCTCCACCAAATGAGCTGACCACAAGGAAGAGACTTACGATAGTAGTAGCCCTTTTATAAGACCTATGTGAGCTATAATACCCACTCTTGCATCAAATATGACGGCATTCCTAGTTTACCAAATATGCCACAAACCTGTCCACCTAAAAAAATGAAAAAAAACTGAATGTTCTTGGTTATCTGGCCCATTCAAAATCTTGCCAAAAATATAGTCCTTAACCTTTATGGGACTATCTATCAAACGGAATCCATACACGAGAAAGGAAACCCCACACCTTCTTTGCCACCACCGGACATGAAATGAAAAGATGCAGGCATGTTTCCAAGCATGTAGTACAAAACACACAATTACCAGAAGCAATCTGTCGCTTTCACAACTGATCCCCCAATGGTAGGCCTCCAACTAGCATCATGCGCCATAGGAACACCTTCCCTTGATATAGAATCTTAGACCAGCAGCCCTGTAAGATTACTTCCTTCCACAAGGCCCTACTTTTCCTAATGTTCCATACCCTATTAGCCTTCTCAGTGATCCAATGCTTATCTTCCACCATCATATGGTACACTTGATTTGTTGTATGCTAGACAATGTCCTCGGGCTTTCTAAATGCCCAACCTAACCAAGGTTTCTGATCCTCCAACTGAGGAATGTCACCAAACGATATGTAAGTCCTACCCTCGCCTTCTCCCATAACTGTACATATCCACGTGGACTTACTACCTCACGTTGCCATGAAATCCTACAGTTGAATTGGCAATATAACATCTTTTCGACTCAATAACTATAGCAATCAAACTCTAGTGTGCACTACAAAAGTCACAATACCAAAAGTACACTTTAGTTCACATAACACTTACTTTTCATGGTAGGCCATTAAAAAGATTTGGGCTTGGTCCATAACTACATGCCTAAATCATGGACATACATCCATGTAGGAAGTCTCCTTTAAAACCACAAGCGAGGATATAAGAGAATACAAAACATATACCCTCCGTTGAGCTTCCCATGGGAGATTTGATAAAACCAGGCTACATAGTTAATTCACCTCATACTACTTTGACAAATCATAACACTTCAAATTAAAGTTTATCCATATGGACATAAAAAACCTTAAAATAGCCTGCAGCATAACTCTGTCATTGACCTCCTTGTGCATTCTAGATAAGATATCAATCTCCTCCATGTCAAAAGGGAAGTATTGAGAAGTGTTTTGCAACAGTGGAAGCCTCACAATAAAGGAGGGGGCCAAATAGCATTATGCAATTCTAGACAGGGAGCTTCTTTCCTCGCCCTTTCAATACTCTCCCTATTATTCTCCCTATTTTTGGCTTCGTTATTGGTCCTTTGTGCATTGAGTCATGTGTCATGCGAATGATTGACATTTTTCTCTTCAGTATAACAGTAACTATGTCCCTCACAGGGGGGATGGATTTCTAGGATACCTTTCATCTTTATGTCAGTGAGGTTAATTATTTCTAGAGTCTTGTCATACCTGAACCTAAGAAGCTATAGCGAGTACATGTCCTTTAACATCACTATCACTTTGTGTGCATGGGCACCTAGAATGTAGTTGTCCTAAAAATACTCAATAAGACAATACTCGACAGCCTCTTGCAAAGCAACCCAACACCAAACCCTACCACCACAACACATACCAATGTGGTTCCTTCACAAATGGATGTAACAAGCCGCTGGAATGGAAGCTTCAAAATTGCGCTTTGCATGTGCCTCTGCACCTTTCGTAGTTCACATAGAATGTACCTATGCTACTCGTACCTTTGAGTGTCCTCATTGACCGAAGAACCTATTTTAGGATCTTTCAACAACGAGGAGGCCCTCACGGTCCACTTTGTCCATGCCATCTATAACAAAATCACGCGGATGGCTCAAATGACTAACTAAGAAAACTTTTTGGATAAAAATCACTACAATGTAATAGATAGACATTCAACACATTCAAGCCCCCACATCGTGTTGTACTGAATTCACAATCAATAAAACAAAAACATGTAAAATTGGTTTAAATGACTAACAAGGAAAATAATTTTTGGGTAAAAATCACCACGACACAATAGGCAGACATCCAACACATTCAATCCCCCACATCGCACTGTACTAAATTCACAATTAAGGAAACTCCAACACATAAAATTGGCTTAAATGACTAACAAAGAACTTTTTGGATAAAAATCACTACAATGCGATAGACAGACATCCAACACATTCAATCCCCCACATCGTGTTGTATTGAATTCACAACAAATAAATAAACAACATGCGAAATCGGCCCAAATAACAAAAGGAAAACATTCAATCCCCTTTCCTCATCCACTTCATTATCCACAATTTTCTTATCAATACATTTATCTATGGGGATGGAATTTGAGCTGATTTTTAGCCTATATGGGCTGATTTATAGCACCTTTTTGAGCATTCATTTGCTCCACATATAGCTTCTTCTTGGCATTGTACAAAGGTAGGAGTGTATCAAAGATGTCATGTGAGCATATTTTTTGCATAAAAGCATGGGCCAAATTGAGTTCTCGACAAAGACTGTAAATCTCTACTCACCAAAATCTACTTTGTGGATGAATGATAAAATCTATAACCTTTGCTTTTTGAGTTGTATCCCACAAAAATACATTTTACTACCTTATCATCCAGCTTATTGTGTTGTTGCTTAAACATAAGAGCATAAGCAAGACAACCAAAAACATGCAAATGAGCCACATAGGGTTTCCTTCCATTCTAAGCTTCACGAGGGGTAATTGCCAAATGGCACACATAACTATCTCTAACCAAAAAACATTAGGCAAATCCTAGCCTTTAATCATGCAAATGTCTAATCTCTACTATGAGAGATATGTTCTTCCTCGTAGCCATACCATTTTATTGAGGTGTGTAAGATATTGTGCATTGATGTTTTATACCTCTTTTAGTCATATATACATGAAACCCCTTTAACATATACTCTCTTAATCTATACGAAAGGTGAAAACTTTACGTGTAGACACATCTTCAGCCATAGTAGAAAACAAAGTGTCTAAAGCATATCAAAACCTCTAACTTTGCCTTCAATGGATACACCTAGGTGTCGAGGTATGGCTAGAGTAGCCATCAATAAAAGTCTCAAAGTAGAGATATCCCTTGATTGATTGTTTCCTCATGGGACCATATACATCACTATGTATAAGCTATAATTTTTGGATAGCCCTAATTGATCCACCTTTCAAGAATGATACATGTTGTATCTTGCCTAAAATGCACCCGTCATATGCATGTTTGATAGGGATCTCAAGCTTTGCAACTCTGACACCATCTCTTGTCTTTCAAGGCGTAACAAATTACCAAAATTTAAGTGACCAAAGCGAACATGCCATAGCTTCACGTCACTCATAGCACGTGTGGTAGTAACTGAATAAGCATTATGTGTTAATCTCTCATACTTATCCAACCTCTAAAGCTCATGGCTTAGGGTACCGGATACCAGTGTTGTCTTCATCACTTCGGTCATTAAATGTACACTTTTTATCAACAAATCTGACCACTATGCTTGCCCTAGCATTGACAGAGACTGACAGCAAGTTTTGTTTGATGCCTCACACAAAGAAGACTTCTGAGATAGTGATTGTCCCACCATTTACAACAATGAGAAAAACCTTACCAACTCCTTTTATTGGATATGAGGAGTCATTTACAGAGTGGGTAAACCATCATCTTCACCATCGGGGTCAAATGGAAACTCGCCATCTAGCTCCATGTCATTGTCAGCATCCACATATTCAAAGCAATCATCAAATGATCCACATCCTTGTCATTTTCCTCATCCACATCACTTCCGAGAGAACACCGTGTTGATAGTGACATTATGTGCCTTGCATGATTTGATATGGTCCTTGTGCCACTTCTCACCACATTTGTAATATAGGCCTTTGTTTCTCAATTCATTGATGCGGTCCTCCTTCACAAATTTGATCTTGTGGGAATCTCAAAGGGAGGCGCTAGTATCATTTCGCCTATCATTTAGCTTCCATGGAGTTGTCTTCAAGCGTTGAAGCTTCCCTCTTACTTTCGATGAGTTGCTATATCCATTTCTTGCAAGATTTGATGGATTCTTTATGCTTATCACCTTGATTTGGGGTTTTCTTCAAAGAAATTCTAATTTTTAGAAATTGGTCATTTACACATGCTATTGGCCATGCCTATGTACTATGGAATGCTTCAATGGTGTCATAATTCTTACTCATGCATTTATACTTGGCATTGAGCAAACCCTAATTGCATAGATTGGGAGATTTTGATCATTTTCAATCAATATAATGCATTTGATAGCATACATGCCATTTGAGATACTACATGATTGATTACATGTCATTTGGGTAATTTACTTGCCATTTGATAGCTTCTATGGCTACATACATGCCATTTAAGATGCTACAGGATTCATTACATATCATTTGGGTACTCTACTTGCCATTCATAGCCATCTACATTCTATGCAATGACCTATGACATGCCTATGTGATGGCAAGAGATGGAATGAGCACATGTACTTGATTCACATGCTTGTGGGATGTTGTTTTGATGTGTTGGAACTATATGATGATGGAAAAGAGCATGAGTATTAGGTAAGGTGGAGGATTAGGTACTCGAAGTGAAGAAATGGTCCCAACTCTTACCTTGGAGTGAAACTTGGTAAGAGGGTGGAAAGGCTTGGTTGGGAGATTGATAATCATCAAAGCATGTCAACGACTCGATCGACTCAATTGGCATTGATTCCATTTGGTTGCATTCAGGCGATGGGGCCCTAGTATTCTATTCCATTAGTAAATCTAAGATAAATCAAGGGTATGACATTGGGATTATACAACGAATATGGATGCTATTCGATGTGATTTGGTTCACTAGCATTGTGGAAAGGTTTAGCCATTGGTTGCACACTTATTTGATCCATCTAGATATTTAAGATTTGGCACAAACCCCAAAGGAGGTGCTACTGAAATTTCTCTAAAATCTATGCATGGCTGCAACCCAAAAATCTAAATTCAGTCTCATAAGTGTTTTGGAGAAAGCTGAAAAGAGCTCAATTCAAGCTTTCAAGAAGAGCTCAATTCAAGCTTTCAAGAAGAGCTAAAGACATCCTTGATCAAACTTCTGAACGACAGCTAAATTAGGGTTTTTAAAAAATTCAAAACCCTAATTCAGTTTGGGCACATTCAAGATCTTGTCAAGGCAAGTACACAGCCTCAAAGCACCCCTTTAAGGCTTTCATTTGAGCCGAAAATCACTTGATTCCAACGCCAGCCACTAGGTTAACTCTACATAGTTGACTTTGACCAAAAGTCAAAACAGTACTTAGGCTTAGACTGAAGTCAAACAACTCGAAGGGGTGATAATACTATAATAACTTTCTAATAAGCCAAAGACATCAAGATTCGGACATCTATTTAAGGTTTTAGTACATAATTTCAAATTTTAGCAGTGACGCAAACCCTAAAATAGGGAATAGTAGGGCACATTGGATTCGTACTATTTTTAGATATTTGGATAGTACGCATCTAGAGCTTCTCGTACAACCAAAAATCTTCAAAATCAAACAAGATTTGAGTTTTCCAAGCTCCGTTTTCCATTTGAGCTTATCATGCCAAAAGGACGACCACCCAAACAACAAGCCCTGGCTCTTCAAGAGCTGAAGGACATGGAGAATATGGAACATGTGGACATGATTGAGGATGGGGACACTAATCCCAAGCTCGAGAGCTCACATGAAAATGAGGATCAAAGGGCATATTATGTACAAAGTGGTACAACCTATGCTAATGTTGCCAATGCAATGCATCATGGTGGGGAACCTAATGCAAATGCAGCACCTGGTATGAATAGTGACATGGCACAAATGATGATGCTAATGTGTGGAATGATGGAAACAATCATGAAGCAAATGGTAGAAGAAATCAAAGGTCTTCACAATGATTTGAAGAGTGATTTGTCACACAATGCAACAATCAAGATCATGTGTGGCAACCCATTCATGGATCTACTCCAATGCATGATTTCTTTGTGGAAAGAACCTCTCATGACTTGGGTGGACATCATAGTCGATCAAACAATGTGGAAGGCTCAAGGCAAGTCAAAGGCATTATGTTTAGTGACATGGGTCAAACTGCATTTGGTAATAAGGAGAACAATCTGAACTTGCATTTTTCGCTTGCAGCCATGTGCAATTCGATGTATGCATCCACACTAAGCGATGCAAAGGGCAAAGGGCATGCAAACCAATCTTCTTGGAATGATGCTTATGTACCTAACAAAGGTCATGGTTATCATAAAGGTTTCACTTCAAGTTTTCATGGGTATGAAGATCATTATGAAAGATGTGAGGATGACAATGTTCATGCTCATGGGGATCAACATGTGAATCGAGAAGAGTTTAGAGGAGTGAAAGACAAAATCATGCAAGTTCAATGGTAAAGCTACTTCTAACGAAGTTTTCAAAGAGTGGACCATAGCAAGATGAACAAGTTCATTGAGAAATATGCTCACATAGCAGCTCCATTGATAGACAAGTTGAAGGAAGAGGCATTCTTTTGGGATGCTATAGCTATAGCCCATAAGAGCTTTGGAAAGCTAAAAAAGATGCTTACTTTCGATCCTATTTTAGTGTGCCTGGATTTCTCCAAGCCTTTCAATATAAGAGCAAATGCATGTGGAAGAGGCATTAGTGCTGTGTTGTACCAAGGTCATGGGGTGATTGCATTTGAGAGATGCAAGCTTGATGACAGAGAGATGGAGTTGCATGTTTATAACCAAAGAGATGATTGTAATCTTGCATGCAATCAAGAAATGGCATCACTATTTCTATGGAAACAAGTTCTTAGAAGTGAGCATAGAGTACTTGAGTACTTCTTATCACAACCTAAACTGTCACCTAAGCAAAGAAGGTGGTTGGCTGCCCATCAAAACTATGACTTTGAGACGACGTATATGAAGGGGAAGGATAATGTGGTGGTGGATTCGCTCTCTAAAATAAGGGCATGCTCATTATCGGCCATCACGGAAGTGCACAAGGATTGGATTGATGAAATCTAAGAGGAGTATATGATTGATGTAGCGGCATCACAAATGATACAAAAATTATAGCATGGTACTTGTGAGCAACCGTTCTCTGCATGAATGCCATGTCAATGGAAGGGACAACCTCAAGATGAAGCAACATGGCAACCCGCCTCTCGGATTTTGAGCACCTTTTGAATGCATCCGTGAGCCAAAATAGCAAAAGTATTTTTTTTGGAATTCACTGTTATGAGGCTTAAATGAAGCTCAAAATGGATGCAAATGGTGGGTGCACTTAATGAAAGACATGTACTATCAAGTACGCTACTTTGAAGGTTGCCAGAGAGCATTACATGAAGATTTGAAGCCATAATGCTCAAGCATGCTCTCTTGGATAGTTTTGTATAAGGATAAGTGTTGGTGGCTTCCTTTGATACCTCACTCATACCTTACTCATATAATGGTCTTTGACATGATGCATGTTTCGAGGACAAAATATACTTGGGTGGGGAGCCCACACACATGTAAATATAATAATCATAGGCTATGGGCCAAATAAAGAGGACAAGACCATGGGTAATAGGTTTGGGCCAAGGCCAATTTTGGGGGCCAAAGGCTTAAGTGAGTATGAACATGGGGCTTGGTATAAAGGAAAACATTGTGAGTATACTAATCATTACTAATCACAATTACAGCTTTTCAAGCTTCCATGACTTTCTTGGCCTCCCTTTACTCAAGGATGGTTAGCTACACCCATGCCTTGAAGCCCCTCTCTTACAACAATCATGCATGTAATGCATGACTATATGATTACTATAATCATGCATGTAATGCATGATTACTATACACCCATACATGTATAGGTGAGAGGAGCCTATGGTCCAATATGCATAAATTTGCACATATACACATATGTGTGGTAGGGACTTATAATTAAATTTGCATATATGCACATATGTGTGTTTGGAACTTATGATTAAATTCTAAGAAGGGGGTTTACAAAGTAGCTAGGTGAAAACCATGAAAAGGCCCTAGATTTTCTCTATACTAATGGACCATGCTGCTGAAACCCCCCATCGTTTTACACATTAGAGAGATGGTGTCCAATAACAATGGAAAAGAATCTCAATTTCATTGTCAGGGGAAATCGCTCGGGCAATGCCATGGGTAGGCACAATACCTGGACATAGGGCTTTGTTTCTTTCACTGCAAGAGATGGGCAACTTCGAATGGTGATGATGTTCGTGAGCCATCTCTACAAATGTGTAAGGTGAGCTAGTGCTGAAAGACCTCTCTACAAGTGCGTGTAAGGTGAGTACAACCTCTCTAGCAAAAGATTGCCTAACGTCTGAGCTTGAGCATGAGAGCTAGAGGGACTCACATTTTCACAAATTTAGACGTGTAAACCAAACCAAACCCCCTAAGTCCCCAATGCAATGCCTGCGTCAGAATTCTAGGTGGGGCTAGCTTCAACCACATGTGCTTTCCCGTTCGGAAGCACTCGATATTTGTTCTTTGACTAGAGTTGGATACACAAGACCATCCATATGTTGGACAGACACGATCATCCCCTATGTTTGTTGTGTGTGTAGCCACCCTGTATTTTTGTGGAGATCCGAAACGTGTGTAACCACCCTGAGTCTGAAAAGGCTCTAAAAGACCTTAGAAGAAGATCCAGTATGTTCTAGGGTTTTGAATAAATTGTCAAGTCGAAGGTTTTGCCTTTGTTGCCTGCTTCACCTCGCGCTTTAAACAACCAGGTCAGTTCAAGATGCAGAACGAAGAGGGCGAGAACGTCGATCTCTACATCCCCAGGAAATGGTAGGCTTCTTTGCTTTTTTCTGCTTTTAGGGTTTTCTCGTTGCTTTGGTCTGCTTTCTAGGCTTTGTCTCAACGCCGCAGGAAAGCAGAATGGGCAATGCTCTGCTTTTGCGTTTTGTTTCTCCGTGCTTTTAGGGTTTCCTCTACTGTTACGAGACAGTGTCCATAAGTTGATGGTGGGTTCAACGCATGTTTTGCTGGGTCTCTTGTCATGAGGCGGTTTGGCGGTGTTTTCTTATCTGAGTTAAAGGCTCGTTGCGGTGAAAATGGTGTTTCAGATCTGTTTAGTATGCGCGTACAGAGTTTATATTTGATTAGTGAAGATGGGGTTTTAGGGTTCTATGGTATGTGAATGTAGGGTTTCATGGTTATCTTCAATCCTCTCGGTTGCCCGTAGGAAATTTCTAGGGTATGCTTTCAGCTGGCTAGCTATCTGTGTTCTTAATTCTATTCGTTAACAGGCTGTATGTCAAGAAAGCTACTCGCTTACATGACAATGTAATGCTAAATTCCACTTCTACCCACACAGCATGTGAGTTATAATGCTTATACGCGCACATCCATTCCCAATAATGGCAATCCCTGCGTATGCTCGCATGCTGCATAGATCCATAGGCCGTTACATATGAACTCCTTCATGGTACCGTATTCGTTTTTGTAGTGATTTCTCAAGCACATGGAGCTTTGACCAGAAAGTGACCAATTTCTCTTTTTGACTGCAGCTCTTCGACAAACCGGTTGATCACTGCTAAGGATCATGCTTCAGTTCAGCTCAATGTTGGCCACTTGGATGAGAATGGCTTGTATACTGGGCAATTCACCACATTTGCCTTGTCTGGATTTGTAAGAGCTCAGGTTAGTGAACAGTCATATAGAGTGTTTCAGTGGATGTGGCCTGTTTTCTGTTTTTGTAGTGACATAGGTTAGGATTTCAAAGTTTCTCAGTTGTCTATGTTCTGCAGGGTGATGCTGACAGTGCCCTGGACCGTCTCTGGCAAAAACAGAAAGCTAAGCTTGGGCAGTGACCTTGTTACTTGTTGCTTTGCTGTTTAGGAAGTTTTGAAAAATGTATTGCTTTCATTGAGGAAGAGATTAGATTGGTATTGACTCAGTCATCGGCCCTTGAAGGATGGTATATTGTAACATGTGATGACTTTCCAGGTGCCTCTTTTTCTGGTTTGTTTCTTGAATCTTCTTATGTGATTGCTGGATGTGTGTCTGCACTCGTAGATTGATGTTTTATGATAGTAAGTCAAGGCTTGTTCTTGTATATTTGAGACTGATATTCTGCATTCGATTGGTGAAGTAGCAGGTCAAGACCTACACTAATTCATAGCTTAGATTTTCAAGCATGCATTTGGGACATTGCAGTCAAGGGGGCCTTGAATGGCCCCCTTGTTGCACTCTCCAAGTGCAAGCCACAACCTAATGTTTTCTTTCGTGGTGGGCAGCTCTACATATATATTTAGGGAAGAGTTTTGAGACCCCTTGGTTATGGCTCCCAAGCTTTGATAATTTTGTTCTAATGCCCAAGGGCAGGTATTAGACCATTAATTCTGCAAGTGTTCTGTTTCTCACTTGACTGATGTTTTCGAGTGTTTTATGCAAGGTCCATCACCACTAACTGGATGAAGATCCAAATATAGTTTAAAGGGTCCCCACTATCTGACATGAGTGTAAGACCATTCAAAGTTTTTTAGCCAATTAGAAGCCCTTATTCAGGCCTTGCTGTCCCGGAGTCATGAGTCTTTTAAAATCTTAATGTCTCCACGTAAAAAGAGAGTTGATATAGAAGATAGTGATATTGGGAAAGCCACTCTTTGTGCTCAATGGGGTTAAATTACATATGCCTCCTTATCTTCTCTGATGATTCTTGACCCCCTTAGAGTGAGTCTTCTATAAATAAACTATTGCATTGTTTGTTTTGCTACCCTGGTTGTCTGAAATTCTGTGTACTTATAATTATGCCCATTGCCCACCCTTGCCAGATCTTTCTATATGATAATTTCTTAACGCTCGACCAACATGATCTAGCTTTTGATAAAGGGGTGTCCCCAAGTTGAGAAAATTTATGGTGACAACAGAAGCTTTGCAAGCATCAGCCCTCAAAACAGCCAAAAGGTGAATTTACCTATGCATTACACAAATTTTGTCTTTTTACATGCTGAACAATTATAAGTGTATTCAAGTTCTTAAGCTGAACTTCAAGTGTGAGTTTATGCTAAAAAGAGTTAATAAGAGAAAAATATAATGTTAGAATAATTCATGTAGTTCTCACTTTACATGTATTTTAAAGTGATTCAGTTAAGATTTTATATGAAGACATGCTGATGGCACTATATTTTCTATAAACTATCATATATGTAGAGTTCACATATGCATGAAAACCTTCAATAGGGAACTCTGTTATGTAGTGCAAATGGAGTCAAAACACCAAAGCTTCCACTGACTCCTGTCAAACCATTGCACCATCAACAATTCATAGTAATCAAGTAATCCAACCCCACTATAAAAGTCTGATGAAAACCACCACCTTCACATAATTTTCACTTTGGCACTCACAGCAACACACTTGGAAGTTGTGAATAATGGGAAAATCCTCAACATGTAATACACTTGAAGTTGGAAAAAATGCAAAAAACCTCAACATGTCTTCCTTGTGAATTTGAGGCTAATTAAAAAACACCTATGTAAATTTGAGGTTAATGAAAGTACTCTAATGTATAAATATCCTCTATAATACCAGTATAACCTCCCTTGTCAAACTCTTTATCCTAGCCTGAAAAGGAATGATTATAGTATTTTTAACGGAAATGGTTGTGACTACATGAGAAGAAAAGAAAAAATCAATGTTGTCAAGAAGCTAAGTTTTCATGATTGTCCGCTCACAATGCCATCCTAGAGTACTTTATGCCCATGCTCACATACATCCCCACCTGATGATGTTTGATCGCACGTGCATCTTAGGATACCTTTTTTTAAATATATCTTAGCTTGAAAGTAGAAAGTACACACACGGCATCACTTGCACACACAGTACACATGTTATCACCTACACACACAAGTATCATCGAGCACACACAAGTACTCACACAGAGGAGATTTGCACACAAGTATCACCGATCACATGCAAGTGACATCACTCACACAGGAGATTTGAACCCACAACCAAGAGAAGACTCGCACACACAAGTAACATCGATCACACACAAGTGCCATCACTCACAGAAAGGAGATCAGATTTCGCGCACACAAGTATCATTGATAACACACAAGTGTCACAGAGAGGAGATTCGAACCCACCATCTAAGAGTGAGGCATGTTCTTGTCTTAATTTACTTTGTGATGGCAGAGAGAGATTTGGCACCTAATAACACATTAACGAGGAAGAAATCATAGCTGATGTGCATACTCGAATGATGAAGGGGGATATCTTCTTCTTGTTATTCATGTACTAGCATCCTCTCTCTCCTACAAAATGAAGGGCATGATGTTAGATAACGTACACAATAATCAATAATCTCACTCAACCTCGCCCCATGAAACAAGAAGGCTATTCTTTTGCATGAAGAAGGTCTTCCTATCTAAGAACATATGAATAGACAAATGAAGTGTGAAAATTGATTAGGCTCGTCAGAGCAAATGGGTTTGTCTAGTCTGAGCATTGTTGAACCTCGAGTAAAAGGCTAAGAAGAAAAAAACAATTGTCTTTTTTACTAAAGTAATAATAGAAAAATCAATATTGAAAAAAAGAGCTTGAAAAGCACTATCAATGTAAAAAGTTTTACAATACGACCACATTGCAAATAGTTATGTCTGTTTTAGTATATGCAAATCACTTTGGAGGCTAACATGGTTTCACTCACCTAACCTACTCTGTAAGGCACTTTGCCATCTTATCCATGTGGAGCGAAAATCCGTCTTTTGTAAGCTGATGTTGGTACTCTGAGCTCAATGCCAAATGGGAAAGTGACAAACTTCATGTACATAGTTACTTAAGACTAGAATTAGTTCCAATGGACTATCTTTAAGTTTTCTCCAGCTTAGTGTGAGAAACATAGTCATTTGAATATAAGTCAATTTCGACATTGCAATGGAATACTTGTGCTCTTCCTCTCTCCACTTTTACAATAGAATGTGTCAGATTTCCCTCTTCTCTACTCGTACAATAGAATACTTGTGAGCTTTCCCTCTTCTCTCTATTCTTACAATAGAATACTTGAGAACTATCCCTCTTCTCAACTCTTGCTTGCTTGTGTTCTATTGGATTCTTGCATGCTATATGATTTGCTTACTTGAATAGGTTTTCTTGTAGGCTTCTTCATCTCATTAGATTCTTCTGCATCCACCTCTTATGAGAGAGAACCATCGAAAGGCCATTCTCTTCTTGCCTCCATCTAGGAAAGAAAGATCTTCCTTTAACCCTATATTTGTGGCTCGAAGGCAAGACCAAACAAAACATGTTTTAGCAAAGACTAAGGTAAGCTCTTGACTTAAACATATTTGGGTTGGCCCCAACGGCAGGGACAAGCCTAGAACTTAAGTCCATTTTTCCATCCATTCTAAAATGTTGGGATCACCCAATATTATCAATGTTGATTAAGAGGTCACACTCCAAAAAACATATAGTTTTAGAGCCTTTGATGTGTTAGATTTGTTGTTTTTTCTTTTTTTAAAGCTCGTTTGCATTAGATCATTCTAATTTCATACTTGGAAGGGAGGAAAGTTGATTTTTATGGTGATTTGCATGATTTTGAAACAGATAAGGCTTTGATTTTGTTGAATCAAGAAATAGCTTAGCTTTTATGGTTAGGAGTGTAATCCACTTTGAAAACATAAGCTACAAGCTCCATTTGGTCTAGACTGGAGTAAGAAAGTTGTTTTTTCTTCATGTGTTTCATATTTGTTCATACTGGTAGCTTAGAAGCATTTAAAATCAACCATTTTTTTTTTTAATCTAATACTTGCAAGTACCAAGTTTGTGACATGATGGGAAGGATTGATGATCTTACCAAGGTATGCTAATATATGCTCATTTGGACTTTGACTATCCAGTGCCAAAGCCCAATGATGTCATTCCCTATGGAGACATGTTTTACAAGTGTAGATTCAAACATACTTTTAAGGATTGTCCCAATTAAGTGACAATCGGGCCAATGGTAGAATCAACCACTTTGACGAGCCTTGATTTGTTGAGTGTACAAGGAGGACTCATTCATACAATATCCCATTAAATGCCTATTAGAAAAGCCTTTGCTCAATGCTTCACCCTCATGTTGTTATTGTGGGTGATGGATGTGCTCTATTTTATAAGGCCTCCTATATGAGGAGTAGCCATTTTGGTGAGTACCTGGGGCACCACCCGCCGACAACTTCCAATTTAAACATTGGATAGTGGCCAAATGTGGCCAGATGGGATGGCTTATGTAGACTTGGCACTCTATCAAGTAGCAAACATCCTCTGCCAATGTAGCATGCATCCTATTTGGCACTTTACTACCAAGTAGGATGCATGCTTGTGTGCAGGTTATGTGACCGCATTAGTAAGTGTTGGATAGCAAATGAGGACACATTGTTCTTGGGTTATGGTGCTCGTTTGAGGGTCCAAACAACCTTAGCCATGGGGTAGTTGTGCTAAGGCCACACATGACTTTGTTGTAGTCTAAAATGGTCCTAATTGAATAGTATGGTCTATTGGTCATTTTGGACCACTCATGGGTTGGTTAACACGGCCAACTACGTCCATGCCTACCCTAGGTACTATATATAGACCAGTTTGGACCAACTTGTGGGTTAGCTGATGTGGTCAACCTACGTCCATGCTAACCCTGGGTACTCTATATAGTCTAGTTTACCAGCCTTAGTTCATCATCAGCTCATTGTGTCCAGGCACTCTTAGAAGCAAGACATCCTTTGGTCAAGAGTCTATCTAGATCTCCATCAAAGCTCCTTACACAAAGCACACGAGTAGGCAGGTAACCATCAATTTGTTATCAAAGTTTATACAATAATATTTTTTACTCTCCACTTCTTTCTGTAATTCAGTGCTTTGTATTGTATTAATCTAGCTCTTTTACTAGTGTGTTTTGTTACATGGTATCAGAGCATAGGCTCTTGACAAAGCTTATCTTAGCAGTTTTCTATATTTGAAGGCAAATTTGGAGAGGTGGACCAACCTCTACAAATAACACAACCGCCCATGCCCTCCACCATTTGGTGATGAAAAGTTGGGACAAATTACACTCTCTCTGGAAGTTCAAGATTAGGTCTATTCTTGATTCTATGAGTTATGAAAAATAGTAACATCTGATGCAAAGTTAAGTCCTACTTCGGATCCAGTAGATCCACTAGATCCACTATAGACCATATAGACCATACCACTAGATCCTACTCTTGCTTTGGCATGGAGGTAAAGGAATGCTGATACGCTATGTGCCATCATCACCAAGGTCATCGATATTCGATGATGACATTGATTCAACATATTACCACAGCTCCTGAAGCACGGTAAGTTCTGAAATACTCTATTGGAAAAGCATTTACTCAATGCTCCAACCTCATGATGTTTATGTGGGTGATGGATGTGCTCTATTTTTTAAGGCCCCCTTTATATATGAGGAGTACCATTGCGGTAAGCACCCAGGTACCTGGCAATTCCCAGTTTAGACACTAGATGGTGGCCAAGTGTGGCGAGATGGTTAGGAGATAGTTTATGTAGAAATGGCACTATGCCAAGTAGGATGCATGCTTATGCGGACTAAGTGACTACATTATATGGGCGATGGAAAACAAACCGAAAGCAAACTAAGGACACAATAGTTCATAGTACATGTATCTCGTTGATACATGTAGTCTTGTGGGGTAAGGTCTGATGAGATTGACCTACCATATAGGGTACTATATATGAGGGGATTTGTGGAGCTCCATAATCATCGAGTTCATTGTGGTTAAGCACTCTTGTAAGCAAGACATCCTTGATCTAGAGTCTATCTAGATTGCCATCAAAGCTTTTACTAGGAGCATACAGCCCACAAGTGGGCGTAGATGCCATCAATTTATAATCAAGTTTTTGCAAGCAGTAATATTGTTTACTCTCCCTTCTTTCTGTAATTCAGTGCTTTGGATTATGTTGATCCAGCTTTTGTGCTGTGTATTCTTACACATGGTATCACAACATAGGCTCTATGCAAAGTTTATTTTTTGGCAGTTTGCTATTTGAAGGGAGATTTGAAGAGATTTGGTGTAGAATAGCTCTCTTTTTTGTTTTTGAAAAGAATGCTTTTTGCTTAATTTTAGATTAATTTGTTGTTTTTGTGGTTTTTCATGTTCTTAGGGCTTGCACATAGTTTGTATTGGGGTGATCAATAATTTTAGTTTAATTGTGTGTTTGTTGTTGTTTGGATTAGAGTGTTGCAAGCATTAGGACTAGCTTAATCTCTCAAAAAAATTCTTAAAACCATCAAAAAATCCTTGAATTTGACTAATTTCTCTTAATGGACTGGTTTTTGTCATTAAGGGTGATTAATCTTGTTCAAGAGGTAAAAAATTTAGAAAATGTGTTAATTGGGGTCTAAATTGATCATATGAGTAGTCAAAATTGGTATTTTTGAGTGTTTTGAGAGCATCTAGATGCATCAAAACACTTAATCACATCAATTTTTTCATCAATTAGAGAAATTTGTCTCTCTTTGCTTAATTTTACCTTAAAAGAGGAGACTATAATTAAGAGCTAATTAATCTTCTATTTTAAATTAATTTACACATTTGTTGATGCACAAAGATTAGCATTCCCTTGCTCTATCCAATGATGTACTCAATTGTGTGAATAATTAGAGTCCTTGATTAGTGTAAAAGAGAAAAAGATTAGTGAAAGGATTAATCTTAGATTAATATTTAATCACTTTTTAAACATAACTCATTAACGCTAATGAGCATTCAATGAGTAGATGCTCATGAGTTGTCAATTTGATCATTTCGGGGGTCATTTATGAAGGGTGTAAGGGGTGTCATTAAAAGATTGACTTTTTTGATTCCCACTTATCTTTTTGAGAAAATGCTTATATCCCTTTCATTTTAAATTCAAAAAATATTCCCCCCAAAAAAGGAAAATTTGTATTTCCCATTAGACTAAAAAAAAAAATCACGACGTGAACCATTTTTTGCAACTTGATAGAACCTGAGTTCACGCCCAAAACGTTCACGTCCTTGAGAACTACATGCAAAAAAAAACGAATTTCATAGTTCCGTGAAGTCCCGTTCACGACGTGAATCATTTTCTGCAACTTCACAGAATCTGAGTTCACGCCCAAAAGGTTCACGGAACCTGAGTTCACGCACAAAAAAAAAGAATTTAATATTCCGTGAAATCTGGTTCACGGCGTGAACCATTTTTTGCAACTTCATGGAACTAGAGTTCACGGAACCTTTTTTTAAAAATCAAATTTAATATTCCATGAAGTCGGGTTCACAACATGGACCATTTTTTGCAACTTCACGGAACCTAAGTTCATGAAAAAAAATTTGAATTTAATATTCCGTGAACCATTTTCTACAACTTCACGAAACCTGAGTTTACGAAAAAAAATAAAATTTAAATTTAAAAATTTAAAAAATCAAAATTTATAAAACCCTTGAAGTCCGTCGGCGTGAAAAGGGGTCCGTCGGCCAAAAAAAAAACTCTAGAAAACACCCCTGTTTGGAGGCCCGTATCTCCTAAACCGTATATCTGATAAAGGCGCTCTAAGGCTCATCGAAAACCTGACATCGAGCTCTTCAACTTTGGAATTGGCTGTCCGAAGTCGAAATCGATCATTTTGTCCTCCGACCAGCAACCTCAAAATTCGACCTAGCAATTGAGGCAAAAAAACAGCCCAAAAACTATGAAAAATCATAAAAAACAGCGTGAAAATGATGATGAGCCATATTCAGGCTCCTTTTTAAAGATCTAAACGACAAAATCATGGACGACTCAGGGAAACAAATTTGTAGTACTCCAAAAATACTACAACTCCCTCATACAGAAATTTTTAAAATTCCTTTTGGAACATCCTCAAAAACGTCCTGCGAAACATGGAAAAAAATTCTCAGGAAATTTTTTCGTCTTGAGACAGTGATGGAAAATAGGTTTTAGGACCTCCTCTTCCATCTAGGAAGTTACTAGCATACGCTTTTTTTAGAAAATTATCTCAGGTTCACGTGCATATAGCGGTTAAGCTATTTAGGAAAAATGGACATCCGTTTAATCCAACGAAGAGTACGCCAAGCCTTTGAGACTGTAAACAGGTTGTGGGAGTATAAAAAGCAAAAGAAAAAAAAACTGTGTTTGCTCATTAAGGCATGGCCACAATAGAGGAAGTACCAGAGATTATACAAGGACTAAACCCAATGGTGGCTGACATCTTCGAGCCATTGAGATCTATGTCGCAAATTCACCTCCCAATACCATTGGCTATGCCTATAACAAGCATGTCATCGGGTTTTACACCCCCTATTACTTTGATCCCACCAGGCTTTGGTCCCTTACCTAACATTCCCGCAAATCCTATAAGTACCAACCCTTTCCTGAATGCCCACACCCTGGACATACTGACTAGTCTAGGATGGGGGGTGGCCCAAGGACTCAATGAGTCTCTCCCAACAAGAGCACTCATATATGTCCTTAGTGACTCATACAGAAATACGACCATACAAATTTTCAAAACTATGGGCAAATACGACAGAACAACAAACCCTATTCAATTCATTCAAATGTTTAAACAGAGATATGAAGCCTTTGGAAATCCCAACTATCCCACCAAGGTACACGCGTTGAACCTATGCTTAGAGGGAAAAGCTAGTCGATGGTTCATTACATTGATGCTTGCGGATCAAGACCAACTTGAAAACCTTGAAATTAGTCTGAAAAAAAACTTTTCTAGACAAGGTGATCAGTGGAGTGTAGCAACAGAACTCTATTCAATTGAGCGTCAACCAAATGAATCCATTAGAGATTTTATCCTTCGGATAAAACTCTTGGACTCCGTTGTGAGTCATGGGAAAAATTAAACGATGTTCAATTGAAGAGATGTTTCATGATGGGCTTGAAGAATAACAACTTATAAAACTTAATCATTGTATCTAATCCGAAAACATTTGATTGATGTTGTAAAGAAGTAATACGTTTAGATGACAACATGCTAGAAGATGATCATGCTATGAGGTGTTCCTCATCTAAACCAAGCAAAGCAATGGCAAAAGAAAGATCAATCTCGGAATTGACATTCCCAAAATTTTATGCAGCCTTGCTTAAAACCTTATAGCCAACATCTCTAAGAGAGGATGAAAACCTTCAAAACCAAACATCCTTAATGCCTCTACAAGTGAGGAACAAAATGCCTTGTGTTGAATGCAATCACTACGACCATCCCAATCCTCATCGTGCATACAAGGCACCTGTTCTTTATACTACATATATTGTAAAACCTTTGACCACAATACTAAAAAGTGTTCCACTTCATCCACAATTGACTCAAAACCTCCATCTCTCGTGTACCAAACAGAACAGTCCAAAGGGTAGAAACTGCTCAGAAAGCACTTAATCGAACACTTCAGCGTTTCTATTGTCGTGGACCTCACAAGGTGGAAAACTGCATAGTTTGGAATACTTCCATGCCCATAGTCAATAACACCTTGCGAGCCATGTGTGAACGATGTGGCATTAATCACATGTTCCAAGATTGCCCAAGACGAGTTGCTTCAATTCAACTTATCTCACAAAATACAACTCTTAACATCTTAAGTATACAAAACGAGCAACTGGCCATGATACCCTTGAATGTGCTTACATGCTTACAAGCCAAAGCACGAGAAACAGTAAAAAAGAATGCAAAAGATAATACCTCAACATGGGTAGAAGAACATGCTTAAAGCATAACCCAAAAGAGAATGCAAAACCTTCTAAAACCAAGAAAAACAAGAGACAACATACTTTCGAAACCAAGGTCGAATTAAAAGATAGGAAAAAGGATCCTATAGAGGACATAAACCCAAAAGGGGACATAATCCCAAAAGAGCAAAAAGATACACAGGATGCAGAAGCACCCACATCAAACCACCGCCACACAAAACACAAAACCCATTTGTGTGACACAGGATACAAAAGCCCAAAAGAAAATTCGATCTCGTCGCATGGGTAAACATAATGAAAAACTGACAATCCAAAGAAAGTCAAACGATGAAACAAGTTCTAGTATGTCACTAAGTGAGGGTGAAACAAGTTCCGACTCTCCACTCAATCACTGCACCACATAGACCAATCAAGAAACTAGAACCCACCCAACCACCCCAAATGGATAATAATGATCACAGGACATATGCAGAACGTAAAAAGCAAGCTTAGGAGAGCATGCTTAGCTTGGTTGAATATCTTACAAGGTCACCAATTGTGATTAAGCCTCATAATGCCAATCCTAAAACAGTAACCAAAATACAAAGCTTAGAGAAGAAGTATCGCTTCCCCTTTCAAGAGGAAGACATACTCTCTATAAAAGAGTCATTTGAGACAGATTGCACGATATATACACTTGAGAAAACACGTGAGGAATTCGATAATTCCCTTACAAGATTAAAACAGTCTCTCAAAACCTCATTCGGAGGAATGCTCTTCTCATGATAAAGCCAGCATCACATCAGCACTTGCACCTTTAAGGGCTCAACCTGAGTTATACCAAGACATAAAGAACTCCATAAAACAGGACTATGAGGATTCGCAACTTTCCAAACATACCTCATTAAGAATTGTCAGAGGGCCAAGTGTGCCAGTGTACGCATTGGGTACTCTTGAAAAAGCTGAGACCCAAACAGAGGATGAAAGTGAATGGGAATATGAAACTAGGATCTGAAGTTGAAACAAAAACTGAAACACCCATGGTTCCTTTGGAAGATTCTATCATGGTATGGTTAGATTTCCCTACAGGCAATAATGTCAAGCGCAAACGTGCATTGATTAGCCCTCGCGCTAGTCATAACATCATGTCAATAGACACTTGGGTGTTATTGGGACAACCTAAACTCATCCCAATAGACAATAGCCTTGCAAGAGGAGCCAATGGACAAAACATTGAAGTTCCAGGTTACTTTAACTACACTACTCAAACAATCGATAGGCGATATGGAATTCACATTCCATGTTACCCTAGATTCCCTTGAGTATGATGTCATCCTTGGTGGAACTTGGATAGGTGACTCGTTGTATTCAATAGATGAATCCACGCAAACAGTCACCTTGAACACTCCTACAGGAGGCAATGTGCAATTGCTATTACGGGAGGAAGAAACCTCGCAGGAGCTGGAACTTCCAACATATCTTATTGAAAAGATCCCTATTGGATTGGAAATTTCAAATAAAATCACCACAGCTCAAGCATAGCTTTATCTAACACAAGAACACAATCTCATGACCCTTGAGCTATGGGATTTATTAGGTCAACCAATACTCACGGCACATCCTGAAAGGATTACCTTTACATAAGACTTGAACATACCATCTTTGGGGTACTACTTTGAACATACAATGTATATTGAAACTAACCCCCTCACTTGCAAGTTTTTTGTGGTTGAGTATGTGTTGGAAGCAAATTTGATCTTGGGGCATAAATGGACTATTGCTGCCCAAGCACCACTCTGTTTTGCTAGCAATAGAGTCATCCATGATGGTCAACGACAAAAAGTTGACAATACCATACTGCAAGGAAGAGGATCCAACTTTAATGGATATCTATGATGCTAAACGCAAAAGGATACAAACCTCTTCCACAAAAGCTCCTCTACACAATGACCTACCATCTGCGCGTTATAACGACCGACTTTGATAAAGCATCTATTCCTTCAACCCCATCCTCACCTATGAAGTTCGATGCCAAAACCTCGCAATCAACATCTATTCCTAAAGAAATTCCCACAGCTCAACCATCTATCTCTAACAAGGAACTCAAAGGAAAGGCCCTGGAGCCTATGCATCTTTATTGATAAACCTCACCAAAGGAGACAACCACATGCCCAAAGGCCTCATCATTGACAGCCACTCCACAAGAGACTCTAGCATCATCATCGTCAACAATGCCCATAAGTCTCAAACTTGCAGCCTCAGCACTGCCAAAACCAAAGTCAAGGAGGGCCCCAAACCTTCCACATCAACCCAAAAGAAAATTCCACCAAGACAACCACAATCACGGTATCTTAATAGTATCAAGATGTGGGTGGAGAAGCAGCTACTTGTAGCTCAAGGCTAATATGAAGGTGCCAATCAAATTTGGGTGCCTCGACAGTCAAAGCCTCTTCCTCAATGCAGCACTCGGAGACCAAGGAAAAAGAGTACTCCACAACACAGTCCACAAAAGCTTATGCGAGTTCCTCAGAAAAATCCACCAAGTCATCAAGTGTGGGTACCAAAAACATTGTTGCACGCACAAGGGTACTACCAAAGAAATACCAAAGCTTGGGTCCCCAAGCGCATCACAAAGTCCCCTAAGCTTGCACAAAGAAGAAAGCCTCAATACCAAAGCACATCGTCCACCAGTTTACAATGTTCATCAAAGATGGGTGCCTATGCATAAAATCAATTAAAATTTAAAAAAAAACTATCGAGGTAAAAGCCTGTAACTTCTTGAGGTCAAAACTTGCAATCTCACAGAATTCCAGTTCACGACCTACAAATTCACAAAATTAAATCTCATGGTCTTACACTTAATGAAATTCCATCTCACAGCCTGCACTTTCACGGGATTAACTTCACAGGATTGGGCCATCTCACGGAATATTCCTTCACGACCAAAAAACCTCCAATCTCACAAGTTCAGGTTCTCACGAATTATAGTCTCACGGCTTAAGAACCTACACTTTCACGATTTAAGCCTCATCACGTATTAAGCCATATCACGCATTAACACTTTCCCAACGATCTTATTATGTATCTGTTAAGCTTATTGCTTACTATTCTTTTGGCATGATTAATGTAGCAGTTGCTCCATGAGAACATCTCCATACTCATGCACACTGGAGAACATTTGCACTAAAGCCTCACCATCGACAACTTCCAGGTACATCCCTAGATGGGGGGCCCATTGTGGGTGAAAGCCTGGTCAATGGTACAACCCATTGCCTAGAATTTTCCCTTAAATTACAAACCTCTCCAAACAACACTACTATCTTCACAAATTAACGATCTTCAATCCTTCGTGAGAAGATATCTATATTAGCCTCACAAGTCGACGTAATTCTTTCAATCCTCACCAACAAGTGTCTAATTCAACATAGAGTAGCTCAATAAGAGTCTATATGACTCAATTTATGTAAATCTGCTTCATAAGAGCACTTAAATATACATAAAAACATAAAAACATAAAAAGCACATGGGTAGAAGAAAGCAGGAATAAGTCCTACTCAACAACATTTGACAAGAATCCTGCCACACAAAGGATCATCACATCAAAGGCTAATTTCTTCAAATGATGAATGTCGCTTCAATGAATCAAATGAGGAAATGAGAATCACCATCTCGTTCTAATGATTACGTCTACATTCCTCCAGATCCTTCCATCTCTTCTCTCACTTTATTAACATCTTAGTGTCCCCACTAACAAAAATCACATGTAACCTTACCGAGATGATTGCCAAAAAATAAATTGAGCAAAAAAAAAACAAAAAAAAAAAGAGCTCGCACAAATATAAAAATACAATCATTCGCAAAAAACCCACCCCCCACCCTGTTAGGAATTCCCAATACACCACTAACCTCTTCATTCCACTAACTAGCTTTTCTTATTTCTTCCGGAGGAACAAAGACCATTGAATGTCACTCAACATCAAAGCTATTGACAAAGCTTGTTCATTCTCCCCACACAAAGGTCTTCAACGCGATCGCATCAAGAAGGGGGGGAATGTTAATCCAATTCTAAGATTAACAAGAACTACCGCCATTATCTTACATCAAGGAATCACGGTAGATACACCAAAGGATCATACATTCAAGATATGAAGCAATAGTGTCCAAAGCTATAACTCGGACGGGCACCCATAATGGTGTGACAGAGTATTTATTGCGATTCTCGCTTCAAGAGTGTGTGGTAGGCAAGTTAAGATGAAGTCCTAAGAAATGTATTTCATGGATATATTATGAGAGTAGTCATTGTAATAGCATTAGGCCTCTTATGAGCCTAAAGTGCTCGACCGGCCCCACAGTTTAAGTGAGTGAACACTTATGGCCATGTATATAAGTGAATATCTCTCATAATACAACATACTCTCCCATTGTGCAATTGAGTCTTACTCTTGCTAATCTCTCTCCCTAATGCATGCTAGTGAGTGTGTGTGAGTGAAGTGAGGTGAGAGGAGGGACGAGGACCCATAGTGCAACGCAGCGGTGTGACAACGCTCGTGGGAGGCGTGGTGGAATTACTTCTCAAGGAGTTGTAGAGCTTTGAGACCTCAAGGGTTACAAGCTCGGCCATTAGAAAGATCCTCAACGACAGTTGCGGTTCACTAGCTAATCTCTTTTTGGATGTGTTTCAAGGAGGGTTAGGGTGAGCCATAACATCATCACATATGCCAGTGGGTAATGTCATTAGGAAAGGAATTGGGTGTAACAACTTATACAAATTATCGGCGGCTGTTATAGCCCGAGCCGATGGGATAAGCAAGCTATGGCATGAGAGATTTGGGCACTTGAGCTTTGTAGTCTTGAAAGAAATGCAAAGGTCTAGGATTATGCCACATTTACCAGCATTTTCAGAAATGTCACATGTGTGTGAGGCTTGAATGATGGGCAAGTAGCATCGGCATCATGCATTTCTACAAGAAAGTAAGAATCATAAAAAGGCTCCTCTAAAGATTGTATATGTAGATCTCTATGGTAAAATTCAAACCACTACATTCGGTGGTTCTTCTTACTTTTGTTTTACTGATCGTAAAACGACTTTAGTAGGAAGATGTGGATGTATTTTCTTTGGGATAAAGCTGAAGCTTTTGGAAAGTTCAAAGTATGGCATAACTTGGTAGAGAATAAGATAGGAAAGAGGTTGAAGAAGTTTTGAACAGATCAAGGAGGAGAATTCATATCAAGTGAGTTCAATGCCTATTGCAAGGAGCACAAGATCAAGAGAGATTCAACAGCTGCTGCTGCTGCAGAGCACAAGAATTACACAATGGTGGAGATGGCGTGAAGTATGCTCAAAGGCAAAGGATTACATAATTCTTTTCGGGCCGAGGCAGTCAACACTACAATGCATATCCTTAATAGGAGTTACATAAAGGCAATGAAGGGCATGACACTTTAAGAAGCTTATTCACATAACAAACCCTTAGTTGCATATTTTAGGATATTTGGGTGTGACTATTTTGTGCATCTTCTAGAGTCATCCAGAACCAAGTGGGATTCTAAGGGCAAAAAGTGTATCTTCTTAGGATACAGTATAGAGTCATAGGGTTATTGACTATATGATCTTAAACCAAGTGGGATTCTAAGAGCATCAAGTGTATCTTCTTGGGGTTGAGTATGGAGGCAAAGGGTTAATGTGGTGTTTGAGGAACAACCTCATTAGTTGGAAGAGAGGGCTCTTTCCACACTATCCATCAATGAAGAAATATCCCATTAGACAAAACCACCAGTGATGATAGTACCAACTCCACAAGAGGTGGATTCATCATATGATGAAGAAGAGAAGCATGCAACACCTCATAAGGGGCCATATCGTAAATGGGCGAAGTAGCTCTTGGATGGGAAAGCGCTACCACCATCTATCATAGAAGAGCCAACAATTATTCGTAGATCCAAGAGAATAGAGGATCAGAAGAGGGCCTCCGCTCAGATGTGGCTAAGATAATGAAAGTATAGAAGCCAACCCACTTGGAGGAAGCATAAGCTAGAGGGGGACCATGTAGTCACTCAATTTTGAGAAACCACACTTAGGATCTTGTGGATTATCTTGCAAAACAGAAGGTTATTAGCACCAACAAGTGGGTTTGGAAGGCCAAGTACAAGTCTAATAGTACATTGAATAAGTACAAGGCACAACTCAGGTGAAGGGTTTTACACAAGTCAAAGGGTTTGACTTTTAGGAGAGGCATTCGCCCCCCACGACTAGATTTACCACTATTCAGACATGACTTGCCTTGGCCGCTCATGGGAAGTGACTAGTATTGTAAATGGATGTGAAGTCAGCATTTTTGAATGGCCATCTCAAGAACGTGGTTATGTGGCACAACTAGCTAGGTTTGAGATATCTGGTTCAAAAAAACAAAGTTTTCAAACTCTAGAAGGCATTATGCGAGATGAAATAGGTCCCTTCGGCATGGTACCAAAACGGATAGATGCTTTCTTTATAAGTATTAGTCTTTCTAAATGCCCATCATATGTAAATTTATACTTTTTCTCTGAGCAAGGCAGGTACATGATCATTTTCACTACGCAAGGCAGCTAGGTTTGAGATACTTGGTTCAAAAAACAAAGTGTGTATACTCTAGAAGGCATTATATGGGTTGAAATAGGTCCCTCGGGCATGGCACCAACAAATAAATTCTTCCTTTATAAGTATTGGTCTTTCTAGATGCCCATCATATGTAAATTTGTACTTTTTCTCTGAGCGGGGCATGTACATGATCATTGTCCTATATGTGGAGGACCTCATTATGATAGGGAACCATGAAGAGAAGGTCAAAGAGGCACAGGAGATGTAGAGTTCAAAGTTTGATATAAGAGACCTTGGGCTTTTGCATTTCTATTTAGGGATAGAGGTCTAGCAAAAGTGAGACGGAATCTTCATTTCTCAGCAAAAGTATGTTTAAGAAATTATGAAGGCATTTTGCATGGCTAAGTGCAAGTCAGTGGTGGTTACACCCATGGAGGTTGATGTGAAGCCTTCTGTTGAAGATGCTTCTCCATTGTGTTGGATATGAAGAAGTACAAGAAGCTGGTGGGGAGTCTGATCTCCTTATGCAATACACGGCCTAACATCAGCTTTGCAATTGGCATTCTTAGTAGATTCTTAAATCGGCCTAGAGAGAACCATTCGAAGGTAGGAATATGGGTGTTGAAATGCATCAAAGGTTTTGTTGGGTATGGCATCACTTGCAAATTAATCAATTCCTTGACTGGGTTTTGTGACTTAGATTGGGTAGGAGATTGTGATAGCAGGAAATCAGTTTCTTGTTTTACTGTTTTCTTATTGAGTCTAGAATTACATCTTGGATCAGCAAGAAGAAACCTATAATGGCACTTTCTTCTACAGAGTCTCAGTACAAGGCAGCACACTTTGCTTCATGTGAAGCAGACTAGTTGAGGAGGACCTTAGAAGACATGGGTGTTGCTCAAAAGGGAGCGACAGTGTTGTGCAATAATCCAAGTTGCATGGCTATCGCCAAGAACTCGGTGTTTCATACTTGCATGAAGCACATTGAGATTCAATATCATTATATGCATGAGCTTTTCATGGATGGAGATGTAGAGCTAGTCTTCTGTGCCCGATGACAGAGAATTGTGCAGACATTTTCACAAAGGCTCTGGGGAGAGATTTGTTAGAGTGCCATCTTCATTGACTCGAGCATTGGACTGACACCTACAGGTGGACATTAAGCTCATGATGTTTCTGCGAGTGATGGATGTGCTCTATTTTCTAAGGCATTGGACCGACACCTAGGACCGACACCTACAGGTGGGCATTAAGGGGGGATGTTAGAAAAGCATTTTCTTAATGCTCCACCCTCGTGATGTTTCTGCAACAAGTGACGGATATCATCTATTTTTTAAGGCCCTCTTTAGGAGTAGCCATTGTGGTGAGCACTCAGCTACCCGAGAGTTCCCAATTTAGACATTAGATCGTGGCCAAGTGTGACCAGATCGTTAGGAGATAGCTTATGTAGACTTGGCACTCTGCCAAATAGGATGCATGCTTGTGTGGACTAGGTGACCAAATTATGTGGGTGCTGGGGACACCAAACCGAGGACACACTATTCTTGGGTTATGGGGAGTTCATACTTCATACTTCATAATTCTTGGGTTATGGGGAGGCCATAGTTCATAGTTCATAGTTCTTAGGTTATGGGGAGTTCATACTTCATACTTCATATCCTGTCAGCAGATACTTGTGGTCATGTGGGTAGGTTTTGATGACCCGACCGACCTACCACATATGGGGTACTATATAGGGGGGGTTTTGTGGAACTCCATAATCATCGAGTTCATTATGTTCAAGCACTCTTGTAAGTAAGACATCCTCCGTCCAGAGTCTATTTAGATTGCCATCAAACCTTCTTATCCGAAGCGCACAGGTGGGCGGATGCCATCAGTTTGTAATAAAGTTTTTGCAAGTAGTAGTATTGTTTACTCTCTACTTCTTTCTAACAATTCAGTGCTTTGTATTGTGTTGATTTCGCTACTATGTTTTCTTACATACTCTTCTAGGAATACACTCTTAAATGAATACTCTTCATGGAATACACTTCCTTCTAGGAGAAATATAAAGATAGCTTTGCCTATTGGGAGCATTAATTTCAACCAAAATCTATCAACACAAGATCTCATTCATAACAAAATGCTTAAAGATCAATAATCTATTAAAGATAGGGTTCATCATAGAGATCTCAAGCAATGATGGTCCCAAAATGAAGAATGGCAAGGTAAGGGTCTATGTAGATTATCGCTTTTGAATGTGTAAACTCTCAAGGATTCTTTCCCATTAGTATTCATGTTAGCCAACTTGAGAGTGACTTTTAATTGAGACCCATCTTGCATCTCTACCTCCCCTGAATGATCAATGTTATGGCAAGGCTTTATGAAGTGTAGGGTGAGTGGGAATTTTAGGCCCCATGATGATTGGGTTTGGAAGGCATTGAGGCCGACCTTGTCGAAGTAGGGGGCTACTTTAGGTAGTTTAAAGACGACATAACCATATCATCTACTTTTCTACTTTAGGTAGTTGAAAGACGATATGACAATCCATTGATGGAAAGGGGACCCTCCAATGATTTTCAAGGGTGGTATTGACCTATGTGTGAGGATTCTATGAACCTACAATAATTTTTAAGGTGGTCTTAACCTATGCAGCATGAATGAGGATTCTATGAACCTACAATAATTTTTAAGGTGGTCTTAACCTATGCATGAATGAGGGTTCCGCAGACCTTGCAGAGCATTTTGGGATCTAGGGAGAATGAATCTACTTAATGGCAACTCTCAATTAGCAAATGGATTAAGAATGATTTTCAAGGGTGGTCTTGACCTATGCGTGAGGGTTCTACGAGCCTACAATGGATCAAGAATGATTTTCAAGCGTGGTCTTGACCTATGTGTGAGGGTTCTATGAACCTACAAAATGATTTTTGAGGTGGTCTTGACCTGTGCATTAATGAGGGTTTTTCAGACCTTGTGTAGCATTTTGGGATCTAGAGAGAATGAATCTACTTAATGGCAACTCTCAATTTAGCATAGGTCAAGAATGATTTTCAAGGGTGGTCTTAACCTATGCATGAGGGCTCTACAAACCTACAATGATTTTCAAGGGTGGTCTTGACCTATGTGTGAGGGTTCTACAAACCTACAATGATTTTTGAGGTGGTCTTGACCTATGCATGAATGAGGGTTCCACGTACTTTGCAAAGCATTTTGGGATCTAGGGAGATTGAATCTACTTAATGGCAACTCTTGATTTAGCATTTAGCAAATAGATCAAGAAGTTCCATAAGCCACGTGTTGGGGATTCCCACCGAAGTGGAGGTGAGGTGGAAGTGGCACAATTAGCCATGATTTTCTTGCTCTTGATGTTCCTTATGTGAGGATTAAGTTCTTAGTCTCAGTATGTGCACGGTCAATCTATGTGAAGTGCAATGTGGGGAAGAGGGCTAGATGTAGCAAAAATAGTCAGTCTATGTGAAGTGCAATGTGGGGAAGAGGGCTAGATGTAGCAAAAACAAGACTCAATGAATAAGATGGGAGCTACATCAAAAAGAAGACCGGAATGTGACAAGGTGAGAAAAAATCAGTGTGATCCACTTGAACTCTTAGACTAAGCTTTGTGTATCATGTGTGTTTGAGAGTGTTTAGTTTGGGTAGATTGGAATCTACATAAGTGATGAAAAAGAATTGCTAGCTATTACACAAGATTGAGCCACATATGTAAGTGTGCTTCTTGAAATAGTAGAATGATCATGCTCAAATGAAGAAAGAAAATGTAGTAATTTTAATGGTGGTTTACATAAACTAGCATAATATCATAAAGTAAACCACATGTAGGTATATTGTAACACCTAACCAAATAGGTTTCCAGAGAGGGTGGATATAGTTGTTGGTAAAATGAAATGGGGCAATGATGAAAATGCAGGTATACACCTACGCAAATAAGTTTCTAGAGAGGATGGATATAATTGTTGTAAAATGTAATGGGGCAATGATGAACAAGCCTCACATATATTGTGAGAGGTAGTAGCAAATAAGCTTCACAATCTTAACAAGACTTCTTAGCTTACATTTACACATGAAAGTGTTGAATGCATTCATTCTAGATGAAGACCTCACAATCAAGACATATGAATGGTCTTTCACACTAACAAGGTGACAACTTAATGTATCAGGAATTCTATCTTCCTTCTTGCAACACATCACCATAAAATTATTGGAATTCATTACTGCTATGACGACACGACACATTAATGAATTTAGAATGCTATCTTCCATCTCTAAGAAAAATTGCAACACATCACTATAAAACTATTGGAATGCTCCCTGTTGCTCTACAACACATTAGCAAAATGCCATTATACCTCCTTACTACTCTACTTTGCTCCTTCTCTCAGTCACCCATGACAATTGGGAATGGACACTCGTGAGTGCTCACGAAAATTTTGGGCTGAAATGGAGGAGCTACCTCCCAATCCATACTCCATGAAAGACTAATGCAGCATTTGAGTACCCTATTCCCCTAAAACTTATCATGTTGTCCTATTCACCAAAAACTTATCATATGTAATCCCTATTTAAAAGGTTGTCGTGGCCTTTTAATTAATGACCAAGGTATGCCTTTCTTTCTAAGGTATACTCCCACTCCCTCACCTAGCCATGTGCCCTCTGCAGCCCCTCCTCGCCATCCACCACCTCTCGTCCCTATGCCCGCCCCTGCATTTGAGCTTACCCCCCTACACAACACCCTTCCTATTGTATATGCCAGTCCCCCTAGTGCCCTCTCTACGAGAGAGAGAGAGAGAGAGAGAGAGAGAGAGAGAGAGAGAGAGAGAGAGAGAGAGAGAGAGAGAGAGAGAGAGAGAGAGAGAGAGAGAGAGAGAGAGAGAGCATTTCTTTTGTGTGAGAAGTATGAGAAAGAGAGCCACGCCACTTTTAAAAATCTCATAGATATCTTTTCATTGTTGTTGTGGATGGATATACCATTGCCCTCCATAAAGCATTAATTTTTCTTAACTCCATTACACTACCTTGCTATGGTGTTATCTAATTAGAAGATGGATAATATTTTTATGTCTTGATCATTTTGTGAATTATAGTACAGAAATTATTGCCCAAAGGATGCTTTAAGTTGAACTTCTTAAACATCAATGCCTCATCAAAAATATTTATAGGAGTGAGACATACTTTGTTCTGCACCATAGTGCATGTAGGTTTCAATTCCTAAAGAAATATCTTCTGCACTAATATTATGTGAAAAATTATAGTAATGAGACTTATCCAGACCTTTCATGCTAACCAATCATCCCATGAAATGTGTGCATGTTCTTTTGCTTTAAAGCTCTACATTGCAATTCCACCAAACAGGACCCTTCTTATCCCATCCAACATACTTTTCAATTAGTTTATTAACTGTAACGATTGTGACTTTGCATAAATTCTAATAACCATTTGATAGCGTAGATTGAAAGTTGTACCTCCTCTTTCCAATGAGCAACGTCCAGCAAGGCATTCTTTTGTGAGAAACACATTGAGATTAATTATTAATGTTTCATCAATATCACTCTCACCTATTGATATTGTCATACAAATCAAGAACTTTGAAGTTCACATTGGATTGATCTGTAATATCGTCAACATTTGATAACTTTTTGGGCCTACTACTCTTCTTTGGTTCATTACTTTGAACATAAACATTAGGTTCTTTGGAATCTGAAAATTTTTATGTTTCCATTTCTCTTGCGCTCTTCTTCATTTATTGACATTGTCCCGTCCGTAATGAATAACAAAGGCCAATGTTAAAAAAATTCGAATAGCATAAGAACCTGCCCTATTCCATAAATATTTTATGAAAAATGTTCGTAGAAATGCTATGAGAAGAAATCTCTCTAAACTAGAAACCTACGCATAGTCATGTGGTCTCTTTTTTTTAAAAATGTGTGTGTGTCAAAGGTTCGCCAACAACACACTAAAACTAGAGTTAATTAATCGGTTTTTCTTTTTTACTCATGAGGGTTTAGAAGCGAAGAGTAAAGCAGCCAATGTTTTGACTAGCCCTTATAAGGTTATCAACACCTTAGGAAAATGCCCTAGCGCCTAATTGGCCTTGCGGATCGCGAATAGAATAACGACACGTGGACACGAGGTTCCTTACCATAATGAATTTCGCGGTTTCTTCACCCCTCCCACTCGACTCTGGGTGGCTATGGCCGCTTTCTGTGTCTCCCTGAAACCCTAATCTCGCGCCTTCGTTTTACCGGCGCCATTCCAAGCCTTCCTTTCGTCTTCTTCGAGCGCTCTGGATGGAACAGGTGATCTCGTCCTCTCCTTCTTCTTCCTCTTTCCCTGTCTTCACTCTTCTTCTTCCCCTCATTTCTTTTTTCTGTCAAATCTCGAATGCAGTTGGGATTCTTAGTTTGTTATTATTCTGCGGGAACTGTAGGTCTTTTGCTTACAAAGATGCTCTATGAAGATGCTCTGTGCTTTATGTTGCATGAAGATGTCCCGTGCTCATTTCATTATGCGGTTAACCCAGCTCCAGAGCAGGAATGCCTTCTCTTCTGTTCCTCTCGTGCTTTTGTGTTAGAAATTAGGTCAAAAAGACAGAATGTGCCTTCCCTAGTGTGTCACAAACCTGCATTCTTGCTGGATCTGCTGCTTGTGTGTCTCCGAAAATTCAAGAACATTTTTTTCCGGAAGGCCGTGTTTGCTAAAGCTGATGCAGGGTGTTCACAAAGCTTTATTTGGTTTGCTTAAGCTGCCATAGGGTAGTTGCAATGCTTTATTTGGTCTGCTTAAGCTGGCCCAGGGCGATCGCAATGCCTTCCTTGGTCTGCTTAAGCTTCCTTAACATGCTACAGTGGCATAACAATGCATTATTTTGTCTGCCCCTGTAATACAGTATCAGAAAGTTGAGAAGATCGGAGAAGGCACCTATGGCGTTGTGTACAAAGCGAAAGACAAGGTGACTAATGAGACAATTGCTCTCAAGAAGATCCGGTTAGAGCAAGAAGATGAAGGGGTTCCAAGTACAGCCATTCGTGAGATCTCTCTCCTGAAAGAAATGCAACATGGCAACATCGTAAGGTGTGTTTTTATGCCTAATGCCATGCTTGGTTTATTTATGCGGAGGGAGCAGCTTGACTGTGTTCTGTGATGTGCCTCCTTGCCAGACCAGAACATATATGCTATTCTGTATGTCACTGCTCTGCATATTGAGTGCTGGCCTTGCCAATTGTGTGTTTGCTACTTTGGCTGCTTTCTGAAACCTTCGGAATTGGTTTATGCAGGTTGCAAGATGTCGTGCATAGTGAGAAGAGGCTGTATCTGGTCTTTGAGTATCTAGACTTGGATTTGAAGAAGTACATGGACACTAGTCCTGATTTTGCCAAGGATTCACGTTTAATCAAAGTATGGTGAACGCCGTGACCTTGTGTTTAATGATTGGCATGGTTTTGTTTGTCTTGTTCAGCTTCTTGGTATGTTGTCTGAGTGTAACAACTAAAAAAACGTGTAATCCTTTCATGGATGTTTTCTTAATGCCGCTGTTGGCTGCCATGGTTCTGGATCAATTCCTTACTGTTTCTGTATGTCTCCTGAGGGTGGTGCATCCCCTTTTCTGAAGGAGAAATTGTGATTACAAAAGATCACTGCTGGCACCTCAGCAATCTCTTCTTCCTTAGCAGGCTTCCCCTTAAGGTTTTTTCGTGTCCTATTTGCATGGAGGGAAGAAGATGCATGTGACATCATCCCCTCATGCATTGAGGCAGAGGGAAAAGTTGATGCTCTGTCACCTCCTTTGTTAATGGAAAATGATCCTAAGATGTGTTAAAGGCTGTCATTGCAGTTTTTATTGGTACATTATAGCAGTCTTGTCTTACTTGACCAACCAAAGTATCTGTGCACGCATGTGAGGACCTTGCAGAGATCTATAAGCCTGCCGATAGATCCTCGAATGTGTAAAAAACTTCTTCAATGTTTTGGTACATTGTAAGAGTCTTGTCTTACTTGACCAACTGAAGTATTATCTTGTGCAGACATGTAAGGACCTGGTGAAAATCAATAAGCCTGCCGGATAGATCCTCCAATGTGTACAAAAGATTGTTTGGAATCTACCTTGGTCTTGAGTGTAGCTTGCTCATGTTGAACATATAATTGTTCTATGCGTAGACTGCTTATTTGTTCATGAGTGAATGCATAAATGTCAAGGATCTGAACTATGCCCTGTTATGCTTTTCCCTTGAACAGACATATCTCTACCAGATTCTGCGAGGCATTGCATATTGTCATTCACACAGGGTTCTTCACCGAGATTTGAAGCCTCAGAACCTGCTGATAGACAGGCGTACGAACGCACTGAAGCTTGCTGACTTTGGACTGGCAAGGGCCTTTGGGATCCCAGTCAGGACATTCACTCATGAGGTTGGCATTGTGCCACACAATAGTTCATTTCACCCTTCTTCACAATGGCATTGTATTCTCTTAAAGCTACTCGTGATCGGGGTGAGGAGGTATTAGATGAAGAGAGCACCTTTGGAACAGAATGGAGATAGTAACATTGGCTGATGGGAAACTTGTAGGTGGTGACATTATGG
Organism: Cibotium barometz; assembly: GCF_041138505.1. NCBI lineage: Eukaryota > Viridiplantae > Streptophyta > Polypodiopsida > Cyatheales > Cibotiaceae > Cibotium > Cibotium barometz. The sequence goes on from NC_141079.1 coordinate 4,112,673, forward strand.
TATCGTGCGCCAGAGATCTTATTGGGTTCCCGTCATTACTCAACACCTGTTGATGTCTGGTCAGTAGGTTGCATCTTTGCAGAGATGGTAAATCAACGTCCTCTTTTTCCTGGGGACTCAGAGATAGATGAGCTTTTCAAGATCTTCAGGTAGGTGATTTTTGGAACTTGTAGATCCCCATGGGTTCTTGAGAGACATTCCAGAAATCATGCTTGGTTTGTTTGTATCAGGCAATCATGTCTGTCTGCTCCATTTAAATCTGCCTGCTAGGGGTGGGCTTTCTTTTTAATGAAGCAGGTCATTGTGGCAGAGTGTTAGGTACTCCGAATGAAGAAGTTTGGCCAGGGGTGACAACACTGCCGGATTTCAAATCGGCATTTCCAAAATGGCCTCCTAAGGTTCCTTCACTTCTACTCTCTTGTTCTTAAACCTTATGCTGGCTTCCTGAAAATTTCGAGTATTCCAGTACTCCTGTGTCAAATAAAGGCTGTATTCAGACCCATCCATGGACAGTTGATGGCGAAAAAGTGGGGTGTCCACCTACCTATTTTTGGTTGCACGTCATGTAATTGTCGGTGGCATCACGGAATTGACACGCATTGTTGCATTTTATAACCTGTGCTGAGAGTGACATACGTTAGTGGTAGGTTTATTGATTAAAAAGTCAATGTGAGGTACAGGGTTCAAATCCTGTCAGGTCCACATTTACATTTTTTTTGTTTTGTTCAAGATGTCAGTTCTAGTTGTGGTGTCTGTGCCAGACGGTTTGGAGCTGTTCTTGTCTGTGGAATTAGTGTTTGGCAGACTGGTGGAATGTGTGGAGTTGTTGGATGATGGGCATATGACTTTTGGTCAAATTGAAGTCTGCCATGTCAATGGCAAGATGTGTCAGGTGCACACTGGTGAAGTGTGCCTAAGTTTGTCAACTTGTATAAACATGCAACAGCAAGCTATCTTGCAGAGCAAGTCTCGTAAATCTTGTGCACAAACATTACCTAGTGCCTAACCAATGTCTCCAGCAGTTTTCTGAATGTTCACATTCCTTGCATTAATGTAAACTCGCTGGCTTATTGAACTGTGCTTATTGACAGGACCTGGCGGCAGTTGTTCCTGGCTTGGATCCTTCCGGGATTGACCTGCTTTCTGTATGTGATCGTTTTCTTGTGTTAGCAGGTCTTTCTAGTTGTTTGAACTAATTCTGTATGTGCTTACTGTTGGTTCTGTCATTACTCAGAAAATGCTCTGTTTGGATCCAAGCCGGCGCATCACAGCTCGGAGTGCATTGGGGCATGAGTATTTTAAAGACCTTGGTTTAGTTCCATGATATATGCATTTGCTCTTAATTGTGTATTATATTATTTTGCCCTAATGCTGAAGCATATATCCATGGACCTGCGCAAATGCAAAGGTTTGCTCATCTTTGCTTGAATGTTGTGAGTTGTTAGTGATCCTTGCCAGATTTAAGTTTTCATTCCTTGACAAGCGTCTCTTGAATGGTTCTGGCTTGGTTCTCTAAGCATGCTGGAAAACTATCAACAAGGCAGGCTAATACATTGATGATGGTAGGGCTGCCTACTCTGCCATGCCCTCTTTTGTCTATTCCTGGCCTTCTGGCTAAGCAAAATCATGTGTACCTGGCTTTTCCATCTCTGTTAAGAGCTGTTTTTGGATCAAAGAAATTATAAGGACCTCTCTCTCTCTCTCTCTCTCTCTCTCTCACACACACACACACACACACACACACACACACACACACGCACGCACGTGCTTGTGCACGCACACCACACAGTGGCTGGTTCTCCGCATGTTTGGTGTGCACATGATCCAGCTTTGATCAGGTCTTGGGCTGTATTCGGCTGCAGCAGATGGTCTCTCTCTCTCTCTCTCTCTCTCTCTCTCTCTCTTTCTCCACATTGCCTTGCCTGCCAGCTTATCTGTACCCTATGTGCTACCCGTTGCCTCTCCTCCACATTGTGCGCTGCTCCTCCTGTTCTTTTTCCCTCTGCAGTCAGTCACACATTTTTCATTTTCTTCCCTGTTGTTACGATTCAAGATAAGCATGACCAGATCAGTTTAATGGAATGGATTATTTGGGTCCTGGGAAGCTGAAGGATGCCCTACAACAGACAAAGACCTACATGGCATACACCACAGACAGATCGAGCAGTCAAATGGGTGTGCTGGCATGTGAGGAGATCAAGCTATTGAATGAAATTGTGGCACTGCAGGAAGAACACTATGACGGAGAGATTGTGAATCTCAAGGCAGAAATTGTCTCTTTGAAAGAAGGGGAAATTAGCCTAAAGGGGAGGGGAAATTGCTAGCACAGATCTCAACATGCGGTCCTTAAACCTAAGATAGCATAGATTATGGAAGCAAAGACGAGGCTTGGCGAGGCCAAGGAGGATATCATGGAGAAAAACTCTGGGTATTGGCTGCCATGGAGGAAGTGTGGGATGCCTCCAAGTGGATGGAGGTAGTCAAGAAACAAAAGCCTGCCCAAAGTTCTAATACCATTTTGACAGTCAATTGAGAAGGAGAACATAGGCAGAGTAGCCATCCATGTGAGGGTAATTGGGCTGCTTGTGGGAGGCTCCTGGAGGGAAGGCAGGGAGAAAACATGCAGTTAAGTGGGTTCTAAAGAGACCCCTTTCCCTGAAGCTTGGGGTAGACAATAATGAGAGAGGTCCCTTCTGCTCAAGTTCAAAGATGCACAATCATGCCTCGCTTTCTTGTCTTGTGCAACGTCTCACACCACTTTAAGAAGAGAATAGGAAGCCTAGGATGGTGCAAGTGCTTGAGGTGCGCCTGGTTATGGAAATGGGTTGCGTATTGAGATGACCGAGTGATTATTGTAGAGGTCCATGGCAAACAAGAGTGTGGCGTGTATGGACAGCCACTTGGAGCTGCAAGGATGTACTACAGTCAGGAGGGCGTGCTGAGACTGTCAGCAAGGTGGGACATCTTTTATATAGACACTAGAGTCCAAAGAGGTCTTACCTCTGGTTGCAGGAAATGTTTAGGAGTCAACATACAGAGAGAAGAGCAGAGCATGTGGAGGAGTACAAGGGTCGGGGGGTTTGCAGTCTTGTTTAAGCCACATCGCCACATCTTGGATGATAGTGGTTTGGAGAGATGAGAGGCTAGGTAAGGATGCGGGTGTTTACCAGGGAAGTGGCTTGTGCATAGCAGTGTTCTGCTCCCCTTCAGAGACATCTAGCTTAATTTAAAGTTCGTTATTAAGGCAGACCATACTTGGCATTATATGTAGAAATCATGGAGTCTTCTAGGCTAGGAAATATTATCCTCTTGGGAGACTTCAATACTTGGACAAGGATCAATCAGATCCAGCTCCTTGATTTTGCAATGGATTCCATCATTGTATTTGAGCTAGACTAGCAAGATATGCGGATACAGAGGCTATGACATGGCCTAGGGTAACACATGGACTCATCATATACAGTGGCATGACCAGCGGAATGGTGGTGGCTTCCATTTGAGCCCATGTGAAAGGAACTACTTTGTAACCTTTGCCTACCACCCTTTTGTCACTTCCTTGCTCTGTTAGTCGTCTAGTCAATTAAATGCAATCTTGGGAAATTGATGTCTATCCAAGATGTAGATACGAAAAATGAAAGTCACTGTCCAGAAGAGGGCATCAACCAGCAAGGATGTTGCTCCAAGCTCCAAACTCAGTAAGGATAATAGGGTGGGACATTGAGGGCTTGCTGTGAAAAGACCATCACTTGCCATCTGTCTATCCTTCGACCATTTCTCCCAAGGTCTGGTTCCCAAAAGTGGTTCTATACATCTCAACGAGTGTCACTACTAAAGAGCCATTCCTTAGTGCTAGGCTCCTTCTGTACTAGGCTCCTTCTGTACAAGGGCCAAATCAACATATCCCCTTGTTAATCCAGTCTGGGCTGTAGAGCATATCCCCTCTCTGGTTGGGTTGGGCTGCTGGATGCATGGTCAAGATGGTCGCAGTGAATGTGACCCCAAATATGCATGAGATGCAACAATCTTCACTTGGTCTCATCCATATGTGAAATGATGCGTGGAGGCCACTGGTTGTGAGGTGTTAAACGCCGTAACCTTGGTCTTGCTACGGTTGACAGTGAGGTCTTGTCATTTCACAAAGGGCCTGCAGTGTTGACAGATGTCTCTGTAGCTTCCCGGCTTAATCTGAGGTAAACACTACACATCGTTTGCATATTGCAAGATGAAGGCCAACATGTCAGTGCTTGGTCCACCAAGTCTACCAACGAAGCCAAAGACCTTGTCTATATGAGCCAAATAATATTGCAGAAAGAGGGGCTTCTTGCTTCCCCCCAAATCGTGCTAAATTCTGTTGACCTCAGTAGACATGCTTTGACACTCTCTATAACCAACTCATTTCATCTCGAATGACAAGGCCAACTTACTAAGCTGTGGGAAGAGGCGTACTTGGGGTACAGTATCAAATGGTTTGCAGGCATCAGTTAATGTGCCACTTATAAGACTAGCCTCCTCAATGATGGCTCTCACCAATATGAAGATGTGATCCAATGTAGAGTGGATCCTCCGAAAGCTGGGGTGTGTGGGGAAAGGTTTGTTGAGGTGTGATTTTGTTATGGGGGTGGTGTTAGAGGTCATCTCCTGTCTATTTTTATACACCAGGGCCTCTGTTGTGGGTGTGCCCGCCCTGTATAGATGTTTTATCATTTTTCCTCACTCCCCGTATTTTTTCCCATTTTTTGGTGGGATGGATGCCAGATGTTGGCAGGAGCTTCTGGTAGTTGGCCGACTGTCCATTCAGCAGTCGTGTGGCTGGCCGACTGCCCAATCAGCAAGCGTGGAGTATTTATTGCTGGCCGACTTGCTTTGTGCGGTCGTGGAGTTTTCTATTGCTGGCCGACTGCTTCATGCAGTCGTGGAGAGCCACCAGCGTTGGCCGACTGCATGCATGGGGCATATAAGTAGGCCCCATGCCCCCCACCACTTAGTCATTCAGTTATTTGCGGGATCTTGTGTATAGAGAAGAGTTTACACACCTATTTCTCTGTGTTTCTTGTGTTGTCTATTTTCTGCACTCTAGCTGCTCTTGTCAACCCAAGTTTGGTTATCATTTTCGCTGCATATTCTGACATGGTATCAGAGCCCTAGGCTCGTGATAAATCTTGGCAGTTTTTTGCAAGAGGGGGATCGTTAGGTTGCTGATTGGTGGACTGTTTTGGACGGTTTGGGAAGAGAAGGTGCAAGAGAAAGGCGGGCTAAGGTGCTGGACAGACACTTGTAGGTTTTGGAGATTTTTTTTCCCCGCCCACTCACCCTTTCAGTTTACTTCCTGCGATGGCAGATTTACTAGAGATGGCTGAGAAGCATGTGAAGATTCTGACTCTCCCCATGTTCCTAGTGGACCGTCGGTTGGACGGGTCCAATTACGGCATCTGGAAGGTCATGATGGAGTCTGTGTTGGAGTCATATGACCTTGTTGATTTCATCATCATTGGGGTTCCACGCCCGGAAGTAGAGGAAGGGGAGTTACTGTCGATGAGGAAGGACCGAGAGGCACAGGCACACATGTGGGATCGTGTCAACGCCAGGGTCCGGTCATTTGTTTTCCACAAGTGATCAATCATGTAAAGCACATGATGCTGGCGAGAGGCATATGGGAGCACTTGGCTTCTCTTTATAACAGGGTATCACCCATGAAACGGATCTCCTTGGAAGTGCAGATGCGGGTTATGAACCCTGCAAAGTCCTCGATGATGCGAGAACACATTAACAAGCTGCAGGCCGTTCAGCAGGAAGTCCTACAAGCTGGGAAGGAGATATCATCTGAAGACATGGCCATCACTTTGCTGTCCCACTTGCCTGCTCAGTATTTTGCTTTCTACTGCTCGTTGACTACGAGTGGCAGGCTTAGTACCATTACTTGGGAGGAGCTTGTGCCAATGGTCTTGGACCAAGAGGAACGTTTCACGAACCCTCCTCACAGCGGCGGTTCGGAGGCCTTAACTGGCCAACGGTCGAACGGTCGGAATAACAACAAGGGCAAAGGGAAGGCTTCACCGGAGAAGTCTTCTGAGAAGAAGTCTGACTCAGAACGAGAGAAACTGAAGGCCGAAAGATTCTGCAATGATTGTGGCGAGAAAGGCCATTATTGGAGGAAGTGTCCTAAGCGGACAGGCAAGAGTGCTGATTCCTCAGCCTCAGTTGCAAAGACTCTGGCATTTGTTCACTTAGAGATGATGGACTCCGGCGCTTCATCATCTTCGAGCGAGGAGGCAATTGGCTTCACCGAAAGGATACCCGGGAATGGATTCTTGACAGAGGTGCTTCCAGGCACATGACTCTCTCCCATGACTTCTTTCTGGATTTGAAACGGCAGTTAGGTCGCATCTTTATTGGTGACAACTCCACTATTCCGATACATAGTGAGGGCCGGATGGAGATAATTCCCGACGGCAAGGGGGGCAAGCATGCTTCCCGTGTTCTTTATGTCCATGCTCTGGGTTTTCATCTTCTGTCAGTGCATGAAGTATGCAAGACTGGCTTTCGGGTGGAATTTGAGGAGCATTCCGTTGCTCTACGGGACCGTGAGACTGGCCAGGTTGTTTGGGAAGGCGGTGTGGAGAATGGTATCTACAAGCTCTCTGCACTCTCCTCGTTGACAGGTTCTCAGGTAGGAGATTTGTGGCACTTTCGTTTTGGCCACTTAAATGTGGATTCATTGAGGCGAGCTTTCTGAGACCAAATGGTGGTTGGCTTGCTAGATGTTGGTAGTAGGCAAGGGTGTTGCAGTTCTTGCATACGTGGTAAGCAGCACAGGGAATCCTTTCCGAAGCAGGCTTCTAGGCGGGCTTCGAAACCATTGGAGTTGATTCACACCGACTTGTGTGGACCTCAACAGACACCATCTTTGGGAGGATCCCTCTACTTTATGCTGCTTGTTGATGATTGTACCAGATTCACGCGGGTCTACTTTCTTTCCCAGAAGGACCAAGCTTTTGCACGGTTCAAGAATTGGCACGTGATGGTAGAGAAAGAGTCTGGATTTCAGGTCAAGACTCTCAGAGCTGATAAAGGAGGTGAATTTTCCTCGACTGTATTTCTCAGATTTTGTGCAGATCATGGCATCAAAAGGGAACTGGCCAATACAGGATCGCCTTCGGAGAATTGAGTTGTCGAACGCAAGAACAGGACTGTGGTGGAGATGGCGAGGACCATGCTGGAGCATTGTGATCGTCCTCGTCTATTTTGGGGAGAGGCTGTGGCAACGGTTGTCCATACCCTCAACTAATCTCCGACGACTTCAGTACCCCATATGACTTCATTTGAGGCATACTTTGGCAGGAAACTTGATGTCTCACACTTCCGTGTCTTTGGGAGTGACGCATATGTACATATTCCGAAGAAGGAGAGGGGGAAGCTTGACTCCAAGTCTCGCAAGCTTGTATTTGTGGGGTATAATTCTCTTTCCAAGGGATACAGATTGTATGATCCAGACAGGAATGAGATTGTTGTCAGCCAGGATGTGGTCTTTGACGAGCATGTTCTAGTATCCACTGTCGAGGAGCCGCCACTTCTTGGAGATCCAGACGAGTCTGATGATGATTCCTAGACTCATTCCAGTTGATCAACCTCGGTCACTATAGGAGATTGAGCCCGCAGACAGCTGGAGTAGAGCCCTTGCGACCACAGGAGGCTCCACGATCTGTTCGAGTACCTAGGTGGTTGTTAGACACCCTTCGAGAGGCAGGTGTCATGGAGCTACCCTCCGAGTGGACCACAGAGGACGGCCCTCGAAGATCACACAGAGTCCGAGGTAAAAGCAATACACCGGAGCTTCTTCAGGTGAACTATGCTTTGATGTCTCGTTTTATGCGGGACAAAGAGCCCACTTCCGCAAAGGAAGCCCTTTCACAGGATACTTGGAGGAAAGCCATGTAGGTGGAACTTGATGCCATCGAGAAGAACAAAACTTGGGAGTTGGTTCCAAGGCCGTCGAAGCGGTCAGTCATTGGTGTCAAATGGGTCTTTAAGACCAAATATGCGTCTGATGGGTCGGTGGACAAACACAAAGCCAGACTTATGGCTAAAGGTTATGCTCAGCAGGGAGGCATCGACTACGAGGATACCTTTGCACACCGACAGCACGAATGTCCACGATTCGGACCGTTCTTGCCCTTGCTGCTTCTCAGAGGTGGCCCATGTATCAAATGGATGTAAAATCTGCGTTCCTTAATGGTGACTTGCAGGAGGAGGTGTATGTTGAGTAGCCTCCAGGCTTTATTGTTCCAGGATCTGAAGGGATGGTTTACAGGTTACGTAAGGCCTTGTATGGTCTCAAACAGGCTTCGAGGGCTTGGAATCAGAAGATTGATTCCTTCTTTGTTCGGACTGGATTTCACAAATCGGTTGCATATCCGAACCTGTATCTCTTTCGGGAACGCGGCATGGTCATGAATATCATCCTTTATGTGGATGATCTCATTCTCATTGGCGGTCATGTGGAGCACATTGGAGTGACGAACGCTGCCTTGTCAAAGCAGTTTGAGATGACCGACTTAGGCTTACTCCACTTCTTTTTGGGATTGGAGATCTGGCAGACCCAGAGGGGGTTTTTTATCTCAGAGCAGCGGTATATTCATGAGTTGCTTGAGGCCTTTGGGATGGAGAACTGCAAGCTTATTACTTCGCCAATGGACCCGAACACAAAGTTAACTGTTACTGATCCTTGTAAGCCAGTTGATGCCTCGCAATACCGGAAGTTGGTTGGTTCATTGATTTGGTTGCTGAACACCAGATTGGACTTGAGCTTCTCCGTGGGGTTGTTGAGCTCTTTCATGCAGACGCCATTGAAGTCTCATTAGGACGCAGGATTGCGGATCTTGCGGTATCTGCAGAGTACGAAGGATCTAGGACTCTTTTACACAGGAGGGGATGGAGTCAGGCTCCAAGGTTGGAGTGACTCAAATTGGGGAGGAGATTCAGACACGAGGAGATCTACTTCAAGATACAGTTTTACCCTCGGCTCAGGAGCAGTTTCTTGGAGCAACAAGAGTTTGGAGTGACTCAGATTGGGGAGGAGATTCAGACACGAGGAGTCCTACTTCAGGATACAGTTTTACCCTCGGCTCAGGAGCAGTTTCTTGGAGCAGCAAGAGGCAGCCAACTATTGTCCTTTCTTCAACAGAGGCAGAGTACCGGGCTGCTTGTGGTGCTGCTTGTGAGGTTGTGTGGTTGCGTAGGCGAGATTGGGTTTCCACAGAAGGAGCCCACAGTCATCTAGTGCGATAACCAGAGTTGTATAGCTATTGCTCGGAACCCGGTCTTCCATGCCCGGACCAAGCACATAAGAGATACAGTATCACTTTGTACGTGAGAAGATCTTGGCTGGTGACATCTTGCTACTTTATTGTTCGACGGAGGACAATGAGGTGGACCTCTTCACGAAGCCTCTACCTCAGGCTATGCTTAGGCGGCACTCCAGCTCCCTTGGGTTGATCTCACAGCCAGGAGCTGAGAGGGGGTGTTAGAGAAGTCATCTCCTGTCTATTTTTATACACCAGGGCCTCTGTTGTGGGTGTGCCCGCCCTGTATAGATGTTTTATCATTTTTCCTCACTCACCGTATTTTTTTCCTTATTTTTTTCATTTTTTGGTGGTGTGGATGGATGCCAGATGTTGGCAGGAGCTTCTGGTGGTTGGCCGACTGTCCATTCAGCAACAGTTGTGTGGCTGGCCGACTGTCGAATCAGCAAGCGTGGAGTATTTACTGCTGGCCGACTTGCTTTATGTAGTCGTGGAGTTTTCTACTGCTAGTCGACTGCTTCATGCACTCGTGGAGAGCCACCAGCGCTGGCCGACTGCATGCATGGGGCATATAAATAGGCCCCATGCCCCCACCACTTATTCATTCAGTTATTTGTGGAATCTTGTGTATAGAGACGAGTTTACACACCTATTTCTCTGTGTTTCTTGTGCTGTCTATTTTCTGCACTCTACCTGCTCTTGTCAACCCAAGTTTGGTTATCATTTCCGTTGCATATTCTGACAGGTGGGTGGTTTTTGTTCATAGAGTTTTGCTATTCTTCACCACCGTATGGAGTGAAAAACAAATCATAGAGCCCTCTTCTTATGATGAGAACGCCCTTTTCTTGTGACGGTAAAGGCACTGGAACATTCTTTTCGCTCGGCACTCAGAAACCGTAGGTCATAAGCACAAAGGAAGGTAATAACATATATGTCAATAGTCAAAAGGTTTAGAAAGTACATAGGGCATGTGCCTTTTATAGTCTCATGGTCCCATATGCTCCAATACACATGTCTAAATGTACCTAAAGCTCCACGTGCCTAAGTTTATTCCTCACGTGTGCGTAAGCCTATTCCTCATGTGCACGTGTATACTAAAATTCCTTCATTAGGGACTATGGTGGTTGCATGGTTAGCCTCATCCTCCACGGTATTTCACCAACCTTTCCATTTGAACTCGAAGATCATGTGTCTTTGGCATTGCTCATCTTTTGGCATTTTGGTCTTTTTGTTTGATCTGGCATCAATACCCAGTCATGGGTCAATTTTTACCTTTTATAGGCTCTTGTATGTATTTGTTGTGCACAACTGTCTTTCGATTTCAAAGACGAAATCATTGTAGGAGAGGATGGATCAAATGGAAAATGTAGGGAGCTATTATTGATGATGAACTAACCATATATCCTCCCAAGTCAAATGGATAACCATAGTATACATCACGGACCCTTGAAATCAATATAGTAGTAGCTTGTGGGTTGAAGGAAAAGCTCATAATCTCATCCTCATGACTATAGTGTGAATCTAACATCCAAGGCATCTCATAACTTGTGGTTGGAATGCCGAGTAGTCCTAGCAGAAAAGAATCACCGTATAGAGCAAAACCAAGATGTGCATCTGCAAGATATATTACATAATTAGGTACCATACTTCCCAAGTGGTATATAATGTATCCAAAGATAAATATCTCAGCTCCAAATATCATAGGACTATATTGACATCCATGGGAGCCAGAGAACATAACTCATAGTAGGCACCACTCAGGCATCAATGTGAACCAATGTTGTCAACCCATGTGTCACACACATTATCCAAGACATGTTCCATTGTATCAATACATGTATGGGCATGACCTATACCATGTAACATATCCTCATTTGCAAGACCATCCGTATGTGCGAGATCTTACAAAGCAAAAGCATGATCGATAGGATCTTCATAAGCATAAGCGTCAGTGAATATTGACAATGTATCTACACATGAGAGATAAGTAGTATCATCTACCAAGTCACTAACCATGTCATTCTCTAAGTGTTCAAAGTCATCAACATAGGCATGGTCTGTCTTTGTAAATGGTGCCCATCTATGACTCATATTCTTTGATAGGTCAACCTCTATAATCATAGGATCTAAGAAAATATCTAAATCAAATACAAAGCACTTAAGATCCATGTGCATAATCTTGTCTCTCTTACAAGGTCTCACCTTAGCAAAGTTATCATTACCCTTATGTATAGTGCTTGGCTGTTCAAACACAAACTATATCCGCACGAATGCTACTATGAAAGCTATGAGAACTAAGAATAGTGGATGAATGATGAATGTCTCCACATGTGAACACTCTAGAGGAGTAGCCTAACATATCTGGCATAAGAAACTCATGCCTATGCTTCTCATGGTCCGTCATGTGCTCAAAGGTATCCCATGTGAACTATCACCAATTCCATGGGTAACAATGGGCACATCAATAATCACATACTCATGGGCATCCAATGCATTATCAATTAAATGCTCATGATCCTCTATTAAACCCTCATGATTATCTAGTGCAACCAAATGATTCCTAGGAAGATAAGTAGGCATAGTTGTATCAAACACAATGCTTGGTGTTAACCTTGCCATTGAGATCATGTTCACATGATCTAACTCACACTATTCGTTACTAAAACATAATCATAGTAACTTAAGAGTGTCGGACACTCATGCAAGTTACCAAAAGAAAGATTCATCCCATGTGAACAGTGTTGAACCATCCGTGTGGAGGTAGCCAAGTAATGAATCAATGAAATTGCCATGTGTAGACCATTTGGCACCTACATCCACCTCATTAAAAAAATGCCTCAAGTAACTAGGTATCAAACTCTGTGGTTCAAACATCCAACCATGACCTGAGTGTGTTGCTTTGTCATAGCATAAAGTTGATGAATGAGAATCTAGAGGTCTACCTAATGTATGTGTAAACACGGAAAAAGATACGTGAATCATGTCAAGAAATGGCAAGTCGAAATAACAAACGTAGAGCCATTACGATAAAAAATGAGTAGATCTCCTACAGTTAAAATATATGATGGTATCTGAGTGATGTCGATGACGATGGTATCTGAGTGATGTCGATGACGACGAGAGATCATGCCACGACAATCATAAGAAGGATAGAAATAATAGCCCATGATTGCGTGTGAACAACCACCAGTCACACAAAACATACACCACCCAAGTGCTCAAATCCAACAACAAACTACCCAAAAATGCTCAATGCATGTATAAATCTATCCAAAAAATGTGAACAACTCGAACACAACTCATATATGCCCACAATATACAGAAATCACCTATGTGAGCAATCTCTTGTATAAGGGAGGATGTGTGGGTAAAGGTAAAAAAAAGGGGATGGCAAGCAGGTGTGAATGAACAAGGGTAGACAGTGTGAAAAGGGCAAAATAAACCCTAAGATCTAACAAAAATAGGCACTCCTTTTCTCATGCATGTTTTTTTTTCTCTCCTTCTCTTTCTTATGTTGGCCGGCCACTCTTTCTTTTGAGAACTCCTTAAGCTCGAAGACCATGAATGCCCCACACATGAGATGAGATGAATGTGTGCTGAGATCTCAAGCCCAGTGATGTTGGGAAACATTTTTTTATATTAGTTTGACATTTGAATTCCCATTCAAGTGGAACTTAGATGTTCATAGAGCTTAGAGCTATGATGCGCTTGCTAGTAGAAAGCTCCTTGATCTCAGGCAACTTGTGTTGTTCATAAAGAGAAGCGCTCTCAAACTATTGTTTAAGTGAAGGTCACTGCTAGAATTTATTAAGAACTCTCACAGAGCTTGCATCTAACGCTAAAATTGTTAGCAAAATGATCCAAATTCTCATGCAGAATCCCAGAAAGCTAGTTGTGTTGCTTGCAGTCACGTTTTGAGCCTTGGAGTCTATGGGCTCTGGTGTAGTCATGCATTGCTCTTTCGAGTCTATAGACTCCAATGGCAAATCACTATTGTTTGAGTGCTCTTCACGTAAAGTCGAGTTTTGAGATGGATGATGAAGCCATTTAACTATGTATGTGATGAATAGTGAGCTCCTTACGCACACATTTCTTGCACCCTTAGCCTATTGCAAATGCTTTTGCATGTAGATCAATTAACGATCTGTATTGCTTCTCCTTTATAAAGCACATTAGGCACACTAGTTTACAAAAGTAATGTTAATTAATCACGTTGATTTGGTGCTGTGCAAAAACTTGATCAATCTTATATAACTCTCACAAGATTCACTAATCTTGCTTTTCCTTCTTGCATGAATTTCAACAAGAATTCAATAGTTGTTCTTTCCTTGCTTGAGTTTTCAACAATATTCATAGTTTCTTGAAGTTTGTACCAATTTCTCTTAAATAAACAATTCCTTGCAAGATATGGTCCAGATTAGGAAAGATTTGATCAAGAATAACTCACTATTTTAATACTTCTTCAAGATTTATTAATTTATGTAATTTGAAATCCACACTAAGATTTCTCTAAACTTCACCCTGTATAGCAATCTCTGCACAAAGCTACAACAAAATTATAATCTGCACATAAATTTGCTCAAATTTACAACACAACTATAACCTGTATACTTTCTTAATGAAATCTGTACCAACATTTACAGAGCAACCTCTTGTATCATTCAAGCTATAAGGATTCTAAGGAAACTTGTGAAGAAAACTAGCGTTTATGAACAGATTTAATGAAAGGAAGCACTAATCAAGAAAATTTTACACCAAACTCAAAGAAAAGGATTTTTGAAAATTATGATTGCATGTATCTAAAAATTCTTAACACTAATCTCATTGTTAATTCGCACAAATAAAGATAAAAGCAAATTTAAAAATTGTGTAAATTTAATCTAAAAGTGATTAAGTCCTAATCACTCTTTACACAAGAATCTAAGCAAAAGCTCTCATACCACTACAAGAGAGGAATTTAGGGATAGAGATTAAGTGCTAATCACTCTTTACACAAGAATCTAAGCAAAACCTCTGATACCACTACAAAAGAGGAATTTAGGGATAGAGATGAAGATTGCACTCATAAAGGAAGTACCACCATAGATCCACTTATCATAGGGAGTAACAGAGTAGCACCTAAACATGGGAAGTCTACAATGACACATCCATGAAAGCTTGGGCCATAAGCTTCAAGAAAGGTAACAATGTATATGTCAAAACGGTCAAAAGGTTTCAAAAGTAGGGCATGTGCCTTTCTTTTATAGTCCCAAGGCCCCATATGCCTAGGCCCATTCCTCATGTGCATGTGCATACTAAAATTCCTTCATTATACCCCACCGAGTCAGGACCACCAGGCCCACCGTATATTGGCATCATGCACTTGTGGGGTACTCCATGAATGAGCATAGGTCCTTGAGAGAGCCAGATGTCCAAGGTCCATGATGAGATCAACTACTCGATAGCTCTAAATCTGGGATGTCATGCTTCAGTATTACAGAAAGGCTCCACCACTTGGGAATATTAAGGTGCCGTACATGGTTCATGAGAAGGACATCACGTTATGAGTTCGAACATATGAGTAGGATGACACATTATGAGTCCAAACACATGAGGTTCTTGTGCTGCCTACTATATTTTACACATAGGGTCTACGGTAGTATGTGGGCTTTATTCTTTCAACAGCTAGTCTTTTACTTTTTTTCATGTTGGCTTGACATCTATGATCACATTAGCAACTTTTGGTCTCATAGACCCTTTGGGTCTTTTGTAGGTGTTAATACCCCCCCTCTCTCTCTCTCAGAGAGAGAGAGAGAGAGAGAGAGAGAGAGAGAGAGAGAGAGAGAGAGAGAGAGAGAGAGAGAGAGATATCCCACACACACACACAGACGTGCGCACGCGAGTTCACACCCACCCACCCGCCCGCCTACCTAGCCACCCACCCGCCTACCTAGCCACCCCCCCCAACACACACACACACACACACACACACACACACACACACACACACACACACACCCGCCTACCTAGCCACCCCCCCAACACACACACACACACACACACACACACACACACACACACACACACACACACGCACGCACACACACACACACACACACACGCACGCACATCTACCTAGCCACCCCCCCAACACACACACACACACACACACACACACACACACACACACACACACGCACGCACATCTACCCAAAAGCAATCTTCAAGACCAAATTAAAACAATAGATGTGTGTGTGTGTGTGTGTGTTGGGGGGGTTTGGCTAGGTAGGCGGGTGGGTGGGTGTGAACTCGCGTGCGCACGTCTGTGAGAGAGAGAGAGAGAGAGAGAGAGAGAGAGAGAGAGAGAGAGAGAGAGAGAGAGAGAGAGAGAGAGAGAGAGAGAGAGGTGGAAAAAAATGACAAAGGGGGAGAATTTCCATGCAATTTTTGACTTATTTGTATAGTAGAGAAGGATTGAGAGTCTAATGGTTTAGTTTGGAACCTCTTGTCTGGGGTCTAGTATCCCCCATCTCAATCACTTGATCAAACCTCTCGTCTTTGGGTCTAAGATGACTCATCTCAATTACTTGAGTAACCAAGCCATCTCATTCTGAATGGCAAATGGGTGCTTAAGGGATACAATGAAGAAAGGTAGTACTAAACTATCCTCAGAGAGCCTTGGGAGAACTTGACAGGCTAAAAAGTAATTTTCCTTGCCCTATTTCTAGCTATCCTTTGTCGCCCCCCCCTTGAAGAAGGTGAGGGTCTATGCTTGGTCTAGACATGTTTGTTTCTTATGTGCTCCTCTTGCAACCATTTAGTCTCAAGGAGGAAGAGACCTAGACATCTTTGATTAGCAGTTTGAACAAAAGCAACCCGTTTTGCTTAGTTTTGGTTCTGTTAAGGGCCTCCTGAGCCTGCTTTCCAGCTTCCTAAGCACTTGTAATTAGCGTCGGCTTTTATATCTTGGCTTGTTGGAGGCTAGCATTGCAGAGCGGCAAGAGCTTGTTGAGCAGACATAAAATATCTGCCATAAAGTGAATATTGTATATAAATTCAATCTTTGAAATCAAATCAAAGAGAGTAGTATTTTCTCTGTTAGTAAACTCTAGCAGAGCCTCCTCCAAACTTTCTATGCCTCTCCAAACTTTCTAGTATGGATGTTTTTAAAGAGATTTTTGAAAATAAGGAAGTACTAGAGTGTTCACACGTGTATCCAAACCTTCTGCAACTTCAAAATCTTTTAACTGTGTCTGATATAAGCCTACTCGATGGGCGCCACCATGAATGTTAGTCTCATCATGAAAGGATTTTCTCTTTTTAATCATGCAAATAAGCCATTGTGCTGCCCAATCATAGTTGATGCACCATCCAAGCCAAAATAAGCCATATCAAGAGTAAGAGTTGACATAAGTTTTATGGATGCATTATACAAACTAGATGATGTTCCACTCTCAATCTCTAGCAATCCCAAAAATATTGTTACATGGTCATTATCTTCTAAGAATGATGCATAGATGATGAAGTATTGCTTAAGCTGAATATCTGTAGATTCATCCATCATGATGCTAAAAAAAGGTGTTAATATTTCAAGATGCTCTCTCATTATAGACTCACTAATGTAGTGAAGAAATGCAATGCAGGACTTATCATTAATACATATATATTGGAAGTGAGGAGAAACCACAAAGAGAAAAATACTGTAAAATTGATGTATACTTCTTGAAAGCAAGATCCTCCTTGGCAATGTGATATCCTGCACAACAAAAAGATTTGATGTAGCAAGGTCAGCTTTATCCTTTGACTTGCTCAATACATCTATAATACTCAGCTTGCTTGTGCTAGAGTAAGTGAATTTATGAGTGTCTGATCTTGCATGGTGTGACAGGGCACTTATTGGAATAAATTTTGAACCCCTTCTACTAAAATCACTCTTAGAGTTTCATCTTGCTTGCAAAATTTACAAAATATACGACCTACTTCTTCATTAAAATATGCCCAATCTAAATCCACACCACTCTTCATTCCAATCACGTCGTGCTTCTGAACATCCCTTATCTGCTTCTTGAAATTCATCATTTACTAATTCATGTTTTCTTTTTTATGAACTTATTGGAGTTTCCTCTTGTGAAACCGTGCATGCCTAACAATGTGGATTGAACAAACGACATTTTGCTACCTGCACTCACAAATAAGCCATTTCCATAAAAGATTTAGAATATTACATGCGAATGTGAAAGCATTATTTAATATTGATTAAGATGCACAAGCTATATACACAAATAAACTTGGTTTAACATATGAATTAGCATACTTGGTTTTGGTCCTTATAAGTCTGATACCACCACTTTCCCAAACTGCAAAGTGCATATGGTCGAGCTCCTCAAAAAGATATCTCCTTGTAGTCAAGAGGGTTTGTGAGACACAATTTTGGTTTTTCACACGGAAAAATCAAGGGGAATGGGACTGTGGCTCCGTGTTCAACTAAGAAGAATCCTTATACAGATGTTATGTTGTTGTTTACTCCTTTCACACCTGTGCTTCGTGTTTCTTTCCACAATGTTCTTTTTTTAAATATTTTTTATCATTAGGGAAAATTTGGGCTCCAAATGGGCCCTTTAAGGGATTTCTCTCTCCTCTCTTGGAATCCCGAAAAAAGTGCAAAAATAATATTATTATATTGGGTTTCTCTCTCTTCTTTTCGGATCTAAATTCACCTTTTTCCATATTTTCTAAAGATATTTAATGCTTATTTTATTCTAGTGTTCTTAAATTCTATGTAACTTCAACCATTACGAGTGGAAATTCATAAATGTGAAAAGCTAGTACTCTATAAAGTAAGAAAACAAGTACAAGGATATTTCTGACATAAGTACAACATGGAATTAGAAGATGTTGATTGGAAATAGGGGCATTTTTTAAAATAACTCGAATATATCTTCGGAAGCGAGCTTAGTATTATGCAAAGTTCTTTTTTTTTTTCATTGGGCGAGTTTTCCTTATTCAATAGCCACTCTTCTCTATTTGAATTTCCCTCCATTTAAATCTACGATCTCTCAAGGAAGCCTCTAAGCTTTCACCTAAATCTCCTCTTTCCTCACATACTATTTATGCATGGACAACAATGAAGAGAGATTTGGCTTTCTGGTGCTTTTAAGTGGAACTAAAAAGTCATATTTACCTTTATTGTTTTTTTTATACTCGATTATTTTGCTACCAAGAAGTGTTATTACATCAACAAGGGCATCAAGAAGTGTTACTACAGTGCTCAATGGAGGCATGGCATTAATTTTTATGTTATTTGAAATGCAATTGTCTAAAATTAATCATAATGTTTTACTACATCGTATATTTTTGCAAAGAAAGGAGTTAGTTGCAATTTCAGTTTTGTTTTGTGTTCTGTAGAATATTAGAGATAATTCTAAGAAGTGATGTATACATGTGGACTTGGATGATGAGTATGCTCCTCTCTATAGGAGAACAAAGGCTTCTGAGGTCAACCCTTATGTAAAGCAACAAGCCAGGGAATTAGGGAGAAAACAAATTGATATATGGGTGGAAGAATTAATTTACCCACCTGATCCCTTGACCTAACAGCCACCTAAATTTTCAAGCCTAACTTCTTTGATTAAATATGTTTGTGAGGGAAATGCTGGCTTGCTTAGTTACACAACAAGGCTTTCTAGTTAGGTGCAAAGCATTTGGATATCATCACAAAGGGTGCTAATGAATGCTCTTCTGTCTAACAAGGAGAATGAATAATGAGTTGGTAGAACTTGTTCTTGCAAAACCATGAATTAGATCAAAAAGCAAAGGATGTAGAGGCCAAGAACAATAAATTGGAAGGGGTGTTAGAGAAGACAGTAAAACATGGGCCCACCTCTAATTTAGATGCACATGAACGAGTAAGAGAACAAAGACCACTTTATTGCATTGTCAAAAAATAGTGAAAACTACAAACACTATATACATGCCGAGACTGATAAGCTGAAGAACCTTAAACAAGATAGTGGAGCACTCTCAAAAGTCTTCTCAAGATAGATGGTGAAGTCTACACTTTCTCATTCAAAGTTCAGAACAATTAGTGATGATCTCATACATGCACGATTGCAATATGTGAAGAATGCATTTACTGCAAACTGAAGCTCAAGGTATTTGTGACAAAATTGGTTTAAGTATAGAATCATATGCAATGATCTACAGACAAATGGATGCAAGTTTTAAAAGTCCGTGTTGCAAAATAAAAGGGTAACTCCACTATCATGCCCTTATAGTGTTAAAAAAGCATGGCAACAATTGAATAACAATGTCCTTGAACTCATTGGTGAGCCGAAACACATAGTTCACTCACATGTATTCAAGCATTGTGCTAAGGAAGTGACCTTTGATCCAAATATGAGTAACAATTTTGTCTTGGATATGTGTGCAAATTGCAAGCTGTAATGGTGAAGTTCAATGATATGTCTGTTCAAGAATGTGGTGGCACACTAAATTTTGTACTAAAACTTGATGAGAGTGAAATTCTAAAGAATCAAAAGATAGAAAGAGTAAGTTTGACATTGATGAACAGGGCATTGGATCCTTTCCAAAAAGCTAGGTGATAATACTTCATTACTCAATCTGAAAATGAAATCTGGTGGCTTGGAGCATTTGAGGTTCCGAAAGAGGACCATGAGATTCTAAAGATGTTTTTCAATCTAACAGAGATTCCTACTACGGTTCAATGTAAAAAAGGAGGTGAAATTCTACATGTGGATGGTTTCAGAGACTACTCAGTGGAATGGTATCTCAAGGCAGGTGATCTAAAGACACTAAAGTGCATGTTTAGTGTCTCAAATGTTGCAAACGCAGAGTTCGCTTGCTTGTATTGCATGCGCTCAAGGAAAAAGGGTAAGAATGGAAAAAAGGCATGGAATATGAATATTGGGAAGGATGGTGCACCGACTCATGGTTCATATGGGATGGCAGAATAATGGTTAGGGTGGATCTAAAGTGGGACCCTATACTTTACATTCCTTTAACATGAGTCCATCCTTATACATTACATGCTGTCTCTGTAGAATTGTGGAAAAATTGGTTTATGAATATATATGTTTTTCATATAAGATGCAACCAACGTCAAAGGCCCAAGCAGTGTGTAAGAGAGTGGATGAGGTTATTTCATGCGTGGGTCTCTACACAAAGGGAAAGTGGAAATCAAGAAAGATGAGAAGAGGTCAGGTGGTGCAAGTGGAAATGTGCCACGCAAACCAAGTATTGGTGGAGCCAAGGCTAGAAAATTTTTGTCACCACCAAAGAACCATGAAGGCCATTTATTAGCTCTTCAACCATGGAAGTATGAGGCATGGAGAAAGTTACACATGGTTGTCCCAAATTGTAGTAATAATGGAAAGACTAGAATTGCAAAGTCTAATGTATGGATTGCCTTTGATAAGGTTGCTACACTCTACACTTCTACAAAAAATGACATTTAACAAAGGAGATGCCAAACGACTTTAAAGAAGCTATGACTACGTTTTACAAGTACATGGTGGAAGCATGGACATCAAGTAGCATGACACATTATATGGTAAGATCCCCAATTTTGTATGTTCTTATGTTGTTTAGCGGTTCTTATTGAAAATGATCAATGTGCATATGCTATTGTCACTTTTATTCCAGCACATTTTGGAGGCTCATGGCCCCTACTTTGCAAATTAGGGAAGCTTAGCTATTTGGTTGACCCAAGGTATGGAGCACTCACATTGGCAAGCTCGTTGTGGGTTTCAGAAGGCTACCTCACATGGTGGTGGAATCCATGAAGTCAGTGAATTGAGACAATTACTCATGTGGTGGTATAGGAGGATTATAGTTAGGATAGAGGAGAAAGAAGCCAAAGCCAATAGAAAACATTGAATTCATGGGGCTTAATGCTTTGGATATTGAAAATGATAAATCAGACTTGAATAAAATTTTGATTCATTTCAATTTATATTTCTCTAATCTATATTCATAACCTCCCAACAAGGATGCTTTCAAACTTTCAAACTTTTAGACATTAAAAACATGGATATAAGAGAGCCAAATCAAAAAAGGCCATACTCTAGAAGTGTCATTGTATCATATAAAAAGTGATTTTTTTACAATGAATGGGAGTCTACTGCTACTCTTGATCTTGTCGACTAGCATCCTCTGGTGCGTGAAGCTTTATCCTCTTTGCAGATTGCTCGACATCATCCTGTAATCGTAGAACTAGCGGAACTCTCGGTCTTTTGAATTTGAGAAGATCCCTTTTTCCATATTCACTTAATATCTTGGGATCCATGATCCCACATGTTAATCCATATGTGGTGTAGGCTAAGTAATATTTTCTCCTTAGAGCATACACTCGGGGGCCCTGCCCGAAGTTTGCACCGCTACTACCTGCTTCTCCAGAAGCATGATTTTTTTTGCATTCCACCTAACGGGGTATCCCCCAAGACATCTAGATAATGTTTTGATTGAAAACAATGGGAATTCAGCTTTGTCCTGTGAAAACTTTTTGTGGAAGATAATGATCTCTGGAAATTTAAGTCGATTAATGTACTCACCCATCATTGAGTCCTTTCCAAGTCCTCCCGCTTGTGATCCATAAGTTACAGTGCAAACGTAATTACAACGCGATTCACGGTGGATGTTGGCGAGTGAAGCTTGATATAACGTTGTGCCGCTGAACCAAAATGCACACAGTCTACATTGTACATATATGCATCAGAAGCTAGCGATACTACAACTTTTCAAACTATGGGGTTTCCGAATTCAAGCTATGCTAAGTCTGCATTGCTAAAATTTCAACAAACACCCCTATGAGACGACAGAGATATGGAAAAGGATTCCATATTTGACCTAAAAAGACCTTCTATATATTACAAGTCACTACAATGCATTTAACATTGGACGTTGACGAGGAAAGGCCTTATATTGCATTGTACTGACTTGCACTATACAAGGTCTATATTACACTAATATTGCATTGTACTGACTTGCACTATACAAGGTCTATATTACACTAATATGTAACAAACATCATTACAATGCAATTCATGGTGGATGTTGGAAAGTGAAGCATGATATCACATTGTGCTAAGCCAAAATATACTGGTCTACGTTGCACATATATGCATCAGATGTTGGCGATACTACAACTTTTCATTATTACAACACAAACTATGGGGGTTAAAATTCAAGCTGTAGACACTAAGTCTACATTGCTAAAATATTAGCAAACACCACTATGAGACGACAAAGATATGGAAAGGGGTTCCATATTCAAGCTAAAAAGACCTTGTATATTTCAGGTCACTACAACGCGATTTACATTGGACGCTGAGGAGATGCCTTATATCGCGTTGTACTAACTTGCACTTCACAAGGTCTATATTACACTAATATTTAACAAACGGGCCTCTAAAGTTCACGATACTCAGTTTTCCATTGTATACAAGGACCATATAGTTTCACGTTGCACAAGTATACAACGTAGCCGATCAGAAGTAGACTTCCATATTCGCGCAATAATGAGAGCGTATATTGCAAGTTAGTACAACACGCTATAGGGTGGATGTTAGCGAGTGAAGGATTCTATCGCGTTGTTTTGAATTATAATATACAAGGTCTATATTGAGCAAATATGTAGAGAATACTAAAAAGTGGCTTCTAAGAACAAGAGTATGGGCTGGCAATCTTCCATATGGTTTTGAATTTACGTCATACTACTAACCTTATATAATGAAGTTAGTACAACGTGATTTAGGGTGGACGTTCTTGAGTAAAGCCCTATATTGTGTTGTATTGAAGCTCAAAGTAATTTCTACTAAAAACGAGAGTACGGGACCATATTTTTACAAATTCACGCTGAACTTGTATAACGTAAGTCAGTACAACGTGATTTTTGGTGGATGTTCTCGAGTGAAGCCCTACATCACGTTGTAATAAAACTCAAAATTATTTATCAACTATACATTATTTCCATAGGAAAAGAAGGAATGGTGCTCACAATTATATGAAAACAAACATTTTAAGATCGATAAGACTTGAGAACTCAACTGACCTTAAAATCACCTTAGGCTTCTTGGAGACTGTAAACGGATCAATGCCGGGAAGATTAGGAGAATTTCTAACACCGGTCGCACCATTGGAGAGGAGCAAGCAAGAGCGAGAAAATAGTTGCACCAAAAAAAAGCCAAGTGTGCTTGAAACTCACGCTATAAATAATGCATGTGGGAGTGCGTGTGTTACTCGTCAATGGTCTTTACATGAGGCAGGATGTGTGAGGAAAGGACGTAGCACTGTAACTGAAGGGACTAAGCGAAGTCATTTTCATGACACATGGAAAAACGTACAAAAGGCTAATGAGACGAAGGTATAAATAGGGAGGCTGATATGGACAGGATTGAAAGGGCAAGGGGAGAAGCTGAATTTAAAGAATTGCATAGTTGTAATGTCTAGGCTTTGAGTTATTTTTCCCCTCCTTTGTTGTGAGGTTTCCGGTGCAAGACACTCTTCAATACTTCCCTTTTGAGGTGGAAGAGATTGAGGTGTTATCCAGAATGCACAAGGAGGTGAACGACAGAGTTATGCAGGCTGTTTTTAGGTTTGTTATGTTTCATGCCCTAAACTTTAATTTAAGGTGTTATTCTTTCTCGAAGTAATACGATGTTAATTATATGTGCAACATGGTTTTATCAAATCTGCCATGGGATGCTCATCACAGGGTGTATATTTTGGATTCTCTTATATCCCTGTCAGAGGAAGCTTCTTACATGGATGTCTGTCCATGGTTTAGGCACGTAGATTTGGACCATGCCTAGATCTTTGTAATGGCCTACCATGAAGTGTGTCATGTGGCCTAAATTGTACTTTTGGTATTCTGACATAGATACTAGGTTTACGGTCTTATACTGTTTATTGACTTTTGTAGTGAACACTGGAGTTTGATTATTGTAGATATTGAGGGCGAAGCAATGCTATCTTTCCAAAACAACTACAGGATTTCATGGAAACGTGAGGTAGTAAGTCCACACGATCACTTTTTATATTACTCTGAGAGAGAGAGAGAGAGAGAGAGAGAGAGAGAGAGAGAGAGAGAGAGAGAGAGAGAGGGGGAGAGAGAGAGAGGGAGAGAGAGAGAGAGAGAGAGAGAGAGAGAGAGAGGAGATTATTGACAATTGAAAAATGGTGTGCGTATCTATTAGAAAGTTAATAGCTAGTATTGAGGCCCTTACCTAGGAGGATATTTTAGATTCAATGGATATCATTAAATTTAGAGTCCCAAAGCAACATGATGGCTTTAGCTGTGGTTGGAGAGTGTGCTACAATGCCAGGTTGTTGCGGCATGCAATATTGGCACTGCCCTTAGAAAATGTAAGCATGCACTTTTTCTTCTAATGATACCTTAGTTTCTTTGTACATTCACTGATAGCACATATGTATTTTTTCATATGTGTAGAATCTACGAGTATCAGATTATACAGACCTAGATGTACGACTATATAGGGCCACAACAATTGAGACTCTAATTAACAATACTGGGCAAGGATAGCTTGATACGCCATATGCATTTGTGCCTTCTCCACAATGGCCAAGACCAATGCCATCGCCCCGTGGCAATATCCACAAACGCCAGGGAGTAGATCCACCTTGGAGATTTGCCATCCCCTCATCAGAGGGAGCAAGCACAACAAGAGCACTCCTCCGCACAGCAAGAGCTAGCTTCCCCTACCCAACAATAATATTCTACATCAGCCCATTCACTTTTGACGCAATGTGTAAATTTAATATTGCCAATGTGTAAATTCTTTGTAGTAACTACTCTCGACATGTTCAAAATTTTGTCATGCCAAATTTTAACAAGGCATTTTTGTATCTCCATGTTGCAATGATGATCTCTAAGAGAACTCATTTTACGGGTAATGTCTTTAGGGTTCCATATTTGAGCTAAAAAGACGTTGTATATTGTAAGTTAATACAATGCGATTTACATTGGACGTTGATGAGGAGAGGCCTTATATCGTGTTATACTGACTTGCACTATACAAGTTCTATATTGCACTAATATGGGCTTATATGTAGAATTCAAAGTAACGTATGTAAATAATAGCCTATTATGGCTTAATGTTAAAATCTAGATGTTTTCAAGGTAAAGGAGCAGGGATGCCCAAGATGTGTGGTTGCCACAAAAAGAAAAAAATGCAAAAAGAAGTAACATTTATACAGTATCATGTAGACTAAAGATAACTCTTGAAATTTTATTATAGATGGAAAGGTTAAAATCTCTTGAAATTTTATCATAGATGGAAAGGTTACAATCTCAAGATTTCCACAATCTCTAGGATATGTGGTTCGATACAAACAGAGCAGGTTTTGGAAGCTTCACTCTTGCTTTCGATTTTCCTACCATCTAACTTAAAATAGAAATCTCTCGATACATCACTACTGACATGCTGGGTATCATCACCTGTTTCCACATAGCCTTGGACATCCATTGGCTTCATGTGCTCAAACCATTCACCATGGCATGTCATATGATTTGATGCTCCTGAGTCCATATACCATGTATCATCATTCTCAGCATTTGTTGTCATAGAACCCACAACATGCTTCATGGCAAACAAATGATTTG
Organism: Cibotium barometz; assembly: GCF_041138505.1. Taxonomy (NCBI): domain Eukaryota; kingdom Viridiplantae; phylum Streptophyta; class Polypodiopsida; order Cyatheales; family Cibotiaceae; genus Cibotium; species Cibotium barometz. The sequence goes on from NC_141079.1 coordinate 4,138,590, forward strand.
CAGTTCCATCATTGCTACTTGATGCATAGTTGCCACCATGTTGTGCATAGTTTCCACCATAATGACCACCACGCTGTGCTCTTCCCCCTCTCAAATCATTCTGTTTGCGAAAGCAATCTCTCGCCATATGACCATATTTGCCACAATAATGGCATTCCACATCTTGCATAGAATTTTGTTGGCCTTGCCAACGTCCTCGACCACGAGGGGTACCTCTACCTCGCTGAGGTGCATAACCACGACCACCTCGAGCACCATAAGAAGGCTGAAAATTCTGTTGTGGAGGTCTATCCTGCCATCCACGACCATTACCACCACGTCCACGTGATGCGAATCTCCCCCTGCCTCTAAAACCTCTCTGCGAGTAAAATGCCTGATTTCTGCCATCATCATGGCTAGTAGATGCATCCTGAAATGAATCATTGAGCTTGATTTCCTCAACCAACAAGAGGGAAACCAACTCATCGAAGTCGGGTAGACGTGTACTCCTCACTGAGATAGATGTATCAAAGGATTTGTATTCCTTGCCAAGACCACGCAAGGTAATATCCACCAAATCATCATCAGGCATGGGGGCATTTATTGTGGCCAATGCATCTGCAAACTTCTTGATTTCTTGCACATAATCATGTATGCTCCTTTTATTCCTTTTCACATTGTGTATTTGCTGTCGCAATTGAGACTTGCGAGCACTCGTATCTGTATCAAACATTTTGACCAAAGTATCCCATGCATCTTTGGGATTCTCAGCATCCTGAATGTGTATGAGCATAGCATCAGATATACATATAGACAAATAATGCAGCACTTTGAATGCTCTCTCCGACCACTGCTTATGAGCAATAAGCTGCTGCTGTGTAGGTTGCCGAGGTAGCTCAGGCTGTGGCTCAGCACCTGTAATGAGATTCCAGAATCCTTTCCCTTTCAAGAAACTCTTTATCCTGTACTTCCATGCCTGGAAGTTCTTCCTATCCAGCTTTTCACCAACAATCTGAACTGGATTGTCAGACATGTTCGCTCAATGCATACACCTTCCGCACACTTCAAATCTGTAAGTGAGCCTTCCTCAGCTCAACCACACTCCAATGAATGTTCCAGATACTCCAAGATAGCCAACAAACTCCAAATTTGATGTAGAAAATCAACCTGTAATCATCTGAGATGAACTGACTCACGCAGTGCGGAATACCCTGTATTGACATGCCTTCCAAGGCTCCAAATCGCAATGTAATGGTGCAATCAAGTATAGGCAACTTGCATTGACACCTAATGAACCTCAATGCTGAGTATCAACTCCATCTGACATGTGTAATCATCAATTTTTGAAAACCCCTTTTTCTGTTTTTGGAAAAACCAGAAAAACCAGAAAAACCAGTAATGATTTGGCTCTAATTCCTTCAATATTTCACCAAATTGAGCAACCAGGCATTCATTGGCTTAGCAATAGTGTCCATCAACTCCATGTAAGAGGAATTTGTCCAATTGTAAAACACCAAAGATTAATTGCTCGATTAAAATGCTCTGTTTCTCTGCAACTAGTGGACAGCCTGTTTTAATCAGCTCATTCCCAGCTCAATTAAGCATCATTGGCCAAACAAATCACATAGCCCTCTTCTCCAAGTTGTAAAGCATCCAATTGCTAAGGAATTTGTGGAAGATATCAAGCACCAAGTGAGAAATTGACCTCCTCGCTCCAAAATGAACAGTTTTCTGCCCTGTTTTCTCTGTAGAGCTGCGCCGCCTGCATTCAGGGTGTTTGGGAGTGATTTTGATGCTAATTGAAGAGTGCTACAAGTGCCCAAGACACCACAATTTTGGGCTTCCTCTTCTCTGTTTTGTGAGAGCTCAAAAAACCAGTAATTTCTCTCAATTAAATGCATGTAAATTGCTCCAAAATCACAGTAGGGCTTGCATAAGAGTTGCCAATACATCCCTCATTGTCAGATACATGTTTGCTTTGCCAGAATCACACATATTTCCACCATACATCAATGTTCCCAAGCTTTAATGGAAAGCTTCAAAAACCAGAATTTTGCTTTGCTTTGATTTGCTCTAAAATGCTTTGCTTTTGCCTGTTTCACCTGCAATCCGCTCAAGGATGTTTAGAAGACCTTACCCGGTAGGCCAAGCTCTCAGATCTGATAGTATTTGGTGTGCTCCAAGCTTCACAGCTCCAATGGCAGCTTCACAGCTTCTTTTCACAGCTTCTTTTCACAGCTTCTTCTTCTCCCTCTTCACTCACTCATAAACCCTAATAAACAACACAAGGCTCTGATACCATGTTGAAAGAACGGTAGAGGAGGAGGAGAAACACACACAGGAGCAAACCCTAATGTATATTGCAAACCCTAACCATAGAGGGAAGCCATGTCCACTCTCACACAAAGCATAATGCCCTAATCCATAATCCACACAACACACAATGAGTTGTGTCCACACTCTACTAACCCTAGCTAATGTCCACACACTATGACCAGCTGGACACGCGGTCATTTATGTCTCACACATGTTCCTACCTAATCTGCCAGCACATAACATAGCTAGCTCACACTGACATATCGAGCTTGAGTCTCAACACGGTCTTCATGACCTTAATCCTCAAGACGGTCAAAATGCTTCCCCAGCATTCTTGACATAAAACAGTCATAAAATACAGTTTCTATAACGAACTCTTGTCTTTCCACATTATCCACTCTCGGACTACATTACTTATTCCCTATTCCATTCAATGTGTACTCATTCTCATCCATTCACTCATATAGACTACACATTGTTTCACATACACATTCACATTCATTATTCTACATACATATCCATGTTCGTACGTCCACATCATACATCTAATTTCACATTCATACATATGCATCTACATGCATACATCTATTTTCACATCCTCATTCATACATCCACATTATACATACATCCAATTTCACATTCATACATCCAATTTCACATTCATACATACGCATCTACATGCATACATCTATTTTCACATCCTCATTCATACATCCACATTCACATACATACATCTACATCCGAATCTACATCCATACATCCACATCCACATCTTCATTCACATTCACATCCATACATCCACATCTACATACATACATCCATTTTCACATCCTCATTCATACATCCACATCCACATACATACATACATCCGTATCTACATCCATACATCCATACTACATCCATTCTCGCCCTAACACATCCCATATACATCTTATCCCATCAGATACACTCTCTACCTTGTCCCATACACATCTTAACACATCCTAACTCATCTTAACGCATTCTATCACATCTCATACACCTGTTATCACATCTCATACACATCTTTTCACATCTCATACACCTCTTATCACATCCTATCACTTCCCATACGCATCTTATCACATCTTATCACATCTCATACACCTCTTATCACATCCTATCACTTCCCATACGCATCTTATCACATATTATCGCATCTCATTTAAAAATCAATCTTTTATGCATCTTCCTATGCATAAATTCATTTTAAATGAAAATGACATTTTTGAATTAAAATTCCATCTCTTATGCATCTTCCTATGCATAAACTCAATTTAGATGAGAATTGACACTTTTGAATTAAAATTCCATCTTTTATGCATCTTCCTATTATGCATAAATTCAATTTGGTTGAGAATAACACTTTTGAATTGAAATTCCATTCTTTTATGCATCTTCCTATGCATAAATTCAATTCAGATGAGAATGACACTTTGAATTTAAAAATCAATCTTTTATTTTAGAGAGGGAATAATTTATAAGATCAAAAAAGGAGGTTCTTACTCCTGCATACCTCGAAGGCTGGGGAGGAATCTTACATCAAAGAGGCTTGTATATCACTAGCCATCTTTGCCTTAAGAGCAATCGTAGTCCCCAAATATCTGGCATTGGCCATTCAATGTTAGAGAGAGGAGGGGAGGGAATTTCTTTAATCTTACCAAACCCGTTGGCTTGTGTGGGCACTACATATTTGTGTGTGTAGAAGAAAACTTTCCAAACGATCAAGGTTAGAAGGGGCAATGTTGGAGAGTATTCCATATCCTATACGAGCATGAGAACAACATATAATGTCCCTATTAGGCTTCATATAAAGGCTGCTCCTCAATGAAGTTGTAAGGGAAAATATCTAGAAACAAATAAACCCATAAAATTAGGTTGAAAACAAGAGCCCATGTAAACCAACCTACTAGAGAGAAATCCATACAGTTACAAGGAAAAAGTGGAGTGTGCTGTTGGGGCCGTAATGAAATATCCGTTGTGCTAAGTACACATGTGCAAGGGCCACCAACCCATCATGCCTTAGAGTCCTTGAAACTTAGTAGATGCCCCTTCCAATGGTGCTCAACCACATTTCAACGTCTAAATCGATGGGGTCCAATGGCACTGGGTTGCAAAAATAGACCTAATCTCCCTTCTGAAATGGCATCCAAAGCCAAGCATCATGCTCATCCCTCACATTGTGCAAGAACATAGAGTCTATTGTGTCTCTTGGCCTTCTCCTCGATGAAGATGCACTACTCTCCATGGTTGCTTATGCTACAATAATTGGAGAGAGAGAGAGAGAGAGAGAGAGAGAGAGAGAGAGAGAGAGAGAGAGAGAGAGAGAATGAGACATGAATAAGCTACAGGTCTAAGCATAGTAGAGAGAGAGAGAGAGAGAGAGAGAGAGAGAGAGAGAGAGAGAGAGAGAGAGAGAGAGAGAGAGGCATGAATAAGATGTAGGTCTAAACATTGTAGAGAGAGAGGGGGGAGGGAGAGAGAGAGTATTATAGGCGTGAATAAATTGCATGACTACGCACAGTAGAGAGAGAGAGAGAGAGAGAGAGAGAGAGAGAGAGAGAGAGAGAGAGAGAGAGAGAGAGAGAGAGCTATGGAGATTTGAGTTGCTAGTTTTGGGGGGAATGGAGTGTAGGGTGATATTGGAGGGGAGAATGGAGTGTAGAGAGAGAATATGGAGGCTAAAAAATCTCTTTTTCATACAATATGGTTTGGTTTAGGTTTTTAGGGGGGTCTCTTTTTTAAAATTTTTGAAACAACCCATTTTTTAAGGGTTTTTTTGACCCACAAGATTGATGGGGGCTGAAAATGATGGAGCCCACCCCCCTCCCCCCCCCCCCCCAAATTTATGAAGGCCAGCTACTACTTTTTGAACCCCACATTTGTATTAATGAGGAAGACAAGCATGGTTGCCCCCTACTTTTGGAGGATACCAAATGTGCACACTACTCTCTTCCCATTGGTCCATTGCTAATGAGGGTCATTAGCAAAAGGCCCAAAATATGTCCAAAGGCTTTCTAATGCAACCAAAGGAAAGGTAGGTAGTCCATGTCCCTCCTATTATACTTTTGGTGCAACTATAAGGCTTCGTTCCTCCTTATGTTAAAGGATGAGAGACAACCTTCATTTGCATAATGGTTAAAGTTGCAAGTGGTTTGATTAGTTATGTTGGAACTCATGAACCTTTAATGAGGAAATTTAAGATGAGGAACCATGGGTGTTGGGATGAGATCAAGTGTAGGAGAAGCTATCAGGATCAAGATGTTGTGAACAAGCATGTCTTGGAAAGTAGCTTGGAGGAAACTTAAGCCAATAGTGATGGGGACCTAAGTCCAAAAATGTATCAAAATGGCCTTCCGATTTCTTTTTGAGTGATCCCAAGTGCATTCTTTGGTAGTACAAGTGGCTATCACTATAACAATGTCTTCATACACACGGTGGCTTGTGGGTGTGTCGTGATCAGACTTGAGGGCTTAGTAAATATTCTGGAAACATTGGTATATTGGAAGTAGTCTCCAAGTCAACATTCAAGTTTAGTATCCAAGTTTAGCACATTCATTTTTAGATGAGATTTAGGATGTCTAAGGGACACTACCCAAAACAAATTATGAGCAACCACAGCCACTCACAAATCACCTTTTAGCATTTGAAAAATAGATAGTATCATTGGAGGGATCCTAATGCATGGGGGATGAGTGAATACACCTCATTAATTCATGGGGGACGAGTGAATACACCTTATTAATTCATTATAATGTATCATTTAAAAAATAGATAGTATCATTGGAGGGATCCTAATGCATGGGGGATGAGTGAATACACCTCATTAATTCATTATAATGTACCATTTGGATAGATTCATGGGGAATGGATGAATACACCTCATTAGTTCATTATAATGTAGCATTTGGATAGCTTCATGGTGCTCAACCCATACAGTTTTAGATTCTTGGTGGCTCTTAATGAGCCACCAAGAATCTAATGTAGCATTTGGATAGCTTCATGGTGCTCAACCCATACAGTTTTAGATTCTTGGTGGCTCTTAATGAGCCATTAGGGGAAGGTTGAGATGTTGAGATGTTCTATGGGCTCATTATTAAAAAGAGGATTCAAAGGGGAAGCCATGGAAGGATTCTACATTAAAAAAAACTGGTTGGGTTTCTTATCCCCTTAAAAAATATAGTCAAACATTTGGGCCCTATAAGATGCCAATTTTAGAAGCTAGGAAGTCGCTTTTAAAATCTAGGATGTTACCTTTACGTGTAACTTTTTAGATTTGAAATTTCTTTGCTTTTGCATATCCCATTTTCCCTCTTTGCATATGCAGATTTCATTTTCCCTCCTTTCTGCACCTTTCATATAAGGCTCCCTTCCTCTTCTCAAGCTCCTCCCACAACCCTCCTCCCTCTTTTCAAGATCCTCACACAACCTCCCTCCCCCTTCTCAAGCTTCTTCCTCTCCCCTCCCATAGCCTCCGGCCGTCCCTCCTCCCAAGTGCCTCCCATAGCCTCCTTCCCCCCTTCCAAGATCTAGCCTCCATCTTTCCACCTATTGCCCTATAAAATGCCACTTTAAGAAGGTAGGAAAAAGCTAGGATGCTACCTTTACACATGTAGCTTTTGCTTTTGCATATCCCACTTTCTATCTTTACATATGCATAACTCATTTTCCCTCCTTTCAGCACCTCTCACAGCATGCCTCCCTCTTCTCAAGCTCCTCCAAGGCAAGGCTGCATGCCAAAGCATAGGCAAGCAAGGTGAGTGGTTGTTGAAGTGCTAGCCAGCTCTGCAAGAAGGCAGTGTCACACGATGGCAACATAAGGCAAGGATGCATACCAAATTGTAAGCAAGCAAGGTGGGGGCTGGCCGGCTACACAAGGCAAGTCTACATGCCAAATCATAGGCAAGTAAGAGGGCTAGCAGCCAAGCGGCCGCCGTGCGACAACAGGAAGAGGGTTGAGACTAGCAAGAAGGTGGTGGATTAGAGGGTGGTGATGTGGTAAGCTTGCTATGCTACAACTACTACTAGGAAAGCTATGAAAGCTGGAGGAGGAGGAGGAGGAAGAAACCAATCCTTGGTTGTGCTCTGCCCTCAGCTTCACACACACACACACCCCATTGTGAACACTCCCTTGCTTGCTCTAAGCCATCACCTTCCTCCTTTGCTTGCCCTCCTAAGCATGTACCAACCCTAGCCAACTAAGATCCCTAGGAGGGCTTGGGGAAGATTTTGACATCCATCCATCACCTATGCAAGAAATAATCTCCAAAAAATCAAAGGGAAGTGATGCTTCCAAGCATGAGGGGGCTAGAAGGGCGATACTGCATGCAAACAAGGGGGCTATCAGGTCACAATAGTGGAGATGAGCTCTTAGCCCATTAACACACACACACACACACATCTAGAATCTTTCACCATAAAAATAAGGCTATGTGGTCATGGCTACAATCGGCAGTAGCCAGCCTACCGCTCACAATGCATTAGGCAAGGAGGCATACCATGTAAGCGGGGGGAAGGCAACAAGAGAGAGAAGTGCAGAGAGGTGAAAACTAGTAGATTATCTTTAATTTTCCACTTTGTGCTGTGACAGGGATTAATTTAATAAGAAAAATTTATGATTCTCCATGTTGTGAAGAAAAATTATGTGTTAAAATTATGTGCTATTTTGATCATCATTATCTTTAATTTTTCACTTTGTGCTATGATAGTGATTAATTCAATAAGTAAAAACTATGATATGAAGAAAACATTATGTGTTGAAATTGATAACAATTCGGCATAATAACCCATCTTGAAGGAGGCACACTTGCACGCATTAGATTAGTTGCATTTCACGCAAACAACATGTGAACACTCACATAGAAAATATATAAAACATCATTAGGGAAAATTCAGGTTCCAAATGGGCCCTTTTAGAGCCCATTAAAATAATATAAGGCCAGGGAATGAGAGTGCTTGGATTCTAGATCCATGTAACATGGATCTTTTTTGTCAGAGTGGTCCCCAAAATTTTGAGCTCAAAAAAGAGGAAACATATTGGCATAAAACTCAAAAATAGAAGAATATCATGCCTGAATACCACCTATCGAAAACATATGTTAGAAGGAATATCATGAAAAGAGGCCAAACTGATTAAAAGCTAGTCTGATTGAAGTCTTTCTCCACAATTTGAACTTAGTTCTCTTTGTTTCCCGTCTCTCTTACAGCGTCACTTATTTCTGCCATATCTGCTTCATCTCTTCTTCTTCTTCTTCTCTCAACCTCTTTTTCTATTCCATCTTAATAGTCTAGTAAACTTCATTAAGCTATGTTTGCCTATTTTTTTGTTATGTTCGTTAATCTTCCTGACCATGATGTATGTCATTTATGAAAACTTACAAGGTTTTTTGTCAACTCGACTAGAAGGAAAATGGAGTGCAAGGTTCACAACATTTCTTTAAAGTTTTATTTTTTTGTTATGTTCGTTAATCTTCCTGACCATGATGTATGTCATTTATGAAAACTTACAAGGTTTTTTGTCAACTCGACTAGAAGGAAAATGGAGTGCAAGGTTCACAACATTTCTTTAAAGTTTTATTTTTGTTGTTTAGATTGTTGAGCTCAACGAAATAGTAATAATGTTCTCTTTTCCCTTTGTAGATGAGCTCTAGGAGAAAACACATCTACGGCATTGAAAGTGTGGAGCTTTTTAACAAGAACGATGTTGATGGTAGTTGGATCCCTCAGCAATTTAGGAAGTCAGACTGAATCACGACGATGAGACCCAGCACTCGAGGAGCATCAAAGGTAAAACAAAAAGACATCGGTGATCCTAACAAGAATTGGAAAGGTAGGCTCATGGAGTTTTGCATGCGGCCAAATGGTGCAATTGAGGTCCTTGTGCAGCATGTTTATATGCACATGGACATAATGCTACATCAGATGCCATGATGAAAGTATAAGATCTAAGACAAATATTAAGATTCAATAAGCAGTCTTTGTTTTCTGTGCTCAATGCCTAATTGTTTTGTACTCTATAGCTAAGCATTAAAATTTTCTTGCAGCTTTATATCCATCGAATGTGAGTGGCAGAATGTAGAGTAAATCAGTGAAAAAATTAATGTCTTCCATATAGAAATAGGCGCATTGCTATATATGAAACCCACCCAGCCATTTAGTAGCACAGGGAATCTTCTTTTATAATTCCATGTATGTTTTGGCTAACGCAAATGATAATGTTGGTAGTGGAGTCTATTCCACTACCACCATTGTCTAGCCAAGAATGGGTTTGTTCCTGCACAGACATCATTGCAGCATACAAGAATAAGATAAGAATAGATATGCATGTAGCAATAAAACCATCAACAAGTTCTAAGGATGTCCATTTGAGTTAGTTTATACCATTTAGCACCTTTGCATAGATGTTTTCATCATGTGAGTGTGTCAAGAAAAGAAAATTAACATATCAAGTGAGGTCCCTTGTTGATAATGATTGGATGAACCAATTTTTGGGAGAGGGATGGGATGTAAGAAGATGCCATTGAATGTAAAGTAACAATACTAGATGTTACATTTAGGTGAAATCAAAACATTAAGTTTTTTTGTGTTTGTAGCAAATTCTGTTAGGGTGACATACGTTACTTTTAAGCATTGATTGTTTTTATGACTAAATATTTCATTGGGAGGCAAACATTATGCATGCAATTTCATTACAGAAGATGGCGACTATGGAGAGGCATCTAGCAAAGCTTGGATCAAGACATGAGTGATGGAACACGTGTACTCTTCCATCATCGATGTTGTCATCCAATTACAAGGTCAAGACCCGTTAGTGGTCAATTTAGAAAGCCATTGGCCATTGGCCTTTCTTGGATAAGATAGAGTGTGGGACCCTGCCTCACGCATGAAGTGCTACTTCCGCTGCTGGTACTCCGTCGCATGGTGGGGATAGGGATCTCACATTTGAAGTACACTAAGGCTTCAAGATCAGTGGGTCTTACTTGGGCATGCCCTATGCATGTGTTTGCCCACATGCTTGAGGCTTCCGTGGACGAGGCCCCGAGTGTGGGACCCTGCCTCACGCATGAAGTGCTACTTCCGCTGCTGGTACCCCGAATCCGTCGCATGGTGGGGATAGGGATCTCACATTTGAAGTACACTAAGGCTTCAAGATCAGTGGGTCTTACTTGGGCATGCCCTATGCATGTGTTTGCCCACATGCTTGAGGCCTTTGAGTGCACACAAATGCCCACCATGTACATGTGTAAGGTTGTGGTGGGTGTTGAAGAGATGGTCAATTTACTTGGCAAGGGTGTGGGACCTTGTGGAGGGGGAGCAAAAAGGGGAGAATTTCAAGTGCAATGTAGTACAGTCCAGTGTCTCCTTTCAATTCTTGCAAACACTTGTCACTTTGTGCAATCAATTTTTGCAAACACTTGTCACTTTGTGCATTCAATTCTTGCAAACACTTGTCACTTTGTGCATTCAATTTTGTTATGAGTGGTGGATGAGGAAGAAGGGAGCATGGATTCTCTTACAAGCTCAAGAGGAGATTGTGGAGCCCATATCTGGAATGTTCGTGATCACCTACGCATCTTCGGGTATGAGGGAATCAATAATGCTTGCTTCAAATTGTAAGGCATGAAGGCAAGTGTTGTTTGATCTTTAAAAAAATGTATTTTCTCATACTATGTTTGGATATGTTGGAAGGTGGCTAGAAGCAAGCACCAAGGTGTCCCTTGGATTGGAGTAGGATGATGTCACTTTGGCTTGCTCAAGGGACCTAAGTTGGAAGTGCCCATTTTGTAATCTCACTCCATTTTGGGAAGATGTTTTGTAATATCACTCAATTTTGGAGTTATTATGTAATCTCATTCTATTATAGAGTTTTATAAATATATTTATTTTCTATGGTACTTTAGTTTAATGAATAGGAATTTTGGTTTATTGAAATTATGGTTTTGTAGTATGATTGGTTTATTTTCATACAAACCTTCTATAAATACCCAAGGCCCCTTTTAGGTTTTTTTTTGGTCCAGTGTGATGGGACACAAACCTTCTATAAATACCCGAGGCCCCTTTTATATGTCATTTTTTCTTCACACTCTCCAGAGCACCAAAGCACATAAACAATCATCCCATCATGACACCCCTAGAGCAATTCATGGAATTCCTACATGAGAGTGACTTCCCTGAGACCAGGCACCTGCACGCTATGTTCACTTGTGTGGTTGACTGGACCTTCATCCCACTACACTCAGATCTATTTGCTGACAAGCTCACCTACATGGAGACCCACTTGAGGTGGCACACTCATTGGCATTATGGGATGATGATGGCTTGTGGGTGCCATGTAAACCACTCGAGCACATAGCCCACAACCAAAAACTCTTCAAAAAATGGCTTAAAAGATTTTAACATATGGCGGCACTCTCAAATCACTTCATAGAGCTTGAAAACAAACAAGTCCTCTCATGGTTGGCATGTTTTGTCTTCCAAATTTATGAAGAAACCGAGGAAGGTGAGGTTGAGCTCCCCCAGATATCACTTCATAGAGCTTGAAAACAAACAAGTCCTCTCATGGTTGGCATGTTTTGTCTTCCAAATTTATGAAGAAACCGAGGAAGGTGAGGTTGAGCTCCCCCAGATAGGGGTTTATCCTCACAGAGAAGGGTGAGGAAGATAAGGTAGCCTCTGCGAGTCCCAGTGAATCAGTGCTCGTCCAAAAAGACTTTCCGGAGGGTGCATTGGGGTTGGCCGAGAACCCTCGCCACTTCAAGGCCAGTGCTAGCAGTAGAGCAATTGAAAAGGAAGATGACTCTGTTCCCATTCCAGAAATAGAAATCAAAACTTTATGTCCAATGGTGGTTGGGGGGAGCTCTTTCTCTTTTTTCACGACATTGATTCGCATGGATAAGTGCCTTAGCATGCTCAAAGTGAAATGCGAATTCCCTATAGAGATGATTCGGGTACAGGCTACCTTGAGGATATCCTCTTGCCATTGACAAATTCTATGGAGGACACAGTGGTGTTGCGTGACGAGTGGTAATCAATGCAAGGATGCAACACAAAGATGGAAGCAGGAAAACAAGAGACTTGACATTCTTATTTAGGGCTCTTGTAGAGAGTTCCAAGTTGTAGGTGACAAGAGTTCCAAGTTGTAGGTGAGTGTGGGAGTGGGCTTGAGAATAATCCCACATGGGAAGTTTTGGGAGTTTTGGTATAAATAGTGGCTCATTTGAGAGCTCACGGACACATTAAACTCATGCTTGAGCTCTCTTGAGACTAGCTCTCCCTCTTGTTCATAGAGGTGCAAGCTCTTCTCTCTCCCCATCTACACTATTGTATGAGCAATGCTCTTCTAATTCAATGCAATGAGATGATGTTTTTCTCTCTTCTCATCTCTATTCTCTAGTGTGCATGCTTCTTTGTTGATGCTTGTGGATTCTCTATTAGGCTTTGTGTGGTAGTGGATTCAAGCTTAAGCTTCTCCATAGCTTGCAGCTTATCCATGGGCAAGGCATTGCTTGAGTAGTGAATGAGAATGCATGTTTATTTCAAGTTCCATTAAGCTTCAAGGTTTGTGTGCATGCCTAGGGAAGTAAGTGCTTGAGAATGAAGTATGCTTTGAGCTTGTGTATGCATTAGCTTAGCTTTCTTCTTGTATTGGATGCATGAATGAGTGGGATGCTTAGTGAATGAGCTATGGCAAGATTGAGCTTGTGTGTGTAAAGTCTATGTCAAGGTAGTGGTATTCATAGCATTTTCTCCATTCGTGGATAAGCTTCCGTGCACCGGTACGGGCTGAATCCCTAGCTCCGAAAGGGATGCAAATCCCATTGGATTGAGCTACACACGGATCATGCTACTTTTTCTACAAGTGTAGAGAGTCTTCCGTCTCTCCATTGGCGCTGCTGTGCCCGGGACGTTGCGCCACCTCACCTCCAGGCGGCCCTTCACGTTCTCTGCGTGGTTTTCGTCGGCCCCTCTTCTGACGCCACACTCTCCTCCAGGACCTTCCTCTGCTGCGTGGTTTCACCGGCCACCTCTTCAGACGCCACACTCTCCTCCAACTCGCCTTCTCTTTCGGCCCCGGCCTTCGCTTGCTTGGCTTCTCTACTGCCTTCAGCGCGGCGGTCACAGCAGCCCCGCCTTCGCTGACGCCTTCGCTTTCTTTTCCTTTGCTTTCTTTGCCTTTAGCGGTGGCCGGTTGGCTCCTCCGCCTCGCGATGCACGCTTTTGGATTTAACAAAATAAAATAAAATAAAATAAAAATCTGTAAATTATGTGTTTTATTTTGAGTCCACATTTTTTACATATTCTGCTTTTTTTTAAATTTTTGTAAATTTTTACATAATTAGTGTAATCTGCATAATTAATATTTTTTAGCATAATTCTTTTTTTGGGGAATTATTAAAAAAATAAATAAATAAAAAAAAATAAAAATTAAAAAAAAGATAGTTACACACATATTCATGTTAGTTGCATTTAGTGGTTAGGTAGGGTTATATATATATATATATATATATATATATATATATATATATATATATATATATATATCAAAATTGGACACTGCAACATGCTAAAAATAGCGTATGCATCTACGCTCGGGAACAATACTAGGGGGACATAACACTAGTGTACCATCTAGGGTAACCACTCAAGGGAGCGGCACTCTCGAGACATCTTCGGAGTCTTAAACAGAGAGCCTCTCAAGAACCGAGAGTGATATTTCAATGGACATAAACGAGTCATTTGGCATGAATAGACCATCCACACCCATTGGTATGGCAGATTCTGCTAATCCATTTGAAATCCTAGATGGGGAGTTGAGTGACAACATGAGACTCCATTTCTTGTATACAAATGCACATGGCGGTGAGATCTATAAAGATCCAATGAGCCGGTTTGTTGTTAAAATTGCAGACATTAATTCTGCGTTTGAACCAACACCATGGGTAAACTACCAAGACGATATGTACATGGGTAGAAATGGAGTACACTACAAGGTCACCAAAAATCCTGAACAAGTGGATGCTTTGGGTGTACTTCAACTAGCGCACAAGCAAAGCAGAAAAAGGAGCTTCCATCGGACCCAAATGTGCCAGGAACATCGCACAGACCTGGTACGCCCATTTCTTTACTTGAAGAATTATTTTCCGACAGGAATTGGGAGGATAGAGAAAGAACTGGAAAAGAAAAAGAGACCAAGAAAAACCCATGGGACATAGTAAAAGAAATTCCAATAGTTAAAATCTATCAGGACGACCCAATTAAAGAGGTGTATAAGGATGTGGTAGAAACCTACTATGCAACCACTAAGCACCCGAGCTTAGAGCTTCCAGTCACGTATACAATAACTGTAGAGCATCTAGAAGGTTTCACTAAGCGTGTTCATGATAGATGGGGGAACGACTTTAGAACCCTTGAATGGCCAGAGGTTAGGGAAATGACATGGAAAGGAAGGCCCCTTTTCACTGCCATGTCTACCTTAGACACGGCACGTCCAGATGAATCTGCCTTTCGAGGAGAAACACTATGTAAGATTCCTCCCCAGCCTCTCAAAATGTCCAGCATATTCCCTTGTAATCAATTCTCTATTCAGAAATATAAGAGATCTCGTCTCTTGAATGGTAGTGAAGAGTTACATAATTTGATTAATGCTATTGAAGTTAATTGATTAATGATAGTTAAGAATTACATAAATTTCCATTTATGCTTAATTCAAATGGTTTTTATGTAATTTCTCTCTCTCACTCAAGAAATGGTCATACTCATGACCCATTCTCAATCCAAATGAAGCTTTTCATAAAGCTTTTCCTTAATCCAAGATTAATCTATGCTTGAGGCCAAATTAATCTATGCTTGAGGCCAAATTAATCTATGCTTGAGGCCAAATTAATGGTTTTTTTCTATGCTTTTAGTTTATGTATTTCATGAATATTGATGATTCAATCCATTATGGATTAATGATCCAATTAGGGATCATTCTAATTATTTCCTTAATGATAAGCTTTATCCCTTAGAAAAATTGAGATTTATCAGTCATAGCAGCGGAGCTATGGCAAAATTTTTATAAAAATTACGCATAAAATAATTTCATTCAAAGCATGAAAAGAGGACTTCCTACCATATTCTAGGAATTATCATCCTAGATTAATTGAAAGATATTCATTGTAATCCTAGAGAAATTGATTTTTATATTATGCATAATTTTAACATAAAAGTGTTACTTTTATCATAATTAGAATTCATGCATAGAGGTATGCATAAAAGATTATTATTTTAACATAAAAGTGTTACTTTTATCATATTTGAATTTCATGCATAGAGGTATGCATAAAAGATGATTATCTTATTATAAAAGTGTTACTTTTATCATATTTGAATTTCATGCATAGAGGTATGCATAAAAGATGATTATTTTATTATAAAAGTGTTACTTTTATCATATTTGAATTTCATGCATAGAGGTATGCATAAAAGATGATTATTTTATTATAAAAGTGTTACTTTTATCATATTTGAATTTCATGCATAGAGGTATGCATAAAAGTTGATTATTTTATTGTAAAAGTGTTACTTTTATCATATTGGATTTCATGCATAGAGGTATGCATAAAAGATATTCTTTTTATACTAAAAGTGTGATTTTTCATCATAAATGGATTTTATGCATAACTTAGATGCATAAGAGAAATTCTTTTATTCTAAAAGTGTAATTCCTACCAAATTGAATTTATGCATAAGAAGATGCATAAAAGATTGATTTTAAATTCAAAAGTGTCATTCTCATCTAAATTGAATTTATGCATAGGAAAATGCATAAAAGATTGAAATTTAATTCAAAAGTGTCATTTTCATTTAAAATGAATTTATGCATAGGAAGATGCATATAAGATTGATTTTTACTTCGAAAGTATTAATCTCCTTAAATAGAATTTATGCATAAATAAATGTGTAAATAAATCTTATATCAAATATAAGAATTCTCTTATATTCTATAAATAGATATGAGATGTAATAGGATGTGATAAGAGGTGTATAAGATGTGATAAGAGGTGATAAGATGCTTATGAAATAAGTTAGGAGGTGATAAGATGAATTAAGATATGATAAGATGTGTATGGGATGAGGTAAGAAGTTTACTCATGATAGGATAAGATGTATATGGGTTGTGATAGGGCGAGAACGGATGTGATGTACGTATGTATGTGGATGTAGATGTGGATGTATAGATGTGAATGGAAATGTGGATATGGATGTATGTATGTATGTGGATGTGGATGTATGAATGAGGACGTGATAGTGGATGTATGCATGTGGATGTGGATGTATGGATATGGATATGGATGTGTATGTATGAATGTGGATATGGGATGTGGATGTATAAATGAGGATGTAAAAATGGAGGTAAGCATGTAAATGTGGATGTATGGATGTGAATGTGGATGTGGATGTGGACGTATGGATGTGGATATGGATGTGTATGTATGAATGTGGATATGGGATGTGGATGTATAAATGAGGATGTGAAAATGGAGCTAAGCATGTAAATGTGGATGTATGGATGTGAATGTGGATGTGGATGTGGATGTGGATGTATGGATGTGGATATGGATGTGTATGTATGAATGTGGATATGGGATGTGGATGTATAAATGAGGATGTAAAAATGGATGTATGCATGTAGATGTGGATGTATGGATGTGAATGTGAATGTGTATGTGAATTAATGTGTTGTCAATATGAGGAAATGGATGAGTACACATTGAATGGAATGTGGAATAAGTAATGTGGACTAAGGAGGGATAATGTGGAAAGACGAGAGTTCGATTTAGAAACTGTATTTTGTGACTGTTTGTAAATGACTGTTTTATGTCAAGAATGCTGGGGAAGCATTTTGACCGTCTTGTGGATTAAGGTCATGAAGACCTAACTATTAAAGTTGCAACTGCTGACCGAGAGTCAATGGAGGACGTCTCGCGTAGCAAGGTCGACCGAGGTCTTGACCAGCCTCGGTTCGATTTAAATGGTGAGCTTCCGGTACGGTGGATGAGGGACCAAGCAAGCGGCCTATGAGTGAAGCGCTAGGTCACATGCGGCGAAGGATCCTAGAGGGTGCTGACCATACGGTGCTCGGGCTTTGGGTCACCGAAGATACCCACACGTGCGTTGTGGAAGATATTGGAATAAAGAATAAGAATTGTTTTCTGAAACCAGGCATGGATCTGGTTGATTAACCTTGCTGGTTCTCAACGGATGAGTTCATGGCTCTTTTATATGGATCTGTGGGTTGATCTTGCTGATCTTCCACGGAGATTCCATTCTGTTATATGAATATATTGCCAGTTACTATGAGCTAGGAACTATGGAAAAGGCCCCTGAGTGAACAGGTGGTAAGAGTTCTAGTTGCCAATGATGCCATAAGTATACTGATGAATGAATGACTGGAAATAAGGATTCAACCAGAGACTATGAGGATTGTCATCAGTGACATAATGGTTTCATTAAAGGATTGTTTTAAAGTTAGCTGATGCTGCTAAGAAAAAGGCAATTTCATATTGGGTGTGTAAGTGGTGTGACTAGTTTTATGTTTGCATGAACTTCCGGCTAGGGGGCCTGGGAACTCTTTTCCCTGGTACCCGAGACAAAACCTAACCAAATTCCTAATTGGATCACATCACTTCAGTGGTTGGGGGTGGTTGGCTAACCCATGGGACTGGATGGGGTTAGGTTGGACTGATAGATCCGTAAATCAAGACTCAATTTCTGTTATTACGATAGATGAAGTAAATCCCGGATAGTAATTGTTCTATGGATAGGAATCAACGGCTGTGCCTTTGGATCAGTTTTATCAGTATGGTCTTGACTACGTTAGAGTAAAAAAGTTATCTTGGAGGAATCACCCGTGCTTTCCGGATAAGGGAAGTTTTTTTCGGGTTCGATTTTGGAAAAACCGACAGATTAGTCTCTTGTCCGGATATCCGTGGACAAGGCCCCGAGTGTGGGACCCTGCCTCGCGCAAGAAGTGCTACTTCCGCTGCTAGTACCTTGAATCCGTTGCGCGGTGGGAACATGGATCTCACACACTAGCACCACCATGGGCTAGAACCCCAAGTGTGGCTCGACCAGCACCTTCCATGCGAACAACAACTGCTAAAGGACCAGTCTTTCCAACGATTGATCCTACGAGGAGACCCGGGGCTATTAGAGAATCTAGGGGAGAAAAAAGACCACGAGCAAGTGGATATGTACCTCCAAGAGAACCCCATAGACCAAGTGAACTGACATTTGAAGAGCCTAGAGTTAGAGGCCGAGACTCATATAGGAGACATGACGATGAATATTCTAGAAAAGTGAGACCATCTGTGCTGCAAAAGCTTGTCAAGAAGTATGACGGATCCGGAGAGCCATATGACCATATAGCAGCTTTTAAGCAAGCTATACATACGGAGCAAGTCACGGATATGCATGAACAAATCGAGGGATTTGTGCTTGACGCTAGAGAGTAAGTCTTTATCATGGTTTCAGACTTTAGATCTTGAGGCAAAGCGATCTTTCAAGGGGCTAGAAAAGAGCTTTATAGCTGCATTTTCAAAGATGGGAATTAAGCACAATGCGGTAGCTCAAATTTACGCTTTTAAGCAAAAAGATCAAGAATCGGTGCGAGATTGCGTAAATAGGCTAAAGCAATACATCAATCGATGCCCTGACGGATGAGAAGCCAAGCCAAGGAAGATTAATTTCTATCTTCCTGGAAGGCTTACGAAACAAGACGCTTCACGCTCACTTGTACGCAAAGAAGCATGTCATCTTCAATGAGTGTTGCATGGATGCCATGGATTACGATGACAACTTTGACATGACTGGCATGGGAAACCAAGATAGTCATCCGGATAATAAACGTAGCTCTGGGAAGGGCTCTGACTCTAGTGTGCCATTAGTTAATCCAGATTAGATTGCCGAGATAGTATTGAAAAAGATGGGGCAATACTACAGACCTTCCTACCGACCCCAACCATCATACATGCATACTGTACCTACAGGCCCCTACGTCTGTGGAGGATGTGGAGGTAGCCATAAAACCGAGTAGTGCCCAACTTTTTCACCATTGGTTGGCAATCGACCAACAAAGAAGTGGTGCTAGCTTTGTAAATGGAACTACACACATGTGACTTCGGACTGCAATCACATTGCAAGGATACAAAGGGAACAAGCAGCCAACTCTGCACCTAGACAGCAAGTTGTGAACCATGAGAGAACCTTAGTTGCTCAGGAGCAAGCACGGCCGGTGCTAGGAGCTCAACCTCCTCCACCTGGTACAGCTTCCTTTAGATATGTGGAATATGAGAATCCTGAATTAGGAATGGAGATGGTTAGCTCTCAACCATACTACATCGAAGTGGAGCATCCTCTTGTCGAACCCTACTTTGAGAACCCAACCGGACCAAGCCTAGTTCATGACTTTAATGGAGACCCAAGCTCTTTGATGCTTATAGGATCTCAGCCAACCAAGACTCAAGGTTATCCAGGACCATATCCTACAAAGAGACTATACCCCACGCAACAAACAGGACCATGCTATGAATGTGGTGGACCACATTGGGTGAGAGAATGTCCAAACAAGAAACGACTTCTCTTAGCTAACATAGGCACAACATCTACGTTTCCACCTATAGAGAGGTTTTGCCAAGGGTGTAGCATTGACCATCTACCAAAGGATTCCTTGTTGTTGAAGCCTGCGGATCCGAAAGCACAAAAAGCTAAAGCGCCCCTCAACTATGTTGAAGTGATTCCATCACCCACGACATCTAAGGAGGAGAACAAACTAGTGTCGCTAAGAGTAGTGACTAGAGCCCAAGTGCAAAAGAATGTCAAAGAGGTTGTTGAGAAACCCTCTGAGATTAAGGTTCTATCCAAAGATGGAAAAGAGAGAAAGAAATCAACTCGACATAAACCACGCAGCAAGGGGAGTAAGAAGTCGAAGGAGTAGAAGTGCTCTGATGGAGGAAACTCTATCCCAAAAGAGCTAGAAGGAATGTTGAAAACGAAACAAATCGGAGAGAAAACTCAAACTGAGCAAAAGGGAAAAGCATCTGAGTCTGAGGAAAGCTCAGGAGGATCAGTCCTTGTGGACAAGGTGTACGAGCCTTTAGATGCACCGCTTCAAGCGTATAATAGTAGGATCACAGCTCTGACCGAGCTGCCTAAGAAGCTGCAAGAATATCCCAAACCTCGTGAAGAGACAATCAACTTGGCTATCCATAAGTAGTTGATTAGGGATACTCAGACTCTAATAGACGGCCCACCACCTATGTACGCAAGAGGACCTGCTTCTCTGAAGCCTAACTTAGAGACGATACCAGAAGCCACGCCAAGCATGGAAAAGGGAAGTGAAGTTGTATCTCTACATTTCCCATAAATGCCTGAAGGAGATGATTTACCTCATACCAATGCAGACGAGTCAAAACCATTGACTACCGCCGCAGATTTTGGAGATGAAAGTCCTAAAATAGAGGAAGCAGAGCAAGGGAGATGTGGGAAGCGGTGCAAAAACAAGTTGAGGATCTAGTATCTTCTGACAAGTCACCACCGTTTTCTATAGTAGAATTCTCAAATCAAAGGGTTCAAGAATTAGATGCTTTATCTCTACCAGATGATGCTCAGACTGTTGTCTCAGCTCGGAGCAACAAGCTCACATGCAAGACACTGCCCTCATATTTAGGACTGTACGAAGCACATAGCCAAATCATGCGAGTACCGTCAATGACACGACAACCTCATCATGTACGAGACATAGGGAGTGTACAAGCTTTAATGTCGGCACCAGTCATGTGTACCATTCCACTCGTCGTCGCAAAGTTCTTAAAGCTTAGGCCAAGATTGTGGGGAGAAGTGGCTACACAATTAACTGAGCAAGGATTGTGGAACCAGAACATTCAGGTTAAGGAGTTGTTGAAGGCAAAGGCTTCTGGGCTAATGCTTAAGCAAACAATTCCGGTTCCTGTGAACAAAGTTGGCAAGCATTGTGAAGACGATGAAGGAAATACTATGCTTCCTGTGGAGATCAACAAGATTGAATCTATACCTATTCTAGATAGTGGAGCAGGGGTGAGTATAGCAACAAAAACTATATGGGAAATGTGGGGAAAACCTGCAATTAGAAGTACAAGGATGAGTTTGCAATTGGCAGACGGAAATCTAGAGAGCCCCATAGGATTGCTTGAGAACGTTATAGTCAAGTCATGTGGCATTGAGCACGGACATACCTTTGCTATTGTAGACTTTGGCAAGAACACAAATTACGAAGTGATCCTAGGAAGGCCATTCATGCGCCAATTCAAAATGATTCAAGACTAGGGTTACAATTACTTATACCTCAGACATGAGAATGTAACCACGAGGGTGAATATGAAAAACCATGCTTATCGAGATGTGATGCACTCTCCTGTGGATGAGTTTGATTTCACTTCTTCAGAAGCATCGGGAGCAACTATGTCTAAAGGAAGAGCTGATCTATGGATCTATGGAGCATCTTGTCGAGACTTGCAACCTGGAAATGTTACCATAGACAGAAGTGTGACGGATGAGGTGTATATCCCTATACCTTTTCCTGAGAACTTGATAGATCCCTTAGAATGGAACCATGTTTTAGCCACCATAGACACTTGTGCATTGCCAAGGCAAACACAGTTCTGTGATTCAGATGGGTATGACATTATTCCCGTAAGAATGCTAAGACCGATCCATGCAGAGGAACCTCAAGAAGCCCCTAGGTATGAAGCAAACAAATCATTATTGCTAGGAGATATGGTATTTGTAGAGGAAGTATCCCCTCTTGAGTACAGCTCAGCTGACGAAGGAGATGAGGATAGATGCTTAGAATCCTCTGATGGGAAGGATTCTGATGATGATGCCATAGTCCTTGAATCAGAGTTAGAGAAAAGATTGTTGTTAAAGGGCAAAGAGGTCTTGCTTGAGTATTCCTAGTGACAAACCGAAATGTAAGTTTTGCAAGAGTCACCGGAAGTTTTGCAAACAGAAAGTCAAGGAAAAGAGACAACAACAACAAAAAGAAAGAGAAGATGTGGAAAAAGGAGACTTTATTCCACCTCCAACCTTTGTAGGTAAGAACGAGTACTTGTACTACTTGGGAGCTGATTGTGAGATCCCTGTTTCCACCGAGCAACAGATTCGGGGTACTAGCAGCGGAAGTAGCACTTCTCGCGCGGGACAGGGGTCCCACATTCGGGGCCTCGTCCACGGATATCCGGACAACAGACTAATCCATCAATTTTTCCAAAAATCGGACTCGAAAAAACTTCTCTTACTCGGAAAGCATGGGCGATTCCACCAGGATAACTTTTTTCTCTAACGTAGTCAAGACCATTACTGATCAAGCTGATCCGATTGTACCTATAAAGATACTTGGTCAGATCAAGGAAGAAACTTGCACTTGGATCATTGGGATCGACGCTTTTTTTCCCCATCAACAAAGAGGCACAGCCGTTGATTCCTATCCATAGAACAATTACTATCTGGGATTTACTTTATCTATCGTAATAACAGAAATTGAGTAGCGATTTACGGATCCATCAGTCCAGCCTAACCCCATCCAGTCCAGCCTGACCCCATCCAGTCCCATGGGTAGTGATGGGATCCAATTAGGAATTTGGTTAGGTTTTGTCTCGGGTACCAAGGAAAAGAGTTCCCAGGTCGCTGTTTTGCAGATCAATGCAAGGATGCAACAAAAAGATACTTAGGGTTCTTGTAAAGAGTTCCAAGTTGTAGATGAGTGTGGGAGTGGGCTTGACAATAATCCCACATGGGAACTTTTGGGAGTTTTAGAGTTTTTGTATAAAAAGTGGCTCATTTGAGAGCTTATGTACACATTGGACAAACTCATGCTTGAGCTCTCTTGAGACTAGCTCTCCCTCTTCTTCCATAGAGGTGCAAGCTCTTCTCTCTCCCCATCTACATTGTTGTAAGTTCTATTTTTGTTAATTCAATGCAATGAGTTGATATTTGTCTCTCTTCTCATGTCAATTCTCTAGTGTGCATGTTTCTTATTGATAGCTTCAAGGTTTGTGTGCATGCTAGGGAAATGAGTATTTGAGAATGAAGAATGCTTTGATCTTGTGTATGCAGTAGCTAAGCTTTCTTCTTGTTTGGATGCATGGATGAGCTTGTGTGTGTGTTAAGTCTATATCAATAGTAGTAGTATTCCTAGCATTCTCTCCATCAAATGGATAAGCTTTTGTGCACGGGTTGAATCCCTAGCTCCGAAAGGGATGCAAATCCCATTGGATTGAGCTACATGTGGATCATATTACTCTTGCTACAAGTGAGAGAGTTTTCCGTCTCTCCATTGGCACCGCTCTGCCGGGGAGAAGACTCAAATCCGGTTGAGAGTGTGTGGAAACCACCACTATTTCCTCTTTTGGTTGCAAAACCATTGAGTGATTAGGATAAGTTCGGGTGTGTGATCTCGATGTGAGTGGATAAGGCTAGGATAAGAAAAAAAAAACTATTAAACGGTTGAGGTTTCTCCCGCATTGTTTTTTACGTTTTATTGCTTTTCAAGTACCGTCATTATGCTTATATTCATTGTTTTTTTTGGCCATTTCATGCTTTCATGCTCTTCGTTAACATGTAATTAGTAAAAAAAATAAAAATAAAAGAGGTGCGTTGCTAAGCTCTTCCATAGCTTATGCAAGCTCCATAGGCTCCCAAGCGTGAAGCCCGCTTAAGGAAGAGAGGAGAGAGGGAAAGAGAAGGGAGAAAGAAAGAAAAAAGCGTGGAGAGAGGTTGCAAAATTTATTTTTTATTTTTGTTATATATATATATATATTGTAATAAAAAAATTTCCAGCACCGGCAACACGATAATCATCGTGACCTTGAGCCAATCCACAGAAGCTGTAGTAAGCGTGGTGTTGAAGAAGGCTGCGTGGAGGCATTGAAGCTGGCGGTAGCTGGCCGGGCGAGAGGCAGCTGAGGCCGGCGAAGAAGACTGAAGCAAACGAAGGCGGTCTGACCACGCGCTAGGGCGAAGCCACCAGTGAAGGCCGGCAGAGAGAGGCGACAAAAATTTAATATATATATATATATATATATATATATATATAGCCAGGTGAGCCGTGCGGCTGTCGGTTTGCTGGTTAGCGAAGAGATTTGTCTGATCACAAGCAGCAGAAGCAGGCGAGTACGTGGAAAAAGGCCGTCAAAGTGGAGAGGCGACCGGTGTTGTGGCCAACACAGGCGACTCGAGTGGCGCAGCACTTGAAGTTGGCAGCAAAAGGCCATCGAAGGGGAGGCGACGGCTGTAGCAGGTTGCGTGGAGAGCAACGTGGAGTAGCCGACGTGGAAGGCAAGCCGGCAGAGGAGGTGGTGAACGAAGAAGACAAAGGAGGCTGTAGCAGACGTGGAGTTGGGAAGGAAGGCCGTCGAAGAGGTGGAGGCGGCCGACAGCAAAAGGGCAGCGTGGAAGGCGCCTGAGTGAGCAAAAAAAGGCAGTTGCGAAGTGGGCGCAAGCGATGGAGGCGTGGAGACTGTGAAGAGGTGGCTGCAGTTTGGCGGTCGGTGGAGTGGAGAGCGACAGCTGGCCGTAGAAGTAGGTGAGGGCTGGCAGCTGGAGGCGCAGCAGCAGAAGCGTTGAAGACGGGCATGCGGAGCCGGCGAGGAATCCGGAGCCGATAAGGATTATAAGGTGAGTGTTTTTTTAAATATATTTTATTAATTTTCATGTTTTTTTATATTTTTTTAAAAAATAGGGAAAAAAATAAAATAAAAAGAAAAAAAAATATAAAACAAGAAAAATATTTTTTTAAAAAAAAGAAAAGAAAGAAATAAAGAAATAAAAATAAAAAAAATATAAAAATAATTTTTTTTAATTTTGAGTCCATGTTTTTTGCATAATTTGCATTGTTTAAAATTTCTGTAATTGTTTGCATAATTAGTGTAACTTACATTTTTTTTAGAACTTCTGTAATTTTATGCATAGTTAGTATTTTTGTGTAATTATTAAGAAAAATAAAAATAAAAATAAAAAAATAAAAATAAAAATTTAAAAAAAACAAAAGGAGAAGAAAACAAAACAAAAGAAAAGAAAAGAAATAGAAATAGAAAAAAATTCTGTAAATTATTTGTTTTTTTTAGGAGTCCATATTCTTTGCATATTTTATTATTTTTTTTAAATTTTTGTAAATTTTTTGCATAATTTGAGTAACTTGTATTTTTTTTATTTTTTATTTTATAATTTTATGCATAATTAGTATTTTTTGAACGTAATTTATATTTTTGTGTAATTAGGAAAAAAGAAAAAAAAAGTAAAGTAAAAAAAATACAATCATAAAAAAATAAAAAAATAATAAAAATAAAAAATAGATAGTTACACATATACTCATTTTAGTTGCATTTAGTGGTTAGGTAGGGTAATATATATATATATATACATATATATACATATATATATATACATATATATACATATATATATATATAAAACCAAAAAAATTTGACCTTATGCACTTGCGGTCGGGACGTCTTATAGACTCTGCCATAGGGCCTAGGGCACCTTCTAGAGTACCTACGTAGGAAAGTGGGACCCAATCGGTAAGAAATTTGGCAGATATTGCTGAAACCCTTTTCGAATCCCAATCTGATACCTTTTCCAGAACAACTAGCTCATTGTCCATGGACAATCTAGGGCCGTCAAATAGTCATCCCTTAGCCCCAAATAGGACACCCACAAGATCTTTTAATCCATTTGAAGCTGACACCATGGGGTTAACACTCAATGTGAGACTCCAATATGTCTACACGAATGCTCAAGGAGCTGAGATCTTTAGGGATCCACAATAACGGTATCTTGTTAAGATCGCAGACATTTTCTCCGAACTTGATAGAGCACCTCTAGTCAATGACCAGGGTAACATGTACATGGGTGGAGATGGTGTTCGCTACGAAGTCACCTACCATCCAGAGAATGTAGACGAATTAGGGGAGCTCTCTAAAACCGAGTTCTTAGACTTATTGAAGCTTTCCATAGAGATGATTGGCTCATTGAGCTGGACATGCCATCCAATGCCCAGTCCTCAAAGCCATCCATAGATGATTTACTTCTTGTAGATCTAAATTTGGAAAGGGATAGGAAAGGCAAGAGCAAAATGGATCAGGGGGCTGAGAACCAATGGGAGTTTGTACGACAAATTCAAGTGACAAAGGTCTTACAGGATGACCCACTTCAAGAGGTCTATAAGGACTCTTTAGAGGGATATTATGCCACAACTAGAATGCCAGAGCTAGATCTTCCTCTAGCACTTGTGGTGGTAGTCGAGAAGCTTGCAGGACACATGAACCGAATCGTTGATAAATGGGCCAATGAATACCGAACCTTAGATTGGAAGGAGATTCGGGAGCTCACGTGGAAAGGACAACCATTATTCATAGAAGTGTTCTCAACAAATACAGCTAAACCAGGAGAGACAGCCTTTCTTGGAGAAATTATTGCTCCTCCCCTACGAGAGTTCACTAGAGAGGGACCCTCAACATCAAAGTGGACCACTTCTAGTAGCCCAACTCTAGCACCAAGACATTATCCTACACCAAAAGTGCAACCACAGATCACACCACAACAACATTTCTCTCACTATAGCAATCGGAGGGTAGGAGAGCCAACTCGGCCTCCCATAAATACACCTCCTGAAATGCGGGTGTGACAAGATCTTTGGAGGGGGTTGGTGAGGCTGGTAATAGGGGACCCACACAAATTTGGGATGCATGTGGACCATCTTACCAAAGAGAGGAACAATTCCCACTGAGAGTGAGAGGCCGTAGGCCCTATGACGAGTATTCAAGACAAGTAAGGCCATCAACTCTTCAGAAACTGGTAAAGAAGTATGAAGGGTCGGGAGATCCATACGACCATGTAGCAGCATTTAGGCAAGCAGTTCGAGCTGGAGCAAGTGGCTGACAAGCATACTCAAATTGAAGGATTTGGGCTCACTCTTGAGGGAAAGGCCCTTGCTTGGTTTCAGGCACTAGAGGCTTCAAACAAATCTTCTTTACGAGTTTTGGAAGAGAGATTCATTGCTGCTTTTTCTATGATGGGGATTCAGCATGACACGGTAGCAAACATCTACTCTTTCAAGCAAGGTGAGAATGAGAGTGTTAGAGATTGTGTAAATAGAATGAAGCAGTACATTAACCGTTGCCCAGAAGATGAGAAGCCCGCCCAAAGTCGATTAATTTCTCTCTTCTTAAAAGGACTCAAAAATTCAACACTGCATACACATCTCTATGCAAAGAAGCATACAAATTTCAATGAGTGTTGCCATGATGCTATGGATTTCACCGATAACTTCAAATTCCAAGATGGTACTGGCCCTGAGGTGAAACCTAGAGATCAGTGGGGTGATGACCAAAGTTCAGGGTCTAGCGCGCTAGTCAATCCAGACCAGATAGTTAACCTAGTACTAAGGAGATTGGGACAGACCTATCGCCCACCCATGCAGCCACAACAACAGCAGCAGAGAATGAGGAGTGTACTACCTACAGGTCCTCATCTTTGTGGAGCATGTGGCAGTAACCATAAAACTGAAGAATGTAATACCTTTTCTCCTCTAGTCACAAACCAACCCACAAAGAAGTGGTGCCAGGCCTGCGCTTGGAACTTTACCCACACCACACAGGAATGTACTCGCATTGCAAGAATGAGACACGAACGTGAGCAGCCAAGGGGTGGAGTGGCTCCACAAATGTATCACCAGTATACTAATTTTGAACGTAAGCCACCGATGGCACAAGAGCAAGCATGACCTGTTCTTGGTGCTCAACCTCCTGCTCCTAGGACTGCTCCTTTGAGGATTGTTGACTACGACAATTCAAATATGTGTAGAGACTTGGTAAACCCAGGCTATGTGGAGGAGGAATATGCATCATATTCATCCAAGGAAAACCCCTTTGAAAGTCCCGCATATCAAAGCCAAGCACTGGCCAGGGGAACAAAACTCTTTGATGTTGCTAGGCGGCTACCAACCTAGGACTCCAGGTCCCTCAGGTCAATGGCAGCAAAGGAAAGTAGAAGCCAAACTAATGGGCCCCCTGTTATGAGTGCGGAGAACCCCATTGGGCTCGTGATTGTCCACATCGCTCAAGGCAAACAGCTCGATCCAATACAACAGTACCATAGTTTCCACCAATTGAAAGATATTGTCTAGGGTGTTGTGTAGAACACTTCCCAAAGGATTGTCTGCTGAAACCACATGAGGAAGGCACCTCTCAACCAAAGGTCTCACTCAACCTTGTAGAGGCAGTTCCATCACCACCTTCATCTGAGAATGAGGATGTCGTGCCACTTAGAGTCATGACTAGATCACAGACACGAAATGCCGAAATACAGACTGATGAGACACCTTGAGCTAGGGATGCAAAGGCAAATCTAGTGGACAAGACCCTACAATATCCAATAGAAAAAAGCCCACTAGGAGGAAAAAGAACCGCAACAAGTGAACTAAAAGTGCATCCACTAGTTCTCAAGAAGCCTCTAAACAAAACATGAGGGATCAAACTTTTACATCCCAAGAAGTGCATGAGGAGCATCAACCTCAACCTGGGCCTAGTGCTAAACAAGATGAGGCTAGTACGACTGAGGATAGTTTTGGGGGTTCTGTTTTTGTGAATAAAGTGAATGACACTCTAGATGCCATCATTGATGCTCATAGAAGTCACATTGCAGCTTTATCTGAGCTACCCAAGAAGCTTCAAGAATACCCAAACCCTCGTGAGGAGAAGATCAATCTAGCTGTACATCAGCAACTCATTAGGGAAGCTCAATCAATACTTGAAGGACCACCTTCACCTATTCCTCGCGGGGCCCAACCTCTCTTAAGCCAACATTAGAAACCATACCAGAAGTGTCATCAAGTCGGGAAATGAAAAGTGAGCTCATTTCACAAGCTCATAGCGAGAGGTCTACACCAATTGACACCCAATTGAAAGGAGGTATTCTGCCACCACCTAGCCTTGTCTTCCCATGCAATGATGAAGTTATTGATGCTAACGAGGACATGGCAAATGAGATGTGGGCAGCAGTTCATGAGAAAGTTAATGAGAATATGTCCTCTATTAGTTCACCTCCATTCTCTGAGGTGGATTTTACCAGGGGCACAGAAAACAACTCTAGATGCCCAAGCATCCAGGAGGAAGTTCAAACAATTGTTTCTCCTAGAAGTAAGCATACAATGAAAACCTTACCATCATATTTGGGAGAATATGAGAACTGTTCTCAAACCTTGTGGATACCCTCCATGCATAAAAGGTTGACAAAGAAGATGGATATGTGTATTGTGCAAGCTATTTTGTCCAGCACCAGCAGTGGCCTATACCTTACCTTTGCTTGATTTGATAAAGCTTCGACCTGAGTTGTGGAATGAAATTGCCACATGTTTGTCAGAGCAGGTATTGCTACAAAAGGGTCACCATCAGTGTACTATACACCCTGAGACAAAGCATGTTTTGCCAGTTCCTATCGACAAAGTAGGAAAATTTTGTGAGGACGATCAGGGAAATGCTACCCTCCCATTAGAAGTGCAAAAAGTAGCTTCAACTGCAAGTGGTGCAGGAGTGGGCATTGTGACAAGGTCCATTTGGGAAAAATGGGACAAACCAGCTATATTAGGAGTACCAAGATGCGCTTGCAGCTAGCAGATGGAAGCTTAGAACATCCCCTTGGGCTGCTTGAGAACATATTGGTCACCACATGTGGGATTGAATATGAGCACACCTTTGCAGTAGTGGATTTTGGAAAACATCCAAACTATGAAGTGATATTGGGTAGACCATTCATGTGACAATTTCAAATGATTCAAGATTGGGGATACAATTATTTGTACCTCCGACATGATTCTGTCATCATCACAAGAGTCAACCTAAGGAATCACTCATATCGTGATATAACAAGGTCTCCAATAGTAGATGAGTTTGATTCTTCTTCATCTGAGGGCTCAAGAGTTACATTGTTAAATGGGCCAGAAGATCTGTGGATGTGTGGAGCCTCATGTAGGGATTTCAACACTGAGAGACTTAAGGATAATTGCAGATGAGGCATACATTCCACAACCCTTCCCTGAGCACTTAATTGATCCACTAGAATGGAGTCATGTCCTTGCAACATTATCGACATGTGCTTTACCTAAGCCAATTCAATTTTGTGACTCAGATGGATATGACATTATTCCTATACAACCACGTGGCCTTCTAGATGTTTTGTACTATAGGGATGCATCCACAACAGCTCTGTAGGTAGAGGAAGTCTCAGTGGAGGATTTAACGCTCGAATCTGCTAATGATGCTGATAAGGAAGATGGATGGGACTCTGATTTTGATAATGATGTGATAATCCCTGAGGAAGAGTTAGGAAAGGCACGCCTACTCTTGAGAGGAAGGGAGGTTCAAGTAGAGATCCCTCGACCTAAACATAAATGCTGTAAGAGCCATAAGAGAATCCGTAAACAAGATGAGAGGGAACGACGTGAGAGACTACAAAAAGAAAAGGAGGAGTCTAAGAGTGAACACTCTCGACCACCACCTCACTTCTCAGGAAAGAACGGATATCTATACTATGTCCAAGCACAAGATAGTATCAAAGACCAAGTAAAACGATCAGATGAATTCCAAGCAGGAGAAAAGCTAAAAACTGTTAGCACAAATTGTAAAAAAACGAAGAAACGAAAACCAAAACTCAAGTCTAAAACTGATTCAAAAGAGAGTGTCGGAAGTGCAAAGATAACGGTTGAACAAAAAATTGCAAAGGAGAGCTCAAAACCACATGGTCTTCAATGAGTGAAGACTCAAGTGGACAAGAACAAGGTCTCAATGTTCCCCCCAAATTCACACAGTACACTCTTCAAGATCGGAAGATTGTTCTTCAACAGCCCATATGCGACAAAAGCCAAGCATGCCAGGGGTTTCATATGATGGTCCAGAAGATGCAAAAAAGATTGATATTGCTAAGCCAGGAGAAGAGCCTCGCTATGTGTGGATTGCCACAGACTTGTCCTTAGATGAGGAGAAGTTATTAATTCAAACAATAAAGGAGTATCGCGATGTTTTTGCTTGGAGTTATAAAGACCTCAAAGGAGTTGATCCAAGCATATGTCAGCATACAATTCCATTGCGAGAGGATGCAAAGCCTTCCAAGCAACATCCTTATACTTACAATGAGAATTTTGCATGGAAGATAAAGGAAGAAATAGACAAGCTCTTAGAGGCAGAATTTATCTATGAGATTGAAAACACTGAATGGGTCTCTCCTATTGTAGTGGTACCCAAGAAAAATGGAAAACTTCGAGTATGTGTAAACCTCAAGAAGGTAAATGCAGCTACTGTACGTGATTATTACCCACTTCCAATCACGGATCATGTTCTGGAACGAGTTGCAGGGAAAAAGGCATATAGTTTCATGGATGGATTCTCCGGTTACAATCAAGTGTCAATTGATCCAAAGGATCAACACACAAGACAGCCTTTGCTACTGAAGATGGCATCTTTGCCTATCGTGTTATGCCACTTTGTCTAACAAATGCACCAGCAACCTTTCAGCGGTTAATGAGTCATGTATTCAAGGAGTACCTTAGGCAATTTCTTGAGATCTTCATGGATGATTTATGTGTTCACTCACAAGAGCGTGATGATCATATAGAACACCTCAGCCTTGTGTTTCAAAAGTGTCAACTTTATCGTATATGCTTGAATCCTGACAAGTGCAAATTCATGGTAAGACAAGGAAAAATCTTGGGCCATATTGTTTCTCGCAATGGGATTTCAATAGATATGGATAAAATTGATGTCATTGTCTCATTACCTCGGCCTATCGACCCTAAAGGGGTACAAACATTCATGGGACATTGTGGCTATTATCGTAGATTCATCTACATGTACGCCATCCTAGCCAGACCATTCTATGCTCTTCTTGTAAAGTTTAATTGGACTGATGAGTGTGAGGAATCCTTTGAAAAGTTGAAGCAAGCATTAGTGACTACACCCATCTTACGGGCACCAGATTGGAACCAAATCTTTCATGTCCATATTGATGCTTCAAACTTTGCAATTGGATGTATTTTGGCTCAATCGGGAGAACATAATAAGGATTTCCCAATCTCATATGCTAGTCGGTCAGTTGAACAATGCTGAGAAGAATTACACCACAACAGAAAGAGAAGGTTTGTCCATGATATATGCAGTGAAAAAGTTTCGCCATTACCTTTTGGCAAACAAATTCATATTTTTTGTGGACCATCAAGCATTGCTATATTTGGTGAATAAGCCTTGTGCAATCGGAAGGATTGTGAGGTGGTTTATCATCCTTCTTGAGTTTGATTTTGAAGTGGCAGTTCGAAAAGGAACAACTCATCTTAGGGTAGATCATTTGTCTCGAATCACCTCTGGTGAAGCTCCTGTGGGTGTGGATGATGATATGTTAGATTCAACACTTTTCCTTGTAGAGACAGCTCCTAGATGGTCTGAATCCATCTTAGAAATTTTGACAAGTGGGCAGATACAACTAGCGGGTCCTAATGTAGACCTATGGCGATCATTCAAGTTAATCTCAGGGAGATTATATCGTCAGGGTAATGATGGAGTGTTGAGGCTTATACCTAACCCGATCAATATGAGGAAATCTTGGAATGGGCACATGCGGGTATCGGTGGAATCCATGCATCAGCTACTACTTGTGTACGACGTATATCTCAGGATGGGCAATGGTGGCCTACCATGCATGCGGATGGGCAATGGTGGCCTACCATGCATGCGGATGCTGAAAAATTTGTTCGTAACTGTGCTTCATGTCAAATTCAACAGCCAATTCATAATGTCACATTATTCCAAATTTCAACTACACCAAGTTGGAGTAAGTATATTGTGGACTATCTTCAGCATGGTCAGACTGATCAAAAAATTCCTAAACATCAAAAGCGTGCTATTAAATTTGAAGAGCGCCACCTCTACAAGAGGGGCAAGGATGGCAACTTACGCATGTGTGTATGTGAAGCTGACTACTTGAAAATCTTGACTCATGCACATGTAGGTGTTGGGGGTGGACACTTTTCGGGCAATACCACAGCTAAGTTGATTAGGTGGTCTGGGCTTTGGTGGTGGCCAACCTTACAAATGGATGCCGAAGAATATGTGTTGGGGGTGGACACTTTTCGGGCAATACCACAGCTAAGTTGATTAGGTGGTCTGGGCTTTGGTGGTGGCCAACCTTACAAATGGATGCTGAAAAATATGTGAAACATTGTGACGATTGTCAAAGGACCAAACCTCCCATCACAAAGGACAATATGCCATTGCGGCCTATGTTAAGCACACGTGCTTTTGCAAAATGGGGTATTGATTTTGTCGGTCCCATTAAACCTCTCCAGCTCGTCACACGCATGCTGAATTATAGTCGCAACTAACTATTTGACCAAATGGGTAGAGGCAAAGGCTATAGTCAAAAATGATGCCAGAACCACAGCCAAGTTCTTGTATGAGTACGTGTTTACACGCTATGGCTTACCTATTGAAATCGTTAGTGATCAAGGTGTGCACTTTGTGAATGAGGTCATAGAGTTTTTGTTTCAAGAATTTATGGTAATTCACAAGCGTTCTGCACCCTATCATCCCCAGACCAATGGACAAGCTAAGAGTACTAACAAGATTCTCTGCACAGCACTAACAAAGATTGTTGAGGGACATAGGACTGATTGGGAGCAAAAGTTGCACTCAGTTCTTTGGGCGTATAGGACAGCCTATAAAACATCTGTGGGCACAACCCCATTTGAGCTTGCTTTTGGGCTAGATGCAATTCTTCCCATTGAATTTTTTGTACCTACTCTACGAGTTGCTAAACAATTGGATTGGACTGGTCATGAGCTTTCACAACGCATTGATGAATTGGAAAAGCTTGATGAGACCCGCTTATTGGTGGTAATGGGGATGTATGCCGAGAAGAGGAGACAAAAGCAATGGTATGATACAAATGTAACAACTGGCCGATTCAAAAAAGGGGACCTTGTGCTCTTGTACACACTTAAGAAGCATAAGCGAAAGCTCAAGAAACGTGGCCTAGCACCGTTTGTGATTAATGAGCTTACTCCAAGTGGTGCAGTGTGTTTAGAGACACTAGAAGGTGATCAAATGCCTAACTTCATTAATGGAAGTCGTCTCAAGAAATACAATGAACCATTAACTGAAGCCATGCTTCAACAAATGCATGCTACACAAACACGGAAAGAAGCACTTGACCTACTTAAACGTCAGGCTCAAGAAGAGGCTAAAGCTAGAGTTGCAAAAGCTAAGGAGCGTCGCAAAGCTTCTATGTTGGCCTTACAATTGGCTACTGATGATGGCCTTACAATTGGCTACTGATGATGAACCATATGTCGATCCTTTCAATATTCAAGTGTGCCTTCATCTTCATGAGACTACCTACTTTGTCTCTGCCTTAATTAACTCTGGTGCAGATTATAATGTTCTCTCGTTTGACACATGGATAGCCTTGGGTCAACCAACACTTGTACACATTCTTGTTGACCTACGAAGCTTCTCAGGTGAGGATAACCCTATAGAGGGAAAATGTGTCATTATGATGTCCATTCAGGATCACCATAGATGTTAGTGCCCTTTTATGTGGCAAGTAAGTCCAAGGTAGTGGTAGAGGATGTTCTCGGTCGATCATGGTTAAGTGCTACCAATTGTTCATTAGATTGGAAGAATAGACAATACAAGTTGCAAATTGATTCTGATTGCATCTTGGGATCTGCTACTCCATGAGCTTTATCATGTCAAAAGGGTGGTGTTTCTACCCTACACAACCCACTTTCAAAATCTGCTCTTGAATCTCCAACACAAATGATGTGGATAATTGATGAGTACTCAAGTGAGGGCCATGGCTCTGGCATGTTCCAACTACTTTAGTCACTGCTCAAAGAAGGCCAGGCAAGAAGGAATTATAAATTTGGCTACCCAAAGATGCGTACAAACTTGTACCATCTAGCCCAGTTGCTAAGCCTCCTAAAAAGCACATCTTTTCCAAGCCTAAACCTCAGATTGTTACTCGTTGGGTCCCAAAACATGTTCTTAAAGCACAAGGCTATTATAACAGAATTTGGCTTCCAAAATGCCATGGTTTGCTAGGGGTAAAAGAATGTATCAATAAGATTCCAAAAGCCACCCTTGGTTGTCATCATCAGTGGGTGAAAAAGAAATCAACACAACTTCTTCAAGATAGGATAGGTGGCTGTGATAGCACCTACAAATCTTCTTGTGTTGATCTTCCCAAAACATGTATTGAATCACCAGTTGCCCCAATTTCTCCTTGTTACACAATTCCACCATCAACTTGTGTACCTAAGACAAGTTCAAATGAGTCTCCTTTGAGTATAGATTCTAGTACTTCAATGCCTAAATCCTCTTATCTTGCTCAAATTCCTAGACAATTGCTAAAACTCCCACCTCTTAAGAAGGACATACCTAAAACCAAAGATAAGGCATTAACACTACAATTGAAGCTCTTTGGTAGATCAATGTTTGAATAGTGTGGTTCCTTATGCCTTTAGAGGATTGTGTTCTTTTTGAGATAATCTTGTCTACAATGTTTTTGATTGGGATTTTAATGATGGATATAAGTGTTTTTAAATTTCATTGTTCTACGTCCAGATAACTCCTGATGGATATTTGGCGAGATACATGTCCACCATGCATTGACCCCGATAGTACTCGACCTGATCATCGCGGGGGTTATAGTGCTCCTCCTTTTCAAACACATTCTAGGTACTTCTATGCTCCCTTAGGTGAAAATTGCTGTGGGCATCACTTTGTCACGTTATTCTATCAACAGCATCACCCATTTCCACATTGTCAAGAGTGTGCACGTTGTATTAGGAGAAGCTTCACACCTTTGTTGGATATGCCGCCCTTACTTTAGACAATATGGCACGGGCTTAATGAAACAAATTGTGGGAATTACACCCCAACGCCATAGTCTTCTTAATGTGAGAATACCAGAGAGAGAACCAAATCAACGTAGATTACCTGAGGAGGTTCAAGCACAACAATGGAGGGATACATGCTTAAATGACTTGCAACCACCGATCTTGCAAGCCCTCCTTCCCCAAGCCTCAACATGTCAATATTGGATCAATATGAGTACCTATATTGCGTAGTTCCAAAATCGAAATTATCTGCTGAACCTTCCCATAGAACCAATGCCATATTTTAGCGAGGAAGCACTCCTTCCTCTACCACCTTCTCCAGAGGCCGGTTTTTGTGAAGGGTTGTCCCTGCATCCTGAAGAAATTGATATCATCTTTCTAGTAGCAGACGTGGACACGGATGCACCACCAGCGCAAGGGTAAGCTCAGCGACTCCACAATAAGATCAACAAGCCAGGGCACTTTTCTCCCATTGGGTTTTTCCCCTCGGCTATATTCGGTGATGATTGGCACCAAATAACAAATTTTATTCCCTTCTTTTCTTTTCTTGTTTGTTAATAAACATTTTGTAGAGATTTCAGCTAAACAAGAGCAAACACGCCCCAATAGTCCACCTACCGTGCACACAAATTAGGAAGGGGGGAGACATGCAATGCCTACAAGAAGCAAAGAGAAGCAATCAGCATCAGTAATGAATCAATGCAAACACACAACATCAACGAGCACTACAATAGGTGTATTCAAATCATAATCTTTTGTTCTTTATGTGCTTTTAACTTTTGGATACATTGTTTGCATGTTCACACACAGTTGGCTGGTTTAAGTTTTAGATTAGTTGTTAAAATGTGGTGAGTGAATTCTAGATTCTTAGAGGACTTAGTAGAAGATATTTCTATTTAAAGACAGTGTAGGATATATACCAATGGAGTAGACCAAGTTCTTATGCTCTTAAGGTATATTAGTTATCCCTAGTGGTAGCTACCTCTTAGGTATGAGCTAGGTGCTAGGATTAATAAAAAACTTTACGAAAATATACCCTAAATAAATATATAAAGTGAGACCAATGGAGTAGACCAAGTTCTTATGCTCTTAAGGTATATTAGTTATCCCTAGTGGTAGCTACCTCTTAGGTATGAGCTAGGTGCTAGGATTAATAAAAAACTTTACGAAAATATACCCTAAATAAATATATAAAGTGAATCGAGACATGACGTGTCTACAGCCATGTGGAATGCTTGGTAGGACCTGGGGTTGTCTTAGCAACTTGGGGCTGATGCCTTGGTTTCCATGGGGTGAACACTGACGTCTAAAAGCTTCAGAAAAAGACCTTCAAGGAATCTATCGCCTTGATAGATGTTGGTAGGACTCTGGGGTACATTATGGGCCCTTGAGACCGATGCCCTCATCTTCATGGGGTACTCCTTATGTCATAAAAGAAAGAAAAGGGTCTGTCGCCCTTGAGATACTTAGCGGCCTTTAGATTCTCTTGGCGGAGGTCTCTTGGCCATTGCTTGGGTCTCATTGGGATGGAACCTTAATCTTTATCATCCTCTACATATACATCAAAAAAGAGAGAAAAAAAAAAGAGAAAAAAAAGGGGTCCAATCACCATTGCTCATATTTAGGAGTAGGTTTGCCACTTAGGAATAACTTAAATACTTGTAGGACATTGAGACTGTGATCATAACCTGTGGTGTGCAAGCACACTTGCCTTTGCATAGCACTATCTACCACTTAGTCTCACTTTGACTAGTCTTTACTCACCTATTTTAGTACTCTTTAAAACTCTAATCAGCCTTTCACTTGTATGCTCACGTGTGAAATTATCATTGCTGGTTTTTTTCTTTCCTTTTCTTTTCCTTTTTTCAATAAAAGGGCTTTACTTGTATCCACCATTGTTTTTTGCAGCTCTTGCTTCTACCGCGCTTGAGGACGTGCGCAAAATAGGAAGGAGGGAGTGTTGCGTAGATCAATGCAAGGATGCAACAAAAAGATACTTAGGGTTCTTGTAAAGAGTTCCAAGTTGTAGATGAGTGTGGGAGTGGGCTTGACAATAATCCCACATGGGAACTTTTGGGAGTTTTAGAGTTTTTGTATAAAAAGTGGCTCATTTGAGAGCTTATGTACACATTGGGCAAACTCATGTTTGAGCTCTCTTGAGACTAGCTCTCCCTCTTCTTCCATAGAGGTGCAAGCTCTTCTCTCTCCCCATCTACATTGTTGTAAGTTCTATTTTTGTTAATTCAATGCAATGAGTCCTTGTTCCAATATCTTCCTCGACGCATGCGTGGGTATCCTAGGCGACCCAGAGCCCGAGCATCGTATGGTTAGCACCCTCTAGGATCCTTCGCAGGTGACCTAGTGCTTCACTCATAGGCCGCTTACTTGGTCCCTCATCCACTGTACCGGAAGCTCACCATTTTAATCGAACCGAGGCTGGTCAAGACCTCGGCCCGACCTTGCTACGCGAGACATCCACCATTGACTCTCCGTCATAGCAGTTGCAACTTTATCAGTTAGGTCTCCACGACCTTAATCACAAGACGGTCAAAATGCTTCCCAACATTCTTGACATAAAACAGCCATTTACAAACAGTATTTACAAACAGTTTACAAATACGGTTTCTATATAAACTCTCATTTTTCCACATTATCCCTCATCAATCCACATTACTTATTCCACATTCCATTTATGTGTACTCATACCATCATATCATTTTCCATCTCATCACTTTAGATTCCTTCACATCACATATCATATATTCACATCCACACATATATCCACATCCACATCCACATTCACATCCATACATCCACATCTATATGCGTACATTCACATCTACATGCATACATCCACATCCACATTCATACATCTACATCTACATGCATACATCCACATCTCCATGTATACATCCACATCCACATTCACATTCACATCCATACATCTACATCTACATGCATACATCCACCTCCACATTCACATCCACATCTATACATCTACATCTACATGCATACATCCACCTCCACATTCACATCCATACATCTATATCTACATGCATACATCCACCTCCACATTCACATCCACATCCACATCTATACATCTACATCTACATGCATACATCCACATCTCCATGCATACATCCACATCCATTCACATTCACATTCACATTCATACATCTATATCTACACGCATACATCCACATCTATATCCATGCATCTACATCCACATCCTCATTCACATCCATACATCCACATTCACATTCACATCTACATGCATACATCCACCTCCACATTCACATCCATAATCTCACCCTATCACAACCCATATACATCTTATCCCATCACATACATTTCTTATCTCATCCCATACACATCCTATCACTTCTTAACTCATCTTATCACATCCTAACTCATCTCATATGCATCTTATCACATCTTATCACTTCCCATATCTTTTATGCATACCTCTATGCATGAAATTCAATTATGCTAAAAGTAACACTTTTATAATAAAATATTCATCTCTTATGCATACCTCTATGCATGAAATTCAAATATGCTAAAAGTAACTCTTTTATAATAAAATATTCATCTCTTATGCATATCTTTATGCATGAAATTCAATTATGCTAAAAGTAACTCTTTTATAATAAAATATTCATCTTTTATGCATACCACTATGCATGAATTTTAAATATGATAAAAGTAACACTTTTATATTAAAATAATAATCTTTTATGCATACCTCTATGCATGAAATCTAATTATGATATTAGTAACACTTTTATGTTAAAATAATAATCTTTTATGCATACCTCTATGCATGAAAATCAATTATGCATAATATAAAAATCAATTTCTGTAGGCTTACAATGAATATCTTTCAATTAATCTAGGATGATAATTCTTAGAATATGGTAGAAAGTCCTCTTTTCATGATTTGAATGAAATTATTTTATGCATAATTTTTATAAAAATTTTGCCATAGCTCCGCTGCTGCTATGACTGATAAATCTCAATTTTTCTAAGGGATAAAGCTTATCATTAAGGAAATAATTAGAATGATCCCTAATTGGATAATTAATCCATAATGGATTGAATCATCAATATTCATGAAATACATAAACTAAAAGCATAAAAAAAAGCCATTAATTTGATCTCAAGTATAGATTAATCTTGGATTAAGAAAAAACTTTATGAAAAGCTTCATTTGGATTGAGAATGGGTCATGAGTATGACCATTTCTTGAGTGAGAGAGAGAAATTACATAAAAACATTTGAATTAAACATAAATGTAAATTTATGTAACTCTTAACTATCATTAATCAATTAACTTCAATAGCATTCATCAAATTATGTAACTCTTCACTACCATTCATCAATTAACTTCAATAGCATTCAAAAACCATTCCAGTTAAGCTTCTCAAGCTTGAGAGGGGTTGAGAAGAGAGAAACATTGAGAAATTATAGAAAAGATCAAAATTCACCACTTACCTTACAAATTGCTTGATTCTTTGTTCACGGTAGAGGCCCCCAACCAATCAATTAGTTTAGTATGTTGAAGGAGCCACCAATGGAGATTGAAGAAAGAGGGAAGCTCCAATTTCTTACAAATTGGAGAGAATTTTAGAGAATAGTAAATATTAGCATTATTTCAGCATAGTTCTAGAATAGTAAAATTCTCCTCCTTTTTTTCAAAGGATTCATGTTCTATTTATAGGAGAGGGAGGCTCTAACCAAAGCTAACTGATTTCTAGAATTTTTTAATTTCAGTTTGGTTAAATTTGGACTAGATTTGGACCTAGTTTGGTTCCTTTTTGATTCGGTTTGGTTCCCTTTTGATTTGGTTTGGTTCAAGAGAGAGGAGAGATAAAAATATCACATTATTTTTGAGTTTAAAACTCATTCAAGCATGTGAAATATGCACCTCCTTTAATGGACTCCCCTTCCTTACATATGTGTCAAAATGGAATGATTATACCCAAAATATCTCATATTTTTAATATTGCTCATAGTTTTTTACTAATAAGATGAGTTATTTTTCTATCCAAAAATATTCATAATCTGAATATTCTCTCTCTATGCCAAAACAGGCAGAGACAAGATCTCTTATATTTCAGAAAAGGGAATTAATTACAGGGGAATATGCTGGACATTTTGAGAGGCTGGGGAGGA
This sequence comes from Cibotium barometz, assembly GCF_041138505.1. Taxonomy (NCBI): domain Eukaryota; kingdom Viridiplantae; phylum Streptophyta; class Polypodiopsida; order Cyatheales; family Cibotiaceae; genus Cibotium; species Cibotium barometz. The sequence continues at coordinate 4,180,039 of NC_141079.1, forward strand.
ATCTTACACTGATGATTGCATCAAAGACGAGATGAAATGGAGATACGGCTTTCAATTAGTGCAAAAGCTTAACGAGAAGGAGAGTGATAACCCAAAGAAGAAGAGGAAAAGGAAACCGAAGCTAAAATCAAAGGCTTTAGTGCATTCAATCAAGACTGAACAAAGCACCATGACGAGAGTGGAGCGTAAAGCTCCAGTGCAAGAAAAGAAGAGAATGCTAAAAGCAGCATGGTCTTCCATGAGTGATGACTCAAAGGAAGAAGAGGATACCACAAATATCCCCTCAAACTTCAAGAAATTCACCATACAAGATCAGAAAATAGTCTTGCAACAACCTATTCGACAGAAACCTGAGGAACAAGGAGTTTCCTATGATGGCCCTGAGGACACCAAGAAAATAGACCTGGCAGAACCAAGCGAAGAGCCACATAACGTGTAGATTGCCACAGACTTAACCCAAGCGGAGGAACAATTGCTAATCTCTACTCTGAGAGAGTATCGAGATATATTTGCTTGGAGTTACAAAGACCTTAAGAGGGTTGATCCAAAGATCTGCCAACATACAATTCGCATGTGAGAGGATGCCAAGCCATCCAAGCAGCGTCCTTACACATATAACGATAATTTTACCAAAAAGATCAAAGAAGAGATTGACAAGCTGTTAGCGGGCTGAATTTATTTATGAGATTGAACATATAGAATGGGTTTCACCGATTGTGGTAGTACCTAAGAAGAATGGAAAACTACGAGTATGTGTCAATCTAAAGAAAGTAAATGCTGCTACTGTCCCGGACCACTATACGCTTCCACTCACTGATCATGTATTGGAGAGGGTAGCTGGTAAGAAGGCATACAGTTTTCTTGATGGATTTTCAGGCTACAACCAGGTATCTATTGATCCCAAGGATCAACACAAAACCGCATTTGCTACTGAATGGGAAGTGTTTGCATATAGAGTCATGCCTTTTGGTTTGACTAACGCTCCAACCACCTTTCAGAGGTTGATGAGCCATGCGTTCAAAGAATACCTACGATTATTTCTTGAAATATTCATGGATGACTTGTGTGTGCATTCCATAAACAGAGAAGAACACATAGAGCATCTCAAAAAAAATCTTTGAGAAATGCAGAGTGTATCGCATATGCCTTAACCCTGATAAATGCAAGTTTATGGTTAGGCAAGGGAAGATTCTAGGCCACATTGTGTCTAGAATTGGTATATCCACGGATGCGGAAAAGATAGCTGTTATTGTTGAGCTACCTAGACCTTACAATGCAAAAGGGGTACAAGTTTTCATGGGTCATTGCCGCTACTATCGTAGATTTATCTACATGTACGCTGAAATAGCACGGCCATTGTACGCACTCCTTGTTGTATTTGAATGAACAGAGGATTGTGAAGAAGCCTTTGAAAAGCTGAAGAAAGCATGACGACACCTATTCTTAGGTCGCCGGATTGGGATAATTTATTCCACGTACATATAGATGCTTCGGCTTTTGCAATTGGCTGTATTTTAGCTCAACCAGGCGAGAACAAAATGGACTTTCCAGTCTCATATGCTAGCCGCTAGTTGAATAGTGCTGAAAAGAATTACACCACCACGGAAAGAGAAGGCTTAGCTATGATCTATGCTATGAAGAAGTTTCGGCATTACCTTTTGGCCAATAAATTTACATTCTTTGTAGATCATCAAGCTTTGCTTTACCTTGTGAACAAGCCATGTGCAACTTGAAGGATTGTACGCTGGTTTGTTATTCTACTTGAATTTGAATTTGAAGTAGCGGGCGGTAAAGAAGGGAAAAATGCATCAGCGGGCTGATCATCTTTCCAGGATAACTTCGGGAGAAGCACCCATTGGTATAGATGATGATATTCTTGACGCTACTCTATTCTTGGTTGAGACAGCACCAAGATGGGTAGAACCCATCATTCAAGTTTTAACGATAGGATTTGTTAACTCCATTGGTCCCACCAATGAAAAGATAATGACCTTAGAGCATTGTGCCCCTTATAAGCTTCTTTCTGGACGATTGTATAAATTAGGAAAAGATTGAATACTTCGTCTATGCCCTGACCCTGATCAATATGATGAGATTATCTCATATGTCCATGTGAGCTTAGGAGGCAGACATGTCTCGGGAAAGGATACGGTTAAAAGAGTTTTGTGGGAAGGATATTGGTGGCCAACACTTCATGCTGATACAGAAGAGTACGTACGAAATTGTAAAATTTGTCAACAAAGGAAATCCATTCATCATGTGACTCTATTTTATATTTCAACAACACCCAATTGGAGTTCGTACATTGTGAAGTATTTGACACAGGGTCATACGGACGATAAGATGCCTAGGCATAGACAGAGAGCCATAGAGGTAGAAGCAGTGAGTTTTTAGATTACTGAAGGCCAGCTGTACAAAAGGGGCAAAGATGGAAACCTACGGACTTGTGTTTGTGAGAGTGACTACCTTAGCGTTATTGACTCATGCACATTCAAGAGTTGGGGGTGGACATTTCTATGGAGAAACAACTGCCAAACTTATACTATGGTCAGGACTATGGTGGCCTACGCTTTTTCATGATGCAACAGAGTATGTCAAACGATGTGATCAATGTCAAAGAGCCAAACCTCCTACCAAGTATGAGGACATGCCATTGAGACCAATTATGGGGGTTAGAGCTTTTGCCAAATGGGGAATTGATTTTGTGGGACCGATTAAACCACCAGCATGCCATACACATGCTGAGTATATCATTGTAGCCACAGATTATCTTACAAAGTGGGTAGAAGCAAAAGCCACAGTAAAAAACAATGCTAGGACCACTGCAAAGTTTTTATACGATAATGTGTTTACACGCTACGGTTTACCTATTGAGATTGTGAGTGACCAAGGTGTGCATTTTATCAATGAAGTCATTACCTTTCTTTTGGAAGACTTTATGGTCATCCATAAGAGGTCAGCGCCTTATCACCCGCAAGCAAATTGTCAAGCTGAGAGCACAAACAAGACTCTTTGCACTGTGCTTACAAAGATTGTTGAGGGACATAGAACAGATTGGGAACAGAAACTTCACTCAGTTCTATAAGCTTACCGAATTGCTTACAAAATGTCCATAGGCACGACACCTTTCAATCTAGTTTTTGGATTGGACGTTATCCTTCCGATAGAATTTATTATACCTACACTTCGAGTTGCAAAACAACTTGAGTGGATGGATCATGAATTCTCTACACGGATCGATGATATGGAGAGGCTAGATGAAGACAGGCTATTGGCAGTCATTGGCGTGTATGCTGAAAAACGACGCCAAAAGCATTGGCATGATACACATGTCAAGAAAGGTCGCTTCAGGAGAGGTGATTTAGTGTTGCTTTACACATTGAAAAAACAAAAACGCAAGCTGAAAATGTGAGGACTTGGTCCATTTGTGATCAACGAGCTTGTGGTGCAGTAAGGTTGGAAACCTTAGACGGAGAGCCAATGACTAACTTCATCAATGGTAGCCGCTTGAAGCGCTATGAAGAACCTCTAACAGATGATATGCTGATACGCACACATGCTAGTCAGACACGTAAAAAAGCTCAAGCTTTGTCACAAAGTCAAGCAAAAGAAGAAACTAAGGCTAGAGTAGCACTAGCACGAGAGCGCCGCAAGGCAGCTATCATGGCCATCCACTTGAATGATGATGAAGACTTTGTAGATCCCTTTCATATTGATGTAAGGATCCCTACTCAAAGAGCAATCTTTGCAGCGTCTGCACTTATAGATACGGGAGCCGATTGCAATGTTTTGTCTTATAAAGCGTGGACATCATTATGCCACCATTGCTCACCAATGCATCAGTGAACTTCCAGAGTTTCTCTGGTGATGAAACCCCAACCCTAGGCAAGTGCTGTATTAATATGTCCATTCAGGATCAATCTATGCACGTGACTTTTTATGTTGCTAGCAAGAGCCAAGCAGTGGTGGATGTTGTTCTAGGCAGATCATGGATTAGAACCACCAGATGCAGTATGGACAAGAACTCCCAACAATACACCTTGTTGGTAAATTCTACTCACCTTATAGGATCAAGTGCTTCGGCACTCCCATCTTTTCAAAAGGTGGAGACCATCACCACTGTGATAGAGACAACCTCAAAAGAACCAATGATTTGGGTGAATAATGACAATGACAATACACAAGGATGGCATGTGCCAACATCTCTCTTATATGCACAAGGCTACGGAAGGGGGAAGCACTTAGAATTCAAATCTGGTTACCTAAAGCAGCTCGTCGCAAGCCAAGACCCAATGCTGCCAAGGAACATCCAAGGAATACAAAGCTAAAGAGGAGGTTCACCAAAACCAACAGTTCCACCTCCAACAAGACCACTCAACAACGGTGGATCCCAAAGAAGGTTTTTCAAGCACAAGGCTACTACGAGGGTGCTACTACCTTGTGGCTACCAAAAAAGAATGCAGGGACTACTGCAGAGCAAAACATAATTATGTTCTTGAATCTACTCAAGAACAAAAGCAGTCAATACCACCTCACTTAGAAACCAAATCAATACTGGAAACCACGCCTTACCAAGCCTGAAGGAGTCCAGGTGGAAACACAAGCTGACGCGTCAATTAGACATCATCAGAAGGTCTCGAACAGGAAGTGATACTCCAAACTGACTTGGGAAGAAAAAGCAAGTGGGTACCTTTACTCACTTCTATCTCAGAGGCAACACATCAAAAGGAGGATATTGCAACCGAATCAAGTTCAGAGTCTATTCCTCAAAACACAAGCAATGTCAAAGTTTGTCTTACAAAGCCGACAACTTTCAATCAGGCTCCTACACAAGTAGACTCCCTGACTATCAAGGAAAGAGCGTTCTTCCTACAACTCCAACTATTTGGAATGTCGTCGAATAACCAAATGGAGACTTGGCTGGACACATGCAGTCCATCTTTGGACCTAGATAGCACTCACCCTGACCATCAAGGGGGCTACAACATTGCATCTTTTCAGACGCACTCCTGATATTTTATGCCCCAATGGGTGAGGATTGCTGTGGAAGACAATTTGTGGAGTTATACTACTAGCAACATCATCCGTTTCCACACTGTCGCGACTGTGCTCATATGGTATTGGGGAATGCTTCCCACATATGTTGGCAGTGTCGCACATACTTCCGTCGCTATGGCACTGGTATGATGCAGCAGATCATGGGGGTCACACCTCAATGACATAATCTCTAGGCAATTATGATGCCGCAACGTGGACCCAACCAACAAAGACTCCCGGAAGAGGAAAGAGCTCAAACATGGCGCGAAGACACCCTTCGTTTACTAAACCCTCCCATTTTGCAGGTTCTTCTTCCCCATGAATCTACATGTCAGTTTTGGCTCGATGTGAGTGAGTCCTTAGAACAGTTTCAAAACCATAGGTGCCTCTTTAGCCTTCCTACTGTGCCCATACCATATGTTAGTGAAGATGCACTTCTTCCCTTGCCATCTTCTCCATGGGTAGGATTACGTTCTGGGTTATCTTTACATCCTGAAGCTATTAATGTCCACCCACCTGAGAATGCAGACATACAACCACCCCCAGTGCAAGACTAGCACTTGTACTCTCTTAATAAGAACTAGAAGCCAGGGCACTTTTTCCCATTGGGTTTTTCCCCTCGGCCAAATCCGGTGTTTAGCACCAATGTTTCTTAATTTTTATCTTTTTAATTTTCTTTCTCTTTAGTTTGTTTTGTCGGAATAAAACAGATACAAGCACCAAACTACATCTTCCGCTTCAGTTTTGCAACTGACAGTCGTACAATCAAGTGCAAACAATTCTTCACCAACCAGTGCTTTAACAGAAATAGGTGAACTCATGCCAATCTCTAGTGTTTTTTGTATTTTTCTTGTTGCTTAATTGTTTATAAATTTCACTTTACTAAGCATGGCAATATGCATCTCCTTCGGTCTAGAGTAGGGATAGCATTTTAGTAGCTTTAGACTTGATAGTGTAAGTTTGACTGTAATTGTTTTTACTCGTTTAGCAATACAAAGTAATTAGTGTTTTGTGCTAAAGGTAGAGTTCCAAACCTAGGACAAAAGACTAAATTAATCATAGGACCGTCAGTGGATATCTTGACCTTACTAGGACATTGCTTAGGGACAATCTAATAAACCTTTCATAACAAAAATTGGCATGACAAAAATAAAAGAAAAGTGTATATGTTTGTGGCCTATTGCCTTGTTATTTATGGTAGGCGAGGGAGGTCTAAACCCTTCCCAGACCAATGCCTTGTGTAGCAAGGAATAGCCATACCGCGGGTGCGCAAACATACTCTTGAAGAGAGCCCTGTCCAAAAAAAAAGGACAGAAAGGCACCAAGAGAAATGCTTGTCTAATCCAGGATGGTCGCCGTTGTGCTTAAAATATTAAACCAAAACACCAAGCAATATCAAGAGTCTGCCAATACATAATTATGTTAGATTTATTAGGTTTGAACCGACATCTTTGACTTAGCATAGGCTTAGTATACTACTTGATAGTCCCTCGATTAACTATTGTTTTTTGCCTTCTAGGAAATAACAATACATTTGGCATAAAACATTCTTTACTTTAGTTAGGTAGTAATTATTAAGGCTTGAACTAACCTATTCAATCTCTACACTGTGCGTCAAATACTTCAGAATGTACGAACTCCAATTGGGTGTTGTTGAAATATAAAATAGAGTCACATGTACGAGCTCCAATTGGGTGTTGTTGAAATATAAAATAGAGTCACATGAGGAATGGGTTTCGTTTGTTGACAAATTTTACAATTCCGTACGTACTCTTCTGTATCAGCATGAAGTGTTGGCCACTCATATCCTTCCCACAAAACTCTTTTAACCGTATCCTTTCCCGAGACATGTCTGCCTCCTAAGCTCACGTGGACATATGAGATAATCTCATCATATTGATCAGGGTCAGGTCATAGACGAAGTATTCCATCTTTTCCTAATTTATACAATCGTCCAGAAAGAAGCTTATAAGGGGCACAATGCTCTAAGGTCATTATCTTTTCATTGGTGGGACTAATGGAGTTAACAAATCCTATCGTTAAAACTTAAATGATGGGTTCTACCCATCTTGGTGCTATCTCAACAAAGAATAGAGTAGCGTCAGGAATATCATCATCTATACCAATGGGTGCTTCTCTCGAAGTTATCCTGGAAAGATTATTAGCCCGCAGATGCATTTTTCCCTTCTTTACCGCGACTTCAAATTAAATTCAAGTAGAATAACAAACCAGCATACAATCCTTCCGGTTGCACATGGCTTGTTCACAAGGTAAAGAAAAGGTTGATGATCTACGAAGAATGTAAATTTGTTGGCCAAAAGGTAATGTCGAAACTTCTTCACAGCATAGATCATAGCTAAGCCTTCTCTTTCCATGGTGGTGTAATTCTTTTCAGCACTGTTCAACTGGTGGCTAGCATATGAGACTGGAAAGTCCATTTTGTTCTCGCCTGGTTGAGCTAAAATATAGCCAATTGCAAAAGCCGAAGCATCTATATGTACGTGGAATAAATTATCCCAATCCGGTGACATGAGAATAGGTGCCACCGTCACTAATGCTTTCTTCAGCTTTTCAAAGGCTTCTTCACAATCCTCTGTCCATTCAAATACAACAAGGAGTGCATACAATGGCCGTGCTATTTCAGCGTACATGTAGATAAATCTACGATAGTAGCCACAATGACCCATGAAAACTTGTACCCCTTTTGCATTGTAAGGTCTAGGTAGCTCAACAATAACAGCTATCTTTTCCGCATCCGTGGATATACCATTCCTAGACACAATGTGGCCTAGAATCTTCCCTTGCCTAACCATAAACTTGCATTTATTAGGGTTAAGGTATATGCGATACACTCTGCATTTCTCAAAGATTTTTTTGAGATGCTCTATGTGTTCTTCTCTGTTTATGGAATGCACACACAAGTCATCCATGAATATTTCAAGAAATAATCGCAGGTATTCTTTGAACGCATGGCTCATCAACCTTTGAAAGGTGGCTGGAGCGTTAGTCAAACCAAAAGGCATGACTCTATATGCAAACACTCCCCATTCTGTAGCAAATGCGGTTTTGTGTTGATCCTTGGGATCAATAGATACCTGGTTGTAGCCTGAAAATCCATCAAGAAAACTGTATGCCTTCTTACCAGCTACCCTCTCCAATACATGATCAGTGAGTGGAAGCGGATAGTGGTCCCGGACAGTAGTAGCATTTACTTTCTTTAGATTGACACATACTCGTAGTTTTCCATTCTTCTTAGGTACTACCACAATCGGTGAAACCCATTCTGTATGTTCAATCTCATAAATAAATTCAGCCGCTAAACAGCTTGTCAATCTCTTCTTTGATCTTTTTGGCAAAATTATCATTATACGTGTAAGGACGCTGCTTGGACGGCTTGGCATCCTCTCGCATGGGAATTGTATGTTGGCAGATCTTTGGATCAACCCCCTTAAGTTCTTTGTAACTCCAAGCAAATATATCTCGATACTCTCTTAGAGTAGAGATTAGCAATTGTTCCTCCGCTTGGGTTAAGTCTGTGGCGATCCACACGTTACATGGCTCTTCGCTTGGTTCTGCCAGGTCTATTTTCTTGGCGTCCTCAGGGCCATCATAGGAAACTCCTAGTTCCTCAGGTTTCTGTCGAATAGGTTGTTGTTGCAAGACTATTTTCCGATCTTGTATGGTGAATTTCTTGAAGTTTGAGGGGATATTTGTGGTATCCTCTTCTTCCTTTGAGTCATCACTCATGGAAGACCATGCTGCTTTTAGCATTCTCTTCTTCTCTTGCACTAGAGCTTTACGCTCCACTCTCGTCATGGTGCTTTGTTCAGTCTTGACTGAATGCACTAAAGCCTTTGATTTTAGATTCGGTTTCCTTTTTCTCTTCTTCTTTGGGCTGTCACTCTCCTTCTCGTTAAGATTTTGCACTAATTGAAAGCCGTATCTCCATTTCATCTCGTCTTTGATGTAATCATCAGCTCTCCCAACAAGTAGTACAAGTACTCGTTCTTACCTACTACAAAGGTTGGAGGTGGAATAAAGTCTCCTTTATCCACATCTTCTCTTTCTTTTTGTTGTTGTTGTCTCTTTTCCTTGACTTTTTGTTTGCGAAACTTTCGATAACTCTTGCAAAACTTATGTTTCGGTTTGTCCCTAGGGTGAGGATTGATGTGGAAGACAATTTGTGGAGTTATACTACCAGCAACATCATCCGTTTCCACACTATCGCCCACGACTGTGCTCGTATGGTATTGGGGAATGCTTCCCATATATGTTGGCAGTGTCGCACCTTCCGTCTCTATGGCACTGGTATGATGCAGCAGATCATGGGGGTCACACCTCAACGACATAATCTCTAGGCAATTATGATGCCGCAACGTGGACCCAACCAACAAAGACTCCCGGAAGAGGAAAGAGCTCAAACATGGCGTGAAGACACCCTTCGTTTACTAAACCCTCCCATTTTGTAGGTTCTTCTTCCCCATGAATCTACATGAGTTTTGGCTCAATGTGAGTGAGTCTTTAGAACGGTTTCAAAACCATAGGTGCCTCTTTAGCCTTCCTACTGTGCCCATACCATATGTTAGTGAAGATGCACTTCTTCCCTTGCCATCTTCTCCATGGGTAGGATTACATTCTGGGTTATCTTTACATCCTGAAGCTATTGATGTCCACCCACCTGAGAATGCAGACATACAACCAACCCCAGTGCAAGACTAGCACTTGTACTCTCTTAATAAGAACTAGAAGCCAGGGCACTTTTTCCCATTGGGTTTTTCCCCTCGGCCAAATCTGGTGTTTAGCACCAATGTTTCTTATTTTTTGTCTTTTTAATTTTCTTTCTCTTTAGTTTGTTTTGTCGGAATAAAACAGATACAAGCACCAAACTACATCTTCCGCTTCAGTTTCGCAACTGATAGTCGTACAATCAAGTGCAAATAATTCTTCACCAACCAACGCTTTAACAAAAATAGGTGAACTCATGCCAATCTCTAGTGTTTTTTGTATTTTTCTTGTTGCTTGATTGTTTATAAATTTCACTTTACTAAGCATGGCAATATGCATCTCCTTTGGTCTAGAGTAGGGATAGCATTTTAGTAGCTTTAGACTTGATAGTGTAAGTTTGACCGTAATTGTTTTTACCCGTTTAGCAATACAAAGTAATTAGTGTTTTGTGCTAAAGGTGGAGTTCCAGACCTAGGACAAAAGACTAAATTAATCATAGAACCGTCAGTGGATATCTTGCCCTTACTAGGACATTGCTTAGGGACAATCTAATAAACCTTCCATAACAAAAATTGGCATGACAAAAATAAAAGAAAAGTGTATATGTTTGTGGCCTATTGCCTTCTTATTCATGGTAGGTGAGGGAGGTCTATACCTTTCCCAGACCAATGCCTTGTGTAGCAAGGAATAGCCATACCGTGGGTGCGCAAACATACTCTTGAAGAGAGCCCTGTCCAAAAAAAAAGGACAGAAAGGCACCAAGAGAAATGCTTGTCTAATCCAGGATGGTCGCCGTTGTGCTTAAAATATTAAACCAAAACACTAAGCAATATCAAGAGTTTGCCAATACATAATTATGTTAGATTTATTAGGTTTGAACCGACATCTTTGACTTAGCATAGGCTCAGTATACTACTTGATAGTCTCTAGATTAACTGTTGTCTTTTGCCTTCAGGGATGTGGTAGAAACCTACTATGCAACCACTAAGCACCCGAGCTTAGAGCTTCCAGTCATGCATACAATAACTATAGAGCATCTAGAAGGTTTCACTAAGCGTGTTCATGATAGATGGGGGAACGACTTTAGAACCCTTGAATGGCCAGAGGTTAGGGAAATGACATGGAAAGGAAGGCCCCTTTTCACTGAGGTGTCTACCTTAGACACGGCACGTCCAGATGAATCTGCCTTTCGAGGAGAAACACTAGCACCACCATGGGCTAGAACCCCAAGTGTGGCTTGACCAGCACCTTCCATGCGAACAACTGCTAAAGGACCAGTCTTTCCAACGATTGATCCTACGAGGAGACCCGGGTCTATTAGAGAATCTAAGGGAGAAGAAAGACCACAAGCAAGTGGATATGTACCTCCAAGACAACCCCATAGACCAAGTGAACTGACATTTGAAGAGCCTAGAGTTAGAGGCCGAGACTCATATAGGAGACATGACGATGAATATTCTAGAAAAGTGAGACCATCTGCACTGCAAAAGCTTGTCAAGAAGTATGACGGATCCGGAGACCCATATGACCATATAGCAGCTTTTAAGCAAGCTATGCATGCGGAGCAAGTCATGGATATGCATCGCAAATTGAGGGATTTGGCTTGACGCTAGAGAGTAAGTCTTTATCATGGTTTCAGACTTTAGAGCCTGAGGCAAAGATATCTTTCAAGGGGCTAGAAAAGAGCTTTATAGCTGCATTTTCAAAAATGGGAATTAAGCACAATGTGGTAGCTCAAATTTACGCTTTTAAGCAAAAAGATCAAAAATCTGTGCAAGATTGCGTAAATACGCTAAAGCAGTACATCAATCGATGCCCTGACGATGAGAAGCCAAGCCAAGGAAGATTAATTTCTATCTTCTTGGAAGGCTTACGAAACAAGACGCTTCACACTCACTTGTACGCAAAGAAGCATGTCATCTTCAATGAGTGTTGCATGGATGCCATGGATTACGATAACTTTGACATGACTGGCATGGGAAACCAAGATAGTCATCCCGATGATAAACGTAGCTCTGGGAAGGGCTCTGACTCTACTGTGCCATTAGTTAATCCAGATCAGATTGCCGAGATAGTATTGAAAAAGATGGGGCAATACTACAGACCTTCGTACCGACCCCAACCATCATACATGCATACTGTACCTACAGGCCCCTACGTCTGTGGAGGATGTGGAGGTAGCCATAAAACCGAGCAGTGCCCAACCTTTTCACCACCATTGGTTGGCAATCAACCAACAAAGAAGTGGTGCCAGCTTTGTAAATGGAACTACACATATGTGACTTCGGAGCACTTTGGCCTAGTGTAACTCATGAGATAGTAGTCTACTCTCTTGCTATTGTCCTCCTTGGAAATAATAGCAAATACATCACCCTCCTGTAGCAAAATATGTCAGGTCATCATAGTTGGCCACCATGAACACAGGACTTGTGTGCTCATCGGACAACACTGGACGTGAAGGATGCTCGGGGGAGAGGACTGTCTGTATCCATGCATCTGCCCATCCTCTCGAGGCACAATGTAACCAATCGCCATTCATACATGCTCCACAGAAGCATGCAAACCATCGTGTGTAAATTGGGGGCCTCCATGCACTTGCTCTCTTGATGGAATGTAAGCCCAAGGTGCCAGGTACTGTGTCACAATCATGGGAGGCTCCACGGTCAATCATGCCACCATCCACATGCCAAAAAAATCTCCTGACAATCTGAGCAGCATCACATTTGGGATACGATGATGCTGCACTCCCACACAAATGTTGGGAGCACCACTTGACCACGTGGCCCTCATCTCTGAAACCGCTCAGCATCCTGTCAGTTGATGATGCTTCAGGGCATGTTTCACACACGTGCCCGCACCATCATGCTCTCCCTTCCCGTGACTAGTCTCAAAGAATGACCAAATCACTGGGATACTGCACATGCCACCTATAAATCCATAAAACAAAGTCTTAGTTATTGTTTTCTTTAAGATGTTCTAGTGAATTTAGTTTAATTGCAAATTTAAGAGAACCATAAGTACTATCTATAGAGCCAATAGAACTGTCGTGATGACTTAAACTATGTGCCACAACCATTCGACCAAACCCATCGTTGGCCACGTGTGATCCCACAATCTCGTAAAAAATCGTCATGGAGATGAAAATAGTGTTGCACAAAATGTGCATCATGTGAACGATCATCATCACTGATATAGAAATGATACTCTCTTGAATAATGACATAGGCCTTGGGGGTATTTGCTATCTCATCTACATGGGCCTTTGCATGTCGATAGTTAATGTGGGCCATAATAGCAACCTAGTGAGGTAAGCAAGAGAGATGATTAGGACACAAAAAATCAAATAAATAATATAGCTCAAGCACGAAACAAAATCGTCATGGAGATGAAAATATTGTTGCACAAAATGTGTATCATGTGAATGATCATCATCATTGATATAGAAATGATACTGTCGAATAATGACATAGGCCTTGGGGGTACTCGCTATCCCATCTACATGGGCCTTTGCATGTCGATAGTTAATGTGGACCATAATAGCAACCTGGTGAGGTAAGCAAGAGAGACGATTAGGACACAAAAAATCAAATAAGTAATATAGCTCAAGCACGAAACAAATATTATGAAATATAGGTAAGCAAGAGAGACGATTAGGACACAAAAAATCAAATAAGTAATATAGCTCAAGCACGAAATAAATATTATGAAATATAGGTAAGCAAGAGAGACGATTAGGACACAAAAAATCAAATAAGTAATATAGCTCAAGTACGAAACAAATATTATGAAATATAACCATTACCTACTCCGAGAAGTAATACTCAGATTGTATCTCCTAAAAAGGTGTGAAGGTGTAGTTCTCTGCAAAATTAACCATAGAGATAACCACACCAATAGGAAACTGTGCCAGGCATGCTCAGAACTGACGATCCTGCCACTTGGTATAATTATTGTGCCGTATATAGGGGAAGATCTGCTCCCTAAATGTGGTTATGAAGTGACAACATGGTGTATAATTGTCCACGAGATGCAACTTCCTAGACTGCCCACTTGGAGCTGATGTGTCACATACTCATCATAATGTTGCCATGGCACTATCTCTTGGTCACTTGCATCAAGATATACCATCTGTAGATGTGCAAGTGAACCACATGATGTGCAATTGCTCTCCAAACAAGGCATCCTATGGAACTGGGAATCCTCCATGCGTGCACATAAAAGAGAGTGGATGAAATCACGAGGACTACGAGACAACTCTCTATGCCCACTAAGAGAACGGAACACATCATAAAAAAGCTGGAACTCAACATGGTAGCGAACAACAACATGTGTCATGCTGTCATGAGTACCTCACAAACCAAGGCTTACACCCCTCAAATGACCTTTGCCCAATTTTAAGCTTTGGATATGATGCCACAAACTGAGAATACAACTCTGTTTGGGTATTTTCAAGAAAGCAAGCATCGTGCTCAATGAACACTCCTCTTGTCACTCTCTTACACAAAGCTTTCTTGAAAACTAGCGAGGCACGACAATTATCCTCCCAAAAACTTTCTATCAAGGCTCTAGTGGTTTCATCTAGTAGGCAGTCATGCCTAGCTACACGACCACTACTCGTCCACAAAGCACCAATCTCATTGGCATATAAACTTTTCTATCTAATAGACCCAACTCTAAGTGCGTGTGGTGCTATGGAAAGGATCCGAGATGTGGCACTCACCTTACCCTTCATTTGGGAGCTACTTATGGCTGCCACAATAGCTCGTCGAGCAACCAAAGCGTCCGTAGAGTTTCTCTTCTTGTTAACTGTATAAGAACAACGAACACTTTGTAGCACTGCCATGCCAGCTCTCCTCTCTCTTTGACCTCCAATGTGTGAAAGCACCCTGCAGTTGGCCATGTTGGGCAGATCGATCAAAGCATCAAGCACGCATGCCTGTGATGAAGGCGTGAGGTCTTTGAAATAGGAATGAAAGATTGCATGAGCACGACAATGCATCCCTGACTTTGATAGTTCTTTCCTATCCACACTATGGGTGCCCAAAGGAAGGGGGTGGGTTCTTGTGGAAAAGAAGGGGGCTCAGGAAGGGCAGGTTCATGTGGATTATCTAAACAAATTTTCCAAAGTATCTACAAAAATCCAACCGCCGTTAGATTTGTAATTTTACCTTAGATCCACATTCTACTAATCTTTCCCAATCTAATCATCACTAGATCCATACAAATTGAGCATTTTAAATGGTAGATGTGGTGGGAGTATGTTTTTTAACAATTCTAATGCCTTTTAAATAATATAGAAAATAGTAAAACACATTAAAAATTACTTGATAAATCAAGTTAAGATCTATGTTATTTGAATTTGTGATATGCAAAGTGGGAACATCATATGAGTAATAATGTAAAAGTTATAGGCAATTTACTCACATTCAGTGTACTTGTCCAAACCTCCGATAGGGCTTGTATACAATTTTGGTTCCCAAAGAAAAGGGGATTTGCAATTATTGGATATTCAATCAGATTATAGTTTTGGTTCCCAAAGAAAAGGGGATTTGCAACAATTATTGGATATTCAATCAGATTATAGTTTTAGGTGCCCAACTTTGCATATGATGTTTCATTAGAATACCTTGAAGTGAAACTCCTTGGCTAACTAAGAGAGATTGGCTATTCTTCTTAAAAAAATACCTATTTTCAGGCTAAAGCCAAAGGGCGCCCACTAAACAAAACTAGATTATTTGATCTTGCAACCATCCGAACTAGAGTTGGGGATGGAACACCCAAGTTGGTTGGGCTTATAACATGATTTTGAGGTGTTGTAGGAAAAGGGTGAAATTCAGACAATGGGTAAGGGTGTGTATAGGAGGATGGAAAAGATATGGCGAGCTGAGAAGGGTACTAGACACTAAAGTGGAGGGAACCATTCTAGAGGCTTTAGGTCTTGCTATACTACTAGGGATGGAGTCATTGAGCCTCTATGGCTGAATGAAAAAGAGGGTGGAGTCCAAGAGTGTTGTGAGGATTATTAGAATAATAAGTGATGATGGCCAAAGAGGCTGAATATGGGGAAGAGGGGAATTTTCCATGGCCTCTAAAGCACCAAGAGACTTGAAAAATCCGCACTAGGCGCTAATTTGCTAACCCAAACATGCTCCGATGGTGACCAAAATTTGCAAGCATGTGGGGGTAGTCCCCCCCACATGCTTGCACAGTTTGGTCCCCATCGGAGTATGTTTGGGTACGATGGTATGGGGAAGAGCAGGATTTTCCATGGCCTCTTAAGCACCAAGAGACTTGAAAGTTCCGCATTCGACGCTAATTGCTAACCCAAACATGCTCCGATGGTGACCAAACTTTGCAAGAATGTGGGGGTGGCTCCCCCCCACATGCTTGCAAAGTTTGGTCCCCATTGGAGCATGTTTGGGTACGATAGTATGGGGAAGACCAGGATTTTCCATGGCCTCTTAAGCACCAAGAGACTTGAAAAATTTACACTAGGTGATAATTGCTAACCCAAATATGCTCCGATGGTGACCAAACTTTGCAAGCATGTGGGGGTAGGTCCCCCACACATGCTTGCAAAGTTTGTTCCCCGTCGGAGCATGTTTGGGTACGATGGTATGGGAAAGAGCGGGATTTTCCATGGCCTCTTAAGCACCAAGAGACTTGAAAAATCCACACTGGGCGCTAATTACTAACCCAAAAATGCTCCGATGGTGACCAAACTTTGCAATCATGTGGGGGTCGGTCTCCCCCATATGCTTGCAAGGTTTGGTCCCCATCGAAGCATGTTTGGGTACGATCGTATAGGGAAGAGGGGGATTTTCCATTGCCTCTTAAGCACCAAGAGACTTGAAAAATCCACACAGGGCACTAATTGCTAACCCAAACATGCTTCGATGGGTCCCCCCCACATGCTTCAAAAAAGTTTGGTCCACCCATCGGAGCATGTTTGGGTACGATGGTATGGGAAAGAGCGGGATTTTCCATGGCCTCTTAAGCCACCACGAGACTTGAAAAATCTGCACTTGCGCTAATTGCTAACCCAAACATGCTCTAATGGTGACCAAATTTTGTAAGCATGTGGGGGTGGGTCCCCCCCACATGCTTGCAAAGTTTGGTCCCCCATCGGAGCATGTTTGGGTACGATGGTATGGGGAAGACCAGGATTTTCCATGGCCTCTTAAGCATCAAGAGACTTGAAAAATCTACACTGGGCGCTAATTGCTAACCCAAACATACTCGAATGGTGACCAAACTTTGCCAAGAATGTGGGGGTTAGTCCCCCCCACATCCTTGCAAAGTTTGGTCCCCATCGGAGCATGTTTGGGTACGATGGTATGGGGAAGACCAAGATTTTCCATGGCCTCCTAAGCACCAAGAAACTTGAAAAATACGCACTGGGTGCTAATTGCTAACCCAAACATGCTCTGATAGTGACCAAACTTTGCAAGCATGTGGGGGTCGGTTCTCCCCACGTGCTTGCAAAGTTTGGTCCCCATCGGAGCATGCTTGGGTACGATGGTATGGGGACGAACGAGATTTTCCATGGCCTCTTAAGTACCAAGAGACTTGAAAAATCCACACTGGGTGCTAATTCCTAACCCAAACATGCTTTGATGGTGGTGAGAAAACTTTGCAAGCATGTGGGGGTAGGTTCCCCCCACATGCTTGCAAAGTTTGGTCCTTATCGGAGCATGTTTGGGTATGATGGTATGGGAAGAGTGGGATTTTCATGGCCTCTTAAGCACCAAGAGACTTGAAAAATCTGCACTATGCATTAATTTCTAACCCAAACATATATGATCCGATGGGGATTAAACTTTGCAAGCATGTGGGGGTGGGTCCCCCCCACATGCTTGCAAAGTTTAGTCCCCAAACCATGAACATCAACTAAAATGTAATGATCCTCAATAATAAAAAAACTCATAATGATACACCATCACCCGCCGAGGTGCCCCTAGGACCAGCACCACACCCACATGCTCGTATGCTGTGAGCTGGCTCTCTTGAAGGAATCTCTGGTATATATGAAACTCATGTGTACTCCACTCAATCTCTGGAGGTGCCTCACGCTCCTGATCTCTGTTATCGGCACTGTTGAGTCCTAAGTTAGTAGCTGAGGTAAAATCAAGTGGCCTGCCAGTCCTAGCATCTACTCGAGCAAAGTCTGGGTGAAGATCATCAATGCCCAAAACTCTGTATGTCGCTAGGTCGACGCGTGCGCAGTAAGAGGGCATGCTGAGAAGCGTACTAGCTCCTTGGGTGATGCAAGACAAATGGAAAAAATGTCCACATCCCGGAGCATATTTAGTAGTACTGTCAATGTCCTCGAGAAATAGAGCGGCTCAGCAGGCATCACAAAGGAATGGTGATGCATCCTGAGGGAGAGGTCATCGAAAAACCACTATAATAACAGGCCGTGGATATAGAGGTAAGTAAGGCACTGTCATGTCTAAGGATCTAGAGAACTCCCGAACATGCAACATCAACTGCTCTACCCTATGTTGTGCAATCCACTCCACAATCATGTGCTGCTCTGCCTTAGCTCCTAGAACTCTCTACCTCAGTCCAAGCCTACTCAAAAAGTAAAGCATACAAATAATTGATTAGTCTCTCTCATTAGGTATTACTTAAAGAAATTTATAACTTTGGACCTTAATTATAACTCTTTTACATACAAAAGAAACCTACCTGCTGGATGTCAGACTCCCACATGTCGTTCCTCTGGAGTGAGTCTCTCACTAGTAGGTGTGGGACCCTACGTGACAATCAACCATGCAGCTCATTTTAAAAATATAGAAAAGTACATATAAACAAATGACTATGAAAAAACTTAAGAAGTAATAAATGTGTAAATACCTTGACATCTGTCGTCGAGTATCGATCGTTGAGAACAAGTGCACCATGTGCTGGATGCTCTCCGGGTACTCCGTACATTAATGCCCACTTGTGTCACGTAGGCTGTAACGCCTGTGAGACCGACGGCGGCGGCAGACCAGATGGCCAGACGGGGCTTTAGCATCAACGCCTCGGTCGGAGCGCCGAGGACGTGGCCATCCGAGGTTTAGTGGGAGAGGATGCCCATACAGAGTCATGGGCTAGTGTGGACGGCAAGCCACACACTATATAGCCTGGGGGGATGAGGGGCAATCCTTATTCTTCCTCTGCGGCTATAGGTGGTGAGCCAGAGTCCGTCCCCTCTTGTAGTAGCACCTGTAGCGGTGCTACACAGATCTAACATTGGTATCAGAGCTTGGTGTCAGGATCGCGAGTGGCATGCGAAGCGGGCCAACCATTTAATGATTGGCTCTCAGGGGGGATAACCTTATCCCAAAGTTCTTCATCATCTTCTACATCAAGAAGTCGTGTTCAGAAGAAGTTGGCCATAGCTGGAAGCCTGGAAGGAAGGGTTTCCTCTATTTTCTCTCTATTCTCCTTTCTCTCTCTCTCTCTCTCTCTCTTGCACACACCCAAGCTCTCCATTGCAGGTAAGCAATTTCTATGTTTTTTGCTTTGGAGCTTGTCAATTTTGTGTTTAGTTCTCTGTGGAGGAAGAAGAGGTCGACTATGTAATAGCCCACTGTGTGTGGGGGGGAAGACGGCCAGCCAGGGGGAAGATGGCTGGAGAATAGTCGACTGGAGAAGTTGGGGGGGGAGACGACCAGCGCAGTCGGTGCCCAGCCTTGATGGGCGGCCTACTTGGCACTGCCGACAGCCAGCCCACAGGTGGCCATCCTTGACGGGCAGCCTACCCAGCGAGGACGAGCAGCCTGCCTGGCACTGTCGGTGCGGCCAGCCAGGCTAGCGCCGGCGGGTGGTAGCCCAACCCGGGTGCAGTAGTGCCTTCGATCCGCATCAACGGAGGGACATGGGTTGGGATCGGACGCGTGGTGCCGCTGTGTGCATGACCGGTTGCTCGCACATCTTGTGGCATGTCCATCTCCAAGCCTGGAGTGGAGGTATTGGCACCTTGCGGGATGGTGAGGTTGTCTGCCATTTCCTACAATGGGGGGATCGCGTGTCAGGCCGAGAACGGAGCAACGATTACCAGCGCCGGCGACAGCCCAGTCAGATGCAAGATTTAAAAATATAAATAAATAAATAAATAAATAATAAAATCCAACACCAGGGTGGTTCTCGCGGGGGAAAAATTTACAGCGAGGGGCTGTAAATTTACAGCAAGGGACTGTCCCCGCATATATTTTTTGGGGAGGGAAAGTTATACACGGCACCAGGGGCTGGTTCCCACAGCGGGATGGTATTCGTATTTGGGACATATGTTTCAGTGAAGCTGTTCCCGTAGAGGGACACACGAGACTTGATGACCGCCGCCTTTTACGGCTCCAAGCGGTTGTTCGCATGATAACTGCCAATTATTTTTTTTATTTGTTGTTGCAGGCATCTTTCTCTCGGATCGGAGCATCCCGAGTAGCAAGGCTTGTAGAGGCTCGCAGCGTAACACAAATTGGCAGCAGCAGCAGTCGACGACAGTCACAGGCGATCGTAAGGGGGGTGACTATTCTCTCGCCACTGCTCATTTTATTAGAGTTTTTATAATTTATGAGTTCTCGCATTTTTATTTATGCAAGAATTAAAATATGTCTGCTAGGCATAGTGTGTCCCCACTGCCTTCTACTTCTCTAGGGTTTTCAGGTCTTTTGTGCTCGGTCGTGGGTTGAATTGTCAGGCCGTATACGCCAGACCGTTGTCCGGTCCGGAGTGGGCTCGTCGATCACGCATGATCCGCCAATGCCGTCCTCGTCTATTGACCCTGCCTTAGGACCCAGCGAGCCCACATCGACTGCAGTAGAAGCAGATGACCTCTTTCTAGATGCAGGGGGATAGGATGGAGACCAGGGAGGACAGGGTGGTCATTGGTCTAAAAAACCACGACCATCCAGGAAGAAAAGAGATAGCCAAGTCCAAAAGAAAGAGCAGTATATTAAAGCATGAAAGGGAAATCGCTGCTTTAATTGCAACGATGTAGGGCACACGAAGGCTGAGTGTCCAAAGCTTAAAGCCAGCATGAGCGGGCAACAACAAGCCCAAAAGAGATGGTCAATCCTCTAGGCAGTTGCATACAGTGCAAAGACTCCCTCTCAATTTCGCAGAGTTCAGAGAGGTGACAGTGTGCCATTGTGATGAGCATCATGCTTGTTTGGTGACATCAGTGATGTGACAGCCTATTGTAGGTCCGCATGACATGGTGCGCATGTATGGCATCATAGGTAGCCATAGAGTCACAGTTTTTATCGATGATGGAGCTAGCCACAACTTCTTGAACTACTCGTTAGTCAAGAAGTTGGGGTTGACTGAGACCCAGAGCGATCATGAGTATACTGTTGGCCTAGCCAACGGGTATGACAAAACGGTATGGAATACCGTAGTATTGGGGGTCCCATTATCTATGCAGGACTACGAGGCTCCGCTTGACTTTTAGGTCATGCACTTCGCCAGAGCAGACGTATATCTAGGCAGGGAGTGGCTGTATGGCTTGGGCCCTAGTCTAGCTCGGAGTTACCTACATAATACGCTACGTTTTGAGCATGGAGGTAGAGTCATTACCCTGCAAGGCGACTGTACTATCCCTGCCACACCACTTATTTCCTCCATGGAGCTGTGAAGGGCTAGTGGAGGCTGCCTACCCTGGTCCTGGAGACGGCCTCGGCCAGCACGATGGCTAGTGTAATCCACCTCCTCCCCTAAGACAAACTTTGAACATAATGGCTTTGCGAAGTATATGGGAATCTGGCAGTTGTTCGGCATCCTCCCATATGCGGCAACATATGCGGCAACATATCGACTATAGATATGTGCCTCCATACGAGGATGCGAACACTGCAAAATAGTAAGGGGCTTGCTCGCCCCAGGCCTCATCCCATGGCTATCAAGGAAAAGATATAAGTAAGCTCCATCCCTAATCGGACCAAGATCACAGACTTGACAATATGTTAGGCCATGTGACACAAGAGCAGTGCGATGGTAGGCTATCCACTCATCTATATAAACAATATTGTGAAAGGGATGATAGCATCACCTCCAAGTTTGCCACGATATGTAATGTAGATGGTGTGTCGATCTCTAGCAGTCCTACAGAATTCCACTAACTCACGGTTTATCTCCGCAACAATGAGATCCACAATAGATGAGCGGCTTTCCTTGTGGCCCTCCTCGTGTGACTTCATGCTAGAACCTAAGCCTAACACAAACGGGTAGGTCAATGTGAAAGGTCCAATGCTTAGTGCTGCTAAGTAGCACTAATGAAGCTATAAAATAATGCTAATGAGCCCACTAATTGCTAATCCAAATCAAGAGAGCAAGGAGAGTGAAAACGACATGTGACAAAAAAATGAGGCAAAAAAAAACTTTTTGGTTTTATAACCTCGATCGAGCTTCGGTGGCATGCATTTTAGAGTTTGCAAGATGTACGTGCGATTTTAGGGTTAGTGAGACAAACGACCAAGATACGCATTTGATTTTAGGGTTGGTGAGGGATCGAGGGCTGCGATTTGAATTAAGTACCTCGTTCGAGGTACATGGACAGCTTAGATTTTGGGTCATTACCACGATCGAGGTAGGTCGAAATTTACTTCATACCTAGATCAAGATATATAAACGACTGGAATTGCATCTTCAAATGTGCGTGAATGGACGGGTCGAATTGTGTAGATGTATCTCGTTTGAGGTTTTTAAACGGCTTTGATTTTATCTTGGTATCTTGAACAAGGTATGTGGACGGATGAGATTACATGTCTATACCTCGAACGAGATTTTTCAATGGTCGAGATTATATTTAATTATCTCGTTCGAGATATGTGGACAGTGGAAATGGCATCATTGAATATGCTAAATGTACATGTGAGCGGGATGTCCGGGGGGATCCACTGTGGCATTGACATGGATCCGAGTGGCATGCATATCTCGATCGAGATAATGTGGTGGCGGTGACATGTACTGTGGTGACATGGATGGTGACTTTAAACCTGGACCTGCTGGCATGGCGTTAGTTGGTATCTCGTTCGAGATATGGTGCTTTAGGCGTGTTGTGTTTTAATTGATATCACGGTCAAGGTACTCCACCTGAGTTGCGTCGATGTCCCAATTTTAGAGAGAGTTAACGAAAGTGAGTACCCTCATCTTGCAACCATCGGTTCCTACAGAGCCACCCAAAAGGAAGCATGCAAAAAAGAGTAAGAGGTTTTGGCTGGTGGCGAAGGTGAGGAGTCTGAACTGGTCCAAAATGCACCAACCAAAAGAAGAAGAAGAACCACCAAAACAACTACAAGAAGAACCACCAAAACAACTACCATGGAAGATGAAGTACAGGATACCAAAGATAAGAAGCAAGATATGTGGAAGGATCCTGGGATAGTCAGCCTAGTGTATTTGCTAGCTCTATGAATGATGAATTCATGAAGCCACCCAAGCAAGGGGTTGACATGGTTGCGACACACTTGGCTGGCACATATTCAAACTTCGATAAAGACTCGGAGGGCTATAGGAAGAAGTGGCAATGCGTCTACAAAGACTATCGAAGTGACAAAGCCCACAACTCCCTTTTAGGAAATGACCGCCAAACCACATGCAAGTTGTATGACCTTGTTGATGAGTACATGCATGCCTGAGCACATGTAAATTGCTACAGCCATGCATCAACAACAGGAGATGGGGTGGAGGGAGACAAAGAAGGACCTTCAACAAACACTCAAAGTGCTTTTATAACAGCTACTGACATGCCATCACAGGCATGCAATGGAACTACATTGTCATCCTCTTCTTGCCAAAAGAACGTAGAGAGTGTCATTGAGGATGCAGTAAAAGATATGGCAATGCCAAGCAAAGACATGCTCGAATTTGCAAGCCATTGTAAAGAAGTAGTTCCTCATTTAATAGAGTTTAGTACTTGATGTTCCTTTTTAGTGGAGTTCATGGTTTCTTTGAATGTTTGTTGGTTTTCTTAATGTGAAAGTTATTTGCATTCACATGCTATTCATCATTGCTTTTGTTATGTACTCCAAATCAAAATTGTGACTTGTTTTGGGTGGCTATGGAAGATATTGAGGTAGTCTTATTCTTGTTTTGGGTGGCTATGGAAGATATTGAGGTAGTCTTATTCTTGTTCATTTTGCTTTGTGCAAATTTCATCACACTTATGGTTCAAATTATATGTAATGCACATGGTGGAGACAATAAGGTGGTACATTTGCATTCTCACAACAACATTGCTAGTGCTCAGGCCATGGTTGCATGGAAACATTGTCGTGCAAGGAGAAGGCGTGAGAATAGGGCATGTTGGGCATATGCATGCCCACAGGGCTATGTTGATCAGGTGTTAATGAGCTCATACTCAGGTCGTATGTTCAAAGCTAGGTTGCGGGTAAGCAAGCAAACGTTTGAGTTCACTTGTGGACAACTGAGTACGCACATGAGCAAGTGAGATACACGCCTACGTAAAGCTATTACTCTAGAGAAGCGTGTAAGCCTTGCACTTCATAGGCTTGCTTCCGGAGCCAATTTGCAAGTTGTTGCAAACCTCTATGGTGTATCCACGGCATTTGCACAGGTAATTACAATTAATTTTTGACATGCCTTGAAAGTGTTAGGGTTGCATGATGCTTATATCAAGTGGCCTTCCACCACAGACAAGATGAAGAAAATGGCTGATGCACTTGAGGAACTGCGGGCATACCATCTATCATCGGTGCAGTGGATGGGTGTCATATTCCAGTGATAGCTCCTAGGGAATTCCATGCTAATTATTTTAATTAGAAGGGATTACACTCCATCTTACTACAAATGGTTGTGGCGTAAAACTGCATGGTATGAGATTATGATGTTGGAGGGGCAGGTTCTATGCATGATTGGACACTCTTCCCAAAGAAGTACTTTGGGGCAAAGGTGTATCGCAGGAGAATTGGAAATGTATTGCCTCTTGGGAGACTCTGTGTACCCTCCTCGACAATGGATGTTATCCCCTTTTAAAGGGAGCAAGGTTTAACAAGAATGCAATATCATTGGAATTATATCCAATCTAGCTCTCGGATGCATGTGGAAAGGGCTTTTGGTATGTTGAAAGCCCGCTTTCGCATTCTTCTAAAGCAGTGCGACATGCATCTAAACAATGTGCCCAATATGGTCGCAGCATGCTTGGTTTTGCACAACATGTGTGTAGTGCACCGTGATGCATTTGAACAAGACTGGGTGGTTGACGCACAAGAGGAGCTGCAAGGAGTCATGCAAGCAAGTGCATCCACATTTGCAAATGTAGTTCCAAGTGTTGTTGCTAATGGCATTATGGAATAATTGAGAGTAATGTTACCATTGAATACTACAGAAGTGGTAGACCGGGGGCCCAAGTCAGTGGTGGACAGAGACTGAGTAGAATAATGGATCAATTGCAAGATTTGCTTAGAGGGACGGGTTTTATATGATCAACAGAGGAGAAGGAGCGTTCGAGCTTTGTTTGCTGATGAAAGTGATGACAGTGTTAACGCTTCTAAGTAGTAATAATGTGGCAAGAGGAGTTATTCCTCTTCAAATGCATGAACTGAAGCAAATGTGAGCTTTGGAAGGATGCTATTTCTTGGTGCAAGCCATCCACACAACAGTTTTATTGATTGTGTATGCTGTTGTATTCTCTTTTACTTTTAAAGAAAATGTGTATATTTGTAAACATTTGCCCCTCACTGTTGACAGATTATATGCTGCAATCTTTAAGCCAAGCCATAGCAAGACATCTATCATACAGAATCCTAGGTACTTGTCGAATTTGAGGGTGCTGTAACATGGTTAGGTCAAGGTAGTAATATGGCAGATTTGGCATCCAACAGAGGGCTGTAGGAACGAGCAGAGAGGTTTTGCAGATTTGGATGCAACAGAGAGGTTTTGAACGAGCAGAGGCGATTTGAACAATAGGAGGAGGAGAAATCGTACAAAATGACTCACAGCCATGCACAGACGGCGCAATCTCCCTAGATACCTTTTCCGCGGGCATGCCCACAGTCTGTAAGAGGTAGTGTCACCCAGCTCTTGTTTTTCAAAAAGGTCTATAAGAGGTAGTGTCACTCAGCTCTTGTTTTTCAAAAAGGTGCCTGCCCACAACTGCCAACTTTTTTCGTGGACAGGCCCGTAGTGTGTAAACACCCTTAGATAATCCAACGACCATATCTTGCTTATGTTGTAGATCATCCACCTAGCCCCTAAGCTGTTGAGGCATCCTTCAACTTTCCATCTGTCTTGCCTCTCTCTCTCTCTCTCTGATTGCCCACACGATAGGGCTTCTTTCGATCAAGAGGAAAGCTTGCATAATGTCGCCACGCACGCAAGGGGCTACCATGGTTGCAGCAGCATGCTAGATCGTTGAAGATATGGGAGCTGGACGGCCACTAAAATCCTGGCCATTAATTCCAAAATTCAAACCAGTTTTTTGAAATTCACTTATTCTCGGTGGAAAAGCTTGTAATTAGTTTTATGTTTTAAAGGAGGCATGTATAAATTATATCCGACGTTCCTCGATTTGTGTCTCGACTTTGGCCACTAAAAATCCTCGCCATTAAATCGAATTTACTTATTTCCTGGTGGAAAAGCTGCTTTTAGGAGGCATATATTAATTTAGAGACAAGTCGTAGATTCTGTTTTCCTGTATCCGACCTTCCTGGATTTCTTTACTCAAAACGCAGACTCGAGATATACGACTGTACACAAACGAGATGGGTTGCTCGGCTTCTTCACCATTAAAAGGCACGACAGGCGGCAACAGAGATCACGAGCTGCTGAAGCCAGAAACCACGGGAAGGAAGCTGGTGCTCCTAGGAGCGTCCGGTGTCGGAAAAAGCAGCATACTTCTGAGAGTGGGCAGCGGACAGTTCGACGGAAGGGCTAACGTGACAGTGGGGGTGTCGTTCTTGTCGAAAACGATAGCCGTGCCGGATATCGGTCTTGTGAGGTTGGAGATATGGGACACGGCCGGCCAGGAGAGGTATGCAGCGCTCGCACCCCTTTACTACAGAGGAGCGCAGGGCGCCGTGGTGGTTTACGACATCACGTGCATGGACAGCTTCCGCAAAGCCCAATACTGGGTCAAAGAGCTTCACAAGTTCGGACGCCCCGACATCGTCATGGCCCTGGTGGGGAACAAGTCCGACCTCCATGCCTCGCGAGCAGTCTCTCCTCAAACCGCCCAACATTTTGCGCAGCTCAATGGCATGTTCTTCGTAGAAACATCGGCCAAGACGACCGATAACGTTTACTCGCTGTTCGAGGAGATGGCTACGAGGCTGCCACGACCTTCCTCATTGCAGTATATATGTTAATTGTACAGCTCTGCAGACCTCTTTCTGCACATCATTTTGGCCCATAAATAGATACAAATTCGTTCCTTTTAATCGCACTCTAGGTGGTTGTTTAAACGCATGGCTGTACTATACACGAACTCTCCCAAATTCTCTATCTTCATCGCCATCTTTCCACTCTGCTCCAGCTCTGAAGTGTGTATATATTCTGAGTATACAGTATATATTCTGAGGTGTATACTCAGAATATATACACACTTGGTGACGGTCTTTTTTGGAGAATAACAACGACCTAAGGTCAAAGAATAACAATGCCATGCAAGGAAGACCCTTTTAGCCCACATGGAGATACTAATTGTCTCAAGAAACTGCTTGCTTGCGTATAAAACACCCTCAATCCACTTTAGCAACAACTTTGTGCATGTAGAGTTGACCATCTTTACAAAGACTACCCCTTACTATAAAAGTGAACCTTAAAATTGGAAAAACTCATCCTATGAGTAGGGGTATTCTTGTACAAGAAGAATCTGAAACAAGTGCTCGAACCATTTCAATTAACATATGATGTCAATCATGTAATTGGCTTATGGGTCGTGAAGAAGATATTAATGAGTCAGCTCTAGTACGCCCCTCTTCCTAAGCCAAGTAACTAAGATAATTATTGGATGTACATTAGCCACCATGGGCACTCTCAGTCACAATCTTGGAACACGATTAGATGGATCAAAAATAACGACTCTTTATATGGTGAGCTTAGTAGATCTCATTGCGCCTACTACTAATGATCACACATCTAAAAATCAAACTAATTCTTCCTTTGAGAACTTTCTTTCCCATAAAACCAACCTTCAAAGGATCATAGAGATTGAGAATTTACTAAAAAGGTTGAGAATCCATAATTAAATCAACCTGCCTTGAGCTAGAATCTCCTAAAGAGCATCCTATCATTCACAGTGGATCCCACATATAGCGACATAGCTAGCTAATTCCCACCATATTTGGAATTCAATCATTTAAATGAGAAAAATAGAATTTCTAGTATAATGGAATTAATGGATATTTTTATGTAATTTTTAAGAGAAATTATTTTATTCATGTATAAATTTAAATGATGAAAGAGGAATTCCCATCATATTTGGAATTCAATCATTTAAATGGCAAAAGAAGAACTCTTAGTCGGCATCCAGGGTTGCATTCAATGAATACTGAGTACTTATACATTAGGAATTTTTTGGACCCAAAGAGGGCCTCTTGAATTAGAAATGGACCAATAGGAAGAGGGCTGGGTGCACATTTTTGACTTCTTTGACCCTAGGGGGCCTAGGCTTTGGTTTGCTAATGGGGCCTAATTACTACTCTTGTCCCTCTACCTCTTGGGCCCAAACTTAGAGGTCCCCCCATCTAGAATCGCGCAGATTAAAAACCCTAAAAATTAAAAAAATATTTTTTTTTCCCAAAAGTGTGTTTTCCCTCTTAAACTTCCCCCCAACATACTCTAGGTTTGGAAAACTCATTTTGAACCTCTTTTTTCCTCTTCTAAGCTCTCCATTGCTGCAGAAACTACCTCTCAAGCTCTCCCTCCTGTCCAGCTCCCTCAGTCTCAAGCTCCCTCTCCCTCTTTCTTCCTTTTCTAAGCTCTCCATTGCTGCAGAAACTCCATCCCTCTCAAGCTCTGCCTCCTTCTCAAGCTCCCTCCCTCTCTCTCTCTCTCTCTCTCTCTCTCTCTCTCTCTCTCTCTCTCTCTCTCTCTCTCTCTCTCTCTCAAGCTCCCTCCCTCTCCATTGCTGCAGAAACTCTATCCCTCTTTAGTCTACTCTAGTTTCAGGAAGCCTATTCTCAAACTCTAACCCTCTTTTAAGCTTTCCATTGCTGCACTGAAAACCCTGAACTTTCTCTCCTCTCCACTCTTCTGTTGTAAAACAAGCTTTTCTTTTCCCTTCTTCTTTTTTCTTACCACCATGGCCTCTTCCAGTAATGTGAGAAGACCTAGGGAGAAGGTGGAAGAGCTTGTGCTACATAACACAAGAGATGAGAATGGAGTTTGGGCTCCAACAAGATTCAGGGTTGGGGCTTGGGTCTACATGCAGCCAAGCTCTAAGGGACCACATCGAGTGCGTCAACTGGGGAATATGCTACATCATTGGAAGAGGCGGCTACAAGGCTTCAAGCATACTAAGAAGGAAGGACTGGTTGCCATAGTGCAACATGTGTATACCCTTGGAGACCTGTACATTCAAGGCCAACGACCAAGGTTTCCTTCAAATTGTCAGTGTAACATAAACACAGCTTTAACAACATGCTAATATTGGATTTTTTGTTTCAAATTTTCTTATGATTCTCCATTTTCTTATGTCTCTCTGCAGATATTTCCCCCTCTAATTATGTTAAGGAACAACCACTCCAAAGCCTCACTGGAGTTTTCTATGCTATGCATGCATCCATTGGAGAGGCAATGTTTGTATCTCAAAGCCCAAGTGATCTTGTACAGAACAATATCTTTTTCTTTTCTCACTCATATTTTGTAGATAAAAAACCAGGTTTATTTGGCAAGCTAGAAGAGATCCCCAATGCCCCTCTTAACACGAATGGCCTAAACCTGATGCTTGGACCATCTTATGCTTAAAGTTTAAGATGGTAAGTGATATCAAGACATCACTCAAGTTTTCAAAGGCATCTAGGTCAGTAGGGCTAAATTGGTTTTGTCCTTTACATGTTTTTGTGCACATGTTCAATTCCATGCCAATGCACCAAACAAAAATAATGTATATTTGTAAGGAGGTACGGTCTGACGTCATTCAAGGATTACTAGGAGAGGGTTGGGAGGTTAATGGGGGGTCACATCAAGGTGATGTGTACAAGTGCAATGTAGTAGATTCTTTAGTGTTTTTCAAGTTCTTGAAGACACGCTCTATTTTGTACATGTGTCTGCACTACCAAAGATGGATGCAAAAGCACGGGACATGGATCCCACTTCAAGCCTCATAAGAAGAAATTATGCCTATTAAGGTAGCTGTGATGATGCAAAATAGACGGATTGAGCGAGTGGCAGCAAGCAAGCATTGGAGCCTAGCAGACGTGCATCAACACTTTAGCATCATGGGCTTTGACAATGTGGAAGAGTCAAGTTTCAAGTTGATGATAAGAAAGGTATATCTGATTCCATTACATGTCTAGAGTTAACCCTTACACTTTCTGGTTATTATGCCACTTTCTATATTTTTACAGATTGGGAAGCATAAGGAGGGGACAACCATGGTCTCAGAATCATGGCAAATGGGGGACTTTGAATTTTCAGCAGCAAGGTGCATAGCCCTACCAACACATAGTAGGCATGTGGAAGAGCTTGAAGATGAACTGAGTATATGGAAAAATAGCCTCTGTTTTGATGCACGTGAGGGGCAAGAGTTTCAGGATCGAGATGAAGGCAATGACAAGCTTTCAAGTCAACAAGGAGATGGAGATCAACATGAAGTAAATGTCACAAGAGGGGCAATAAATGAAGACATTATAACAATTTTAGATTAGATGACATGCTTGTAATTTTGTAGCAGGCTCTTTTTTAACCAATCTTTATTTAATTGAAATCTTAATATTTTTGCAAACTATAATTTTTTTATCTAGCGGTCTAGTGTGAAAAAGGCCAAACTTTAAATTTTAACTATAAATAGCCAAAGGTGCCTTCTTTCTTATTTTCACGCGATAGAAACCAAGCATGAGCTCACACACTCTCTTTGCATTCACATGGCTACCCACTTTGACAACTTCTATGAGTTCCTCTCCACCACCCCGTGGGCAGGCAAGAGCGAGCTCTTTGTCATGTTCTCTCGTGAAGTCGACTTTGAAAAGTCGCTCGCCCTTCCGTCCCAACATTATGAGATGCAGATTGCATACATGGTGCAATACTTGGCTCCCCACTCCATCTCCTTTCCCCATTGCCCCAATGATCGATGGGTGCCTGTTGAGCTGCTTAAGTATATTCAACAATATACCCGCCCCTACATCCAGCACCTTGAACGCTTCATTGACATCTGCATCCCCGTAGGAGCTTATTGTACCTTCAATAATCAATAAGCCCTCTCTAAGGTGCTCTGTGTAGCCTCTATGGCACAGAGCACCAAATGTATAGTTCTGATTAAAAAATCCCTTGCCTTCGATGTTTTTGGTTCTGTATTTAGGGGTAAGCTTCTTGTTCATATAGGTATAGCCAAAAGCATAGGCATAAAGGAAAAAGCCCAATCACTCCTTGAGCACACTCTGCCCAGAGAAGGAAGCTCAATATTGTAAGAAAGCTTTTGTAAAGATGATGTATCATTTCTAATTATGAATACAATACATCTTATTATGAATACAATACAATTTTTGTAAACTTATTTTCATCAAGTATATCATTGTTTTTTCTAGTTTATACCATCAATGTTTTTGTGAATGCATCAGAAATGACCCTGGGAGCCTGGGGGAGAAGTGCCAGAACAGTGCCAATTTTGAGCCTGCACCGCTCCTGTAGAGCCCAAATTTGCACTATTTTGGCACAGCTTCCCCAACCCTTTAGGAGCAATTCTGATGCATTGGATGATAAATAATGTATTTTTACACATGCTTAAAGGTATTTTTATCTTGTAAATTACTGTTTCTCATAATCAATGTACTTAACTTGATCATAAATGCATCAAAAATGATTCTGAGTGGCTGGGGGAGCAGTGCTAGAACAGTGCGAATCTTGAGCCTGCACCGCTGCTGTAGAGCCCAAATTCGCACTGTTCTGGCATAGCTTTCCCAGCCCTCTAGGAGCAATTTTGATGCATTGGATGACAAATAATGTATTTTTATACATGATTAAAGGTATTTTTATTTTATAAATTACTGTTTTTATAACTAATGTACTCAACTTCATTATAAATGCATTAGAAATGATCCTGAGTGGCTGGGGGAGCAATGCCAGAACAGTGTGAATTTTGAGCCTGCCAGAACAGTGTGAATTTTGAGCCTGCACGCACCACCGCTGCATAGCCTAAATTCGCACCATTCTGGCATAGCTTCCTCAGTCCTCCAGGAGCAATTCTGATGCATTGGATGACAAACAATGTAATTTTACACATGATTAACATTGTTTTTATCTTATAA
This sequence comes from Cibotium barometz, assembly GCF_041138505.1. Lineage (NCBI taxonomy): Eukaryota > Viridiplantae > Streptophyta > Polypodiopsida > Cyatheales > Cibotiaceae > Cibotium > Cibotium barometz. The sequence goes on from NC_141079.1 coordinate 4,212,212, forward strand.
ACTATTGTTTCTCACAATTAGTGTACTCAACTTTATCAGAAATGATCCTGAGTGGCTGGGGGAGCAGTGCCAAAACAGTGCGAATTTTGAGCCTGCACCGCCGCTGCAGAGCCTAAATTCGCACTATTCTGGCATAGCTTCCCCAGTCCTCCAAGAGCAATTCTGATGTATTGGATGACAAACAATGTAATTTTACACATGATTAAAGCTGTTTTTATCTTATAAACTATTATTTCTCACAATTAGTGTACTCAACTTCATTATAAATGCATCAGAAATGATCTTGAGTGGCTGAGGGAGTAGTGCCAGAATAGTGCAAATTTTGAGCTTGCACCGCCGTCCCCTCTGCAAAGCCTAAATTCGCACTGTTCTAGCATAGCTTCCCCAGTCCTCCAGGAGCAATTCTGATGCATTGGATGATAAACACTATATTTTTACACATGATTAAAGCTGTTTTTATCTTATAAACTAATATTTCTCACAATTAGTGTGCTCAACTTTATTGTTAGATATCCGTAACGCCGCTACGGGCGTTACCACGAGAGGGGACGGCCTCTGGCTCACCACCCAGCCATAGAGGAAGAATGAGGATTGCCCCTCATCCCCCAGGCTATATAGTGTGTGGCCTGCCGTCCACACTAGCCTGGCCGCCCATGACTCCGCATGGGCGTCCTCTCCCACTGAACCCCGGATATGGCCATCCGGTCTGCCGTCGGTCACACAGGCATTACAGCCTACGTGACATTACCCCCCCCTTAAGAAGAGTTTTCGTCCTCGAAAACAAACTGGGGAAACCTTTTGGAAATTGCACTACGGCGTTCCCAGGTAGCTACCTCCTGATCCCTATCTGTCCATTTAACAAGTACCTCCTGGTACACTTTATGTCGGGTCTGTCTATCACGATACTGTAGAATCCTTTCAGGTTCATGTGGTATCTTTGGTGGCTCTATCAAGTCCACCAAAATCTCTGGAGAAACTGCGTTCTCTAACCCGTGAACTGATTTCTTCAGTTTACTGACATGGAAGACAGGATGGACTTGAGAACTCTCCGGTAACTCAAGTTTATATGCTACATCCCCAATCTTCTTAAGGATTTTAAAAGGACCACAATATCTCGGAGAAAGTTTATCACACTTTCCCGTTTTCATGGTTTCTGACTGCGCAGGAACCTTGAGGAATACAAAGTCACCTTCTGCAAAGGTCACCTTTCTTCGTCCTTTATCCGCATAAGTTTTAGCGCGATCCTGAGCGCTACGAATGCTCTCACGTGCGGCTCTGAGCATATCATTCATATCTTCAAGGAAATCCTTGACAGATTGAATCTTCTCCTTTTCTAGGCCTACAGCCATCGGAGATCTCGGCTGGAATCCATACATTAACATGAATGGTGTAAATCCAGTCGCTGAGTGTTTGGAGCTGTTATAGGCAAACTCCAGTAAGGGTAAGTACTCTTCCCAATTAGATTGCTTCTTACTAACATAAGAACGCAACATATCCTCTAGAATTTGGTTAACTCTTTCAGTTTGACCATCAGACTCCGGATGATCTGCCGTACTCATACTCAGAGTAGTATCCAGCTTTTTGAAGACTTCCCTCCAAAAATGACTGTTGAACTTTCTATCTCTATCCGACACTATATCTGCGGGCAGGCCATATAGCTTGTAGAGATGTTCAATAAAGAGTTTTGCCAACTCTGGCGTTTTAACAGTTTTCTTCGTGGCAATAAACTTTGCCATTTTAGTTAACCTGTCCACTACCACCCACACCGAGTCATTCCCTCGACTCGTCTTGGGTAAACCAGTAATGAAATCCATGGAAATGCTTTCCCATTTCCCTTGGGGAATCTCCAGCGGATGGAGTAGTCCTCCAACCTTAAGACGTTCATGTTTATTGACCTGGCACTTATTGCATTTCAGCACATAAGTCTGGACGTCCTTAAACAAACTAGGCCAATAAAACTGTCTTTTTACTAGTGCATAGGTCTTCTGAATCCCGGGATGACCCGCACTTGGACTATCATGACTTTCTTTAAGAATTTGGGCCCGAAAGTCACCAATAGTTGGTACACATATTCTACCCTTGTAGAGTAAGTACCCGTCGTCAATGGAGTAATTAGCATATTTCTCCCCCCGACGAAGTTTATCACTCCCCTTTGAAGCCGTGGCAGTCAAAGGTGATGAAGGGCCTACGTCAGAACTCTCCGGTTCCAAACTATACCCAGAAGACACGGCTAGTCTCTCCGGACTAACTCTCGCTTCCTTTCCCGTTGCACCTTCGGCCAGTCTCTCCGGACTAGCAATACGTGCCAACGAGGGAGGTGGTCGCGTCTGTAAAGAAGTGCGTACGCGTACAGCGCGCCAGACCTCTGTAAAAGATGGATCGTGCTCACATAAACCACGTAGGGACTCCAAGAAATCATTCTTGAAGACTGTGAAACTAAGTTCATTAATCTGTGGCATGCGACTAAGTGCATCTGCCACCACGTTATACTTACCTTTCTGGTAACGTATCTGAAGGTCAAACTCTTGTAGACTCTCCGCCCACCGAGCTTTCCTACCCTTCAGTTCATGTTGACTTGAAAGCCATTTCAGACTTTCATGGTCCGTCCGGACCTCAAAAGTGGCACCATATAAATAGTGTCTCCACTTTTTCAGTGCATGAACTATCGCTAGTAACTCTCGCTCGTAAGCCGAGTAGTTACGTTGCGCACGATCTAACTTTTTACTTTCAAATGCAATTGGGCGTCCCCTTTGCATAAGTACGGCCCCAATGGCCTCATTACTAGCGTCTGTTTCCAAAACAAACGGCTCATTCGGATCGACAATTGTCAAAACAGGTGCAGCTGCTACGGTCACCTTGAGCTTATCAAAGCTTTTCTGTTGGGCGTCCCCCCAACTAATGTTCTTTGTTTTTGACCGTAACTGGTCAGTCAACGGGACTGCGATCTTCGCGTAGTCCTTCACATACTGTCGGTAGAACCCCGACATGCCAAGGAAAATCTGCAGTTCCTCGAGATTCTTCGGCGCTGGCCATTTAAGAATAGCCTCTACTTTTTCTGGCTCCATCCGCGTACCATCGGCGGATATAATATGGCCAAGGTAGTGAATTTCTGTTTCAAAAAATTCACATTTGCTTTTCTTTGCAAATAATTTGTGCTCTCGCAACAACTTGAACACTAGACGCAAATGCTCTATGTGTTCTTTCTGTGTCTTACTGTACACAAGAATATCATCTAGGAAAACTACTACGAATTTTCCCAGATATGGACGTAAAATACTGTCCATCAGCGTCATAAACGTCGCTGGAGCATTGGTTAGCCCAAATGGCATAACCAAAAACTCAAAATGCCCGAAACGGGTCCTAAATGCTGTCTTCGCAACATCTTCTGCTTTTATTCTAACCTGATGATACCCAGATCTCAGGTCTATTTTTGTGAAGTATCTCGATCCATAGAGTTGATCGAACAACTCATCCATGCGTGGCATCGGATACTTGTTCTTAATCGTTATCTGATTAAGAGCTCTATAGTCTATGCACATCCGCATAGATCCGTCTTTCTTCTTTACCAGAAGAATAGGCGATGCCCACGGACTTGAACTAGGCCGAATAAAGCCTTTGTTCCAATATTCCGTTAATTGTTTTTCCACCTCCCGTGCCTCGGAGTGGCTTAATCTATAAGCAGGTTTGCTTATAGGTTTTGATCCTGGCATAACTTCGATGCCGTGGTCTACTTCCCTAGATGGTGGTAAACTATCTGGTAAATCATCAGGAAAAACATCCTGAAATTCCTCTAATAAATTCGTTAAAGTATCTACGTACTTTTTCTTTAATGTCTCATTCACCTTGGATTTTTTCTTGTTTGAATCACATGCATGCCAAACAGGGTTTTCAAACAGTGTGTCTCGTCCAAGGTTATTTTGTTTTTCTTGTTTGTCTACGCAAACACCATTTATCGTTTCATCTACGGAAACAGAATTCAAAAGAGGGTAACAAGCATATACCTCTGCTATCTGGTCTCTGCGGACCGCTGTACACAACTCCATGGAGGAAATAAGTGGTGTGGCAGGGACAGTACGGTCGCCCTGCAGGGTGATGACTCTACCTCCATGCTCAAAACATAGCGTGTTATGTAAGTAATTCCGAGCTAGACTAGGGCCCAAGCCATACAGCCACTCCCTGCCTAGATATACGTCTGCTCTGGCTAAGTGCATGACCTGAAAGTCAAGCGGAGCCTTGTAGTCCTGCATAGATAATGGGACCCCCAGTACTACGGTATTCCATACCGTTTTGTCATATCCGTTGGCTAGGCCAACAGTATACTCATGATCACTCCGGGTCTCAGTCAATCCCAATTTCTTGACTAACGAGTAGTTCAAGAAGTTGTGACTAGCTCCATCATCAATAAAAACTGTGACTCTACGGCCACCTATGGTGCCATACATGCGCACCATGTCATGCGGACCTACAGTAGGCTGCCACATCGCTGGTGTCACTGAACAAGCGTGATGCTCATCACAATGACACACTGTCACCTCTCTGAACTCTGCGGAACTGAGAGGGAGTCTCTGCACTGTATGCAACTGCCTAGAAGATTTACCATCTTTTTTGGGCTCGTTGCCACTCGTGCTGGCTTTAGGCTTTGGACACTCAGCCTTCGTGTGTCCTACTTCATTGCAATTAAAGCAGCGATTTTCCTTTCGCGCTTTAATATATTGCTCTTTCTTTTGGTTTTCAGTGTCTCTTTTTTTTCTGGATGGTCGCGGTTTTTTAGACCAATGACCACCCTGTCCTTCCTGGTCCGTCCTATCCCCTTGTTTCTCACTGCGGAACCCTTTTCTTTTGAGGCCTGACCTCCTCTTTTCACTACCCTCGGCCCTGCTAGAACCACCACGCGCACTACGGCGCTTGATGTCATCGAATATCTGTGCATATTGAATTGCCTCTGCTAAGTCCTTAGGCTGTAGGGGTTCTACGTACTCAAGGTAATCATCTTTGAGGCCTCTCTTAAAGCCCCGCAATGTTTGGAATGCATCGATTCCTTTTAACTTGAGTACTATCTCCCTGTAATTTGAGATGTACTGAGTTAGGGATTTGTTTTCCATCGAGCACTTGTCCCATAACTCCCAGCTTCTCTCTGCCTCATTAACAGGCAAAAATTCTTTTCGAAACATTGTTTCAAATTCCGTCCAAGTGGCAGGGCGAGTTGTCAGACTCATCCACCACTTGTACGCTTTGCCGGTTAAAGAGAGGCTAGCCTCTACGGGCTGTATACGGCTAGGCTGCTGTGTCGCAGCGCGTGCAAATCTGACCACTTCGCTAGAAACATATTGACTGAGTCCTTGTTTCTCTCCTTTTCCTCGCCACCAAAACTAGGCGGCTTTAAGTCTTTTAACAACGACGAAGCTGTCGCTACGGACGGCCCCGCAGGCGCATCGGCCTGTACTTCTGCAACCACTGGCGAGGCTACGCTCACCCGTGCTGTAGGAGCTCGGCTACCATGAGGAGTCGGAGTACTAGCCGAGGCGGCTGTCAGTGCATCTAACCATGTGGAGATGCTCTGTAACATCGTGACTAAATCAGCCTGGACTTTACCCATAGTGTTCAATTTGGCATTAAGATATTTAAACAGTCCACTAGAGAGCTCCGTCTCTGTCAGGACATCAGCAGGGTCTAGTAGGTCATAGTCATCGTCGTCATAATCCAAGAGGTCCTCCTCGGTCCCCTCGGCGACGTCAGTGTTCATGTCCTCTGGCTCATCGGCCAGAAAGGGGTCATCAGCCAATGCGGCCGCTGCGGGCTCGCTGGGTCCTAAGACAGGGTCAATAGACGAGGAGGGCGCTGGCGGATCACGAGTGATCGATAAGCGCGCTCCGGACCGAACAACGGTCGGGCGTGTACGGCCTGACAATTCGGTCGGGGTCAAACCCGCGACCGAGGACAAGAGACTGGAAAAACCTAGAGAAGTAGAAGGCGGTGGGGACACACTACGCCTAGCAGACATTTTTAATTCTTGCAAAAAAATAATGCGAGAACTCGGAAATTACTAAAAAAAAACGCTAATAAAAATGAGCAATGGTGGAGAGAGAATAATAGTCACCCCCCTTTACGGTCGCCTGTCGATTTGTTGCGTTGCGAGCCTCTACAAGGACGCGTCCGGGATGCTCCGATCCGCGAGAAAATGCCTGCAACTCATAACAAAAATTAAGTGCGGAAACTATTATCCCTTGCGGGATTATTTCTTACGGGAATGATTCTCCTTCCCAGCCAAGAGAGAAAGGGTCTTTGAATTTTCTGATTTTCAATTTTTTCAAATTGAATAATGGAAAAATATATATATATATATAAAAGAAATGGTTTTTTTTTTTTTAATCGGGCTTGTCCCTGGCCGCTGGTGGGCGTCTGGCGTGTGCTGGGCGCTGTGGCCGGTTGTGTGGTGGCCGCCGCCGTTGGCTGGCCGGCGCCGCCGCCGCTGGCCCGGCTGGCTGGCCGCCGCCGCCGCCCATGGCTGGCCGCCGCTGGCTGGCCGCCTGGGCCTGGCTGGCCTGGGTGTTTGGGCTGGCCGCCTAAGCCACTACGTGGAGGAGCTGCAGCCACCCACTTCAACGGGTCGCCACTTCAACGGGTCGCCACTTCACGCAAGCCTGCGCCTCCCCCCCCTCTACACGACTAGATATGTGTTTTGCTGGGGCTAGCTGTGTTTCGCCCCCCCACCCCACGCATTTCAGCAGGGCATGGGTTTCGTTTTCCCCCCACCCCACGCATTTCAGCAGAGGATATGTTACGTTTTCTTAATGTTTCAAGGCTTGGTGGGGCTGGCTGGTCTTCGCCTCCCCCCCACCCCACGCATTTCTTTCCTCAAGAGCATTTCAGCAGGGCATGGGTTTCGCCGCCCAACCCCCCACACACAGGTTTCGTGGGGTTGGTCTGCGCCCCCCCCCGCCTCAATACACAGGCGTTAAAAAAAAACGCACAGTTTTCAAAGCGATTCAACGCAGAAAAACACAAGAAAAATGAAAACAAAACAAATCTTGCTTACCTCGATGCTGTGTGTGACGGGGAGAGAGAATGAGAGAGAGAGAGAAAGAGTTCTTCCCTTCCAAAGTCTTGGCCCTCCTTCCTCCACACATTCCCTTGTGTAGATAAGGGTGAGGAGATTGTGGATGAAAACCACCGAGTGGGCTCCGGTCCCCCGTTCGCGCGCAGACTCTCACGATCCCTTCGAACCATGCTCTGATACCAGTGTTAGATATCCGTAACGCCGCTACGGGCGTTACCACGAGAGGGGACGGCCTCTGGCTCACCACCCAGCCATAGAGGAAGAATGAGGATTGCCCCTCATCCCCCAGGCTATATAGTGTGTGGCCTGCCGTCCACACTAGCCTGGCCGCCCATGACTCCGCATGGGCGTCCTCTCCCACTGAACCCCGGATATGGCCATCCGGTCTGCCGTCGGTCACAGGCATTACAGCCTACGTGACATTTATTATAAATGCATCAGAAATGATCCTGAGTGGCTGGGGGAGCAGTGCCAGAACAGTGCGAATTTTGAGCCTTCACCGCCGCTGCAGAGCCTAAATTTGCACTCTTCTGGCATAGCTTCCCCAATCCTCCAGGAGAAATTCTGATGTAGTGGGGATGACAAACAATGTAATTTTACACATGATTAAAGCTGGTTTATCTTATAAACTATTGTTTCTCACAATTAGTGTACTCAACTTCATTATAAATGCATCAGAAATGATCCTGAGTGGCTAGGGGAGCAGTGCCAGAACAGTGCAAATTTTGAGCCTGCACCCGCGTAGGTAGGGGACCCTGTCCTGGTAGTAGGGTCTTGCCACCTATGGTGCTGCGCAATGTAGGAATGTTTTCATCAACCTAGTCGAACTTCTCATCATTGGCCTCTCTTTCTTGATCTCTGGGGTGGCTGCATTGTGGGGCCTTCTTCACATGCTTGCTCCCGCTATAGAAGGGCCTGCATGTGTGTGCACTGGTGTTGCTGTGGGAGGAGGGTTGGACTCTGGTGATTCCATTGGGCGTGTCCTAGAATCCAAGGGGTCACTTTCTTCCGTGGTGTCGCCAGTATGTGGTCGTTGGGTGCCTTGAACTGTGTTTTGTGAAGGCATGGTAACACGTGCGGTGTTCTTGGTGCGTGCCATATCCATGTACAACTATGCTAACGTGGTGCTGTGCTGGTGTCCTTACGTGCGTGTTTACGTAGATCTTGAGCTCAAGCTCTCTAAAAAAGTGAAATGAAAATGAAGTGAGAGAAGGAACTATTAATAGTTTTTTTTAATTAAGGAAAAAAAAAACCTAACTAAACTTATTTTCTTAGCCTTATTACATCTAGATTTATGCTGGTGCATGCACAACCCAACGCCTCCCTTGTCTCCTCATTCGTGCATGCCAAAGCACCATGCCTATGGGGAGCATTGGTCTGCAACCATTCAAGCCGAGCATGACTTTTTGCAGCCTTGCGTGCCTCTTGCGCAAGCTTAGATTGTTGGGCCCGCTCCCTAACCAATACCCTTCCAAAGGTTGTGCGATAAAACCAATTGAACATCTCTTGTAGATAGTTTGTACGTGTTTCTCCTACAGAAGCTCCACCTCCATGTCTTGTATTTTTGAAATAAACCCCTCTTGCTTTATAATGTGATTTCTCCATCCCTTGGGTACTCCATATGTCGAGCGATCCATACTTGTTCATGAAATATGCACCATGCACATAAACTATGTGCTGTACACATGACAATAGAATTTAATTAGAAAAAATCAAGGTTAAAACACCAGTTTATTTTTTTACTGTACAACTTGTTGAAAATACAAGTGAATAGGGTGTGTGTGGGAACAAGCTCTTGGATAGAGGCTGTAAAAGAGAAGATGTAATTGTGAAAGAACCTGTGAAAAGGTGAGAAGAATCTACTGGGAGAGAATAATGGGTAGCATGAGGGAATTTAGAAGTGTGGAGATATTCTGGGAGATATTCAAGGAAAAGAGAAGAGGTGGAGAGAATCAGGCAAAAGGTGGAGATATTCTGGGAGTGAATCATGGAGAAATCAATGGGATTAGATGCTTGATGTAAACTCTATAAATTGAGGCATAGCCCTAATGAGAATTTGCTGGTTTTTGAGTATCCATGCCTACATTAATCTATGTGCTAATTACGTCTTAATCATTTGCTAATCACTTTGTTAATTATGTTGATTCTAGTGTTTGATCCACCATAGCTCATCATTATGCTCAAATTTCAACATGGTATCAGAGCCATGCCTAGAATCAACCAGGTTTATGAGCCCATTAGTTAATTAATTAGGATTAGTAGGTAATTAGCAAAAAAAAACAATTTTTAGTGAGTTTTTCATCTTCCCCTTCACCCCCAGCCAGTGGAGGATCTCTAGCATCTTGCACAGTCAAAATTAGCCCTAGTGCTTCTAACACAAGCTAGCTAACCTACTTGGCTTCAAGCCCATCTACTCCACGCATCAAACCGCCGACGGCAGCAGTCGATTTTCGCAGATTTTTGGGCGCCGTTTTTCTGAAGCATTTTGAAGATTTCTCCTTGTGCAAGTCAAATTGATTCAATTCCTCCTAGGCCAAGGTGTAATCAAGCATGCTCTACAAGCTAGTGAAGACAGAAATCAATTTCATCAAGTCTACATTGAGATCAAAGCTCTTCATCAAATCTGCAGGTGACTTTGGTAAAACAGAGATTAAGCTTTCATTATTTGGTCAAATCTTATGTTTCTTGGCTTAATCCTCTACTAGACTCATTGCTATTGATGCCTTTGAAAGCATTTGAGCTCATTTGAAGTGGAAGGCACCAGATCTGGGCTCCCCGCATACTCTGTTTTTTGCACACAAACTAGAGCATTAATGTGCTAATCAGTGATTAATCAGTGCTAATCACTGTACTTTGGTGCAATTGAGGGTTCAAATTAACCATTAGGTATTTGATACAGATCCCTAAAGCTTCAGATTACAAATCGGAGTTGGTTTGGTACTCCAACCATCCCGTACAAATTGGTTACCCTTAATTTAATGTAATTTCTGGTGATTTTATGTTGATAAAATTGTTGTAATCATCTATTAAACACCAGATTGAGTTGTAAAAGGGTAGACACTGCCCTTGAATCTTGAATTTGGATCAAGAGGTAAGACCCCCTTCACATCACCATGAATTCAGCACAGGAAATAGCCAAATTTAATGGGGAACAGTTTTATACATGGTAGACAAAAACCATGTATTTGCTGATGAGGAAAAATCTGTGGGGATTAGTTGAAGGGAGAGATGAATGCCCAGAGAGAGGAGAAAATGAGTGGAAGAGCAGGAATGAAAAAGCATTGGGACTTATTGCACTCAGTTTAAATGATGAAATCATTCATCATATCACAGGGATACAGTGGGCAAAAGATGCATGGGATGAACTCAATAAATTATTTGGTACACAAGCAAAAAATTCCAAGATAAATCTATTAATGCAATTCTACAAATTGGACATGAAGGAAAGTGAACCCTTAATCACACACTTGAACAAATATAAAAGCATTAAGCAACAGCTGGCAGCTATTGGCAAAAAGGTAGAAGATGATGAAGCATTAGCTGTAGTTCTCAAGAGTGTGGACAAAGGAGATTATGAAAACATTGTAGCAACACTAAAGAATGTACCTGAATTGAAGATACATGAGATAGAAGCAGCTCTACTGGAGCAAGAGAGCATAGGCAAAGAGAAGAAAGAGCTCGACTCAACAGCAGGAGAGGAAAAAGCATTCTTCACCCGAGGAGGATTCTCTCGAGGACGAGGACGAGGACGAGGAAGAGGCAGAGTAGGAGGGAGGACATTCACTTGCCACAAATGTGGAAAGCCAGGACACATGGCGAGAGACTGCTACAGCAAACCCAGTGAAGAAGGAACGACATCGGCAAACTTCATGGAGGCTCCAAGGGAAGTGGAGTCGGATCATCTTTTCTGAGAGAGAGAGAGAGAGAGAGACCCCACAACCCAATGTAACCTGCCCAAGGGAGCATTTGTAGCATTATATGGTAGGGATGTGTGTGAACACACTTAGGACCGTCGGGGTACTTTTTCCCTCACTATGATTTTTTTCCCCCGTGCGTATGTACACCCACTTATCTACTCATTTTGGAGTGTGTACTTATCTTTTGTATTTGGCACATATTTGTTCATTCTTATCTAGTGAGTTTGTGTGCTCTCAAGCTTCTCTATCTTGTGTGTGTGCATTGTTGCAACCCCAACCCTAATTCCAACATCTCTCTTTCATGCTAACTAAATAATATTTCTTTGTCTCTATCTCCCACACACACACACACACACACACACACAAACACCCTCTCTTGCACATCTTTGGTTAGATGCATCACTTAATGTTTGCAAATTGATTGACACCATGAAACTAAAATTTGGGACGATTTGCATATGATTACTCGTTAGTCTTCTCACCTAACCTCATGCATGTAAGATATTACGTGATTGAAAAAATGGTTATTTCCAATAAGCCCGCTCTGGCTGCATTCTCTTTCTAGCTAGCCTGGCTCATGTTCATAGCACTGCACATGTTATGGAGGTAGCCGACGATGAAAGAATCAAGGATCTACAGATACGCTAGGCGGGAGGTCTTAATATCACTTTTGGATACATCCTCCAAGCTCCACCTATATGAAGGATCCATGTGAGTGCTGAGACACTCGCTTAGCCCATTGATTGTCTTTTGGATGTTTGCCATGTCTCTAGTATTAGCATCGGCTAGGAGTTCCTCTTCTCAGGTAACTCTTGTTGATTTATCTCGCATAGCAATGGTACTCTATGTTTATGGTAGACCTATGGGTTAATGACTACATGGAAACTCCTAGTATGCTGACACCTGTATATGACTTGTATTATATTATAGGATGACGACCCTTGGAAATCCTATACATAATACATATTTGACTCTAGATAATCTACATACAAGTTTTTGAGATATTTCTCGGATCTTATACCACAATCAATTCTGAATTGTTTTTCAGATAAGAATATTGGTGTTTGGATTTTACTGATAATGTTAGGTTATGCACATTTTATGAGTTAACTACGTTGATATAGGAGTTTCGACTCTGTTTTTTTTAGAAATTTTAACATAGATATAAAGCACGACTCTTAAATCCAGTTTTCTATGCGTATTGATCCTAGATCACCAATGGTTAAGCAAGGCTAATAACACGAATTCGGTAGTATATTTTCTGGTTTTTTTGCGTTGCATTAACCATGGAACTATACAAACTAATTTTTGTTTTTATTGGCAAGTTGAGGCTTATCCTCAAAATCTAATTGTGGAACACTACTTTTGGTTGGGTATTACGGTGATAACTAGCAAATGGCACGTGTACGGGTCTACATGGTTGTTGCTAACACACTTGGTAGATTCTCAAAATTGGGCCAGTGAGATATCACCGGCACAATTTTTGCGTGGATTAGGCTCTTAAATCTGGTTTTCTATGCGTATTGATCCTAGATCACCGATGGTTAAGCAAGGCTAATAACACAAATTCGATATTATAATTTTTGGTTTTTCTGGGTTACCTTAACCATGGAAGTAATATCATATTTTGGAACTATACAAACTGATTTTTGTTTTTATTGGCAAGATGAGGCTTATCCTCAAAAGCCAATTGTGGAACACCAGTTATGGTTGGGTATTACGGTGATAACCGGCAAATGGCCTGTATATGGGTCTATATGGTTCTGGCTCACACACTCAGTGGGTTCTGAAAATTTTAAATTTTATAGGAACTCAAAGAAATCTTTACAATAATGTATAATCTCAGAATTTGACCCTTTGGTCTATTAAAATTTGAATGATTATTTTAGGATAGCTGTGAGAACTGCATGGTGGCCGTCACTAGAATGCATTTCATAAGACTACTAGGAAGTGATTATGTATTTTTACACATGCAGTTTTCTGAAATTCTCCTAGGACTAGTCTAACTGGATAAACATTACTTGGAGTGTTATGATATTGTCTAGGGACTATCCTCTGAAATACCCAAATACTTACATCTTGATAGGATGTTGCCCTAACATTATTAGTGTTATTCATTGATTCTTTCTAGGAATACTCAGATGATAATCATCTTTCATAAGATACAATATTGTACCTCTCTAACTGAGATCACTTGGTGGCATCTCCCACATGGTGGATTACCCCCTTACTTTGGGATAATACTATATTCGAGATATATCAAAGGGAATGATTCCATCACTACATAAACCATAGGCTATTTTGCGTGACATCTATAACATGTAATAGGTCCTTTGACACCTACAAGACACATACGAGCTAACCCTTTATTCGTCTGTTTGAATGGATGTAGGTAACATGATCTATTCTCTCAAAATATTTACGTGGTTTATGCTCTACAACAACAAGATCCTTTTTCACTTAATGGAGTCACGGGCTCCTTGTATTTGTAACATGATTATGGTATACGAATCCACTGTTGTATAATCATGCTAATGTTTTTACTAGTCAAGTTGGATATGGTTCTTGGAGTTTCTCTGACTGCTAAGGTAGAAGACTGAAAACACGCACAAACACACACACAGAATTAACTTTACTAACAATTATTTTCAAAAAAAAAGAAACTTTTTTTTCTAAATCAAAATACACAATTTGTACCCTCTCTCATTAGTAGGTGTACAATTAGCAAAATACTTTGCCCGAGCATTAGCGAATTGTTCAAAATCTTTGCATAGCTATGGCACATCAATGGCAACATGTCCTTTCTCACATTCCTAATCCCCATGATGAATTATGCTAGCTACATGTAGATCCTTCAATGGTATGAGAGTTGGTGGAATATTCTTCCATTTCTTGAGAGCACATGGGATACTCCTACATCGGCATTGTTTGAAGAGCCATGGACATCTCATCACAAGGTGCTCTATCGAGACTTGATACATTTCATGACATTACATGGCTTCCCCTATGTATTCATTTTACTCTAAGATCATATTATTTTTTTCTATCTAGAGCATCACATAGAGGTGTTTTAATTCATTATCATGTTCCACCCTCAAATCTGGTCGCATATGCCCAAACTATTGCACCCATCCCATACCCCAAACACCTAGCACAAGTTGTGGAGCAACACCTTTCTATGTTCATCCCCTTGGAAATCGTACCCCATGATGAAGCCACCACCACCTCTATGTTGAACATTGTATCCACTTATGATTCACCATGGTAGATGTTGATCCTCACATAGCCTCCACAACCTCTGCATCAAACATTGTATCCACTTATGATTCACCATGGGAGATGTTGATCCTCACATAGCCTTGCCATAGATTATTGTATTTGACATAGAATTGGATACAAACTTGAATGAGTTTTCTTTTCTTTTTGAGCCATCTTATACGGTGGAAAAATCCATTCATGTAATTATAGAGGATCTCTTGTCATATTTTGGGATAAAGCCTCTATACACTCCACCATCTTCTCTAGGTGTAGATTGCTATGGATACCACTCATCACTAGCTTTTGCTTGAGCTATAGTTTGGAGCACCTTCATTTGGAAACTAGAGTTAGGCTCCATCGAAACTCCATGGGCTTCAAGGATCTTATCCTCATCACATCGACCTATGTACCCACCTTTGCAGATCCTTTGGAATCTGGATCAAGACACCTTTTCCCTAATGCCCACATCTTTTGCAAAGGTGTCCCTCTACTCCATAGTCCATTCACTACCCACATCTTTCTCACTTGGGAGTAGTACATTAGCATTAGCTAGGGCACCCCATTTATAAATGTCCCTCTATTGTCTTCATTCATTTGGGACCCCGGCTTACATCAGGTAGAATACCCATATTTTTGTATTTTTGTTTGGGATCTGGGTGGTGGTCCTCTCGCTTCGACATATATTCTACCCTCTTCATTGGCATAGATTCATCACATTGTACTCTAGAGCTGCTAATGGAGTTTCCCATTTTTATTTGGGATCCAGGGGATGACTTCCGTGTCATTCCTCCATTTCCTTAGATACTTTTTTCCCACAAGGTTTTTTTCCATTGGACAACCATCTTCCCCTTGTACATATCTATATTGTATTCCCCTTTGGCTTATGCTTCATCCATACACCCCTTCATCTTGTCTTCATCGACACACTTCAGTCCCATCCCTTTTCAGATCCAAGGGACACCGGATGTATATGGGAGGATGTTAACCCCTATACTTATCTCTCTCTCTTATCCCTCACCCCTTCATCTTGTCTTCATCGACACACTTCAGTCCCATCCCTTTTCAGATCCAAGGGACACCGCGGGATGTGCTTCAAATATGGGAGGATGTTAACCCCTATACTTATCTCTCTCTCTTATCCCTCACCTCACATTTAGCTTCTTGTATTCATCCAAGGGCACTTTTTCCCATGAGGTTTTTCCCCTTGGATAGCCCACATTGCACTCATTTGTGTGCACACATTGCACACAATTTGTATTACTTTGTGCACATATTTTGGATGGTTTGAGGAGTGATGGGTATGCCCACACCCTATTGGTTGTAATATGTGGGATCACTCTACGCTTGCTATGTGGCAAGGACATGAGCCTCATTTTCCTATATACATAAGCATAAGATTGGATCCAAGGCATTCTCTCTAGCCCAAGTTGGAATCCACCACATTGGTGTCATTTTGGGAAATCCCTCTAGCTCTTGATTTCTAGGTGAGGTCTTTCACTAGAAGCTCTTGCATGTGAGAGATGCTTGCATGCTTGTGTGGTTGACATTCTTGGTGGCTTGGGCTACTCTTGCTTACTAGGGTGAGAGCATTAGAGTTTGTCCTTGTTTTGTCATAGAATCCTTGCATGAGTTATTTCTATTTATTCCATTTATGTTATTTCATTCTTCTCTTGTTACCTTATCCCTTTTCAAGTTCATTCTTGTTACCTTATCTTCTTGTCATCTTCATCTAGGTACCCTTACCCCCTCTTTCCTCTCCTCCTACTTTCCTCCTCGAGCACCGAAGTGGCACCGACGGTTGGGTAGTTGCCTTATATGTATCTTCCATTGTCGGTGGACCCCCGGAGTGCTTGTTGGCTGGGCCTTAACATGAGACTTCCTTAATCATCACTAGTGAAAAGTGTCTTAACTTGCTAATGTATATCTATGGATGGAGTTACTTTGTAATTTGTGCTTTCTATTGCAATGACAACGTAACTAAAGACATATGTAAGATCAGTGGATTATTAAGATGGATTTCTTCAAAGGAGATCAACTTACAATCTATTGAGTAGGTAAGAATCAACTTGATAGAAGCAATGTCCTTAATCAAGAAGCTTTTTCCAAGATCTATTCTCACTATATCCAAATACACTCATTGTACATGTATAGTAGATGGGCTTATAATCGTATTATCCATAAGCGATGGATGTTCTTTTTGAAAAGATTTATGAAGACCTTAAATGGTTTTGTGAGAGAAAGGGCAAGGCTTGAAGGGAGCATGGCAAAAGATTGGCTAGTTCAAGAATCACTGGTCTATATCTCAAAGTTTCTTAGTCAAATATATCCGCGTATGCCTTGACTTTGGCACAACAATGATGATGATATAGTTGGAGAGGTACTAAAAGGAAATGGGACCACTCGTAAGATGAATGAACCTTTACAACATAAAATCAATAAATTTGTACCTTGAACTCTCTAGAAATGCAAAAATGGATTGATACATGTAAAGACGCATATGTGGAAAGAACAAATGCTAGAAGGCTTTTTGATAGAAGACATATACCCGCCCAGCTTACACTTCTCCCCATAGATATGTCCCTTAGATGGCTAAAGAATACTCTCAGGCAAACAAGGGATAATAATGAAAGGATCAGTGTGAGTGAGAGATAAAGTTTGCAAGAGGATGTGATTGGCATGTAAGTAAGTTGCAAGAGGATGCTAAACCATACATAACCCTATTTATTTATTTTCTTTGTATTATTTTTTTACTTAAATGTTTATTGTAATATCATAAATTTGGAGTATTATGGTCCCATGGTCATCCCCTTTTCATGGAGCGTATAGATAAGAGAGAATGATCATTGATTTTGGAGTAATGGTGGCTAACTTCCCCAAGAGAGTC